>NW_006399903.1:6313399-6325928 GCF_000299155.1 Elephantulus edwardii
GGGTAAAGAAAAAAGTGCAATAATGAATGAATGAAAAATCCAAAATCTCTGTAAATGTTCATGAAAATGAATTTTTAAAAAATGTTAAGAGAAAATGAATAGAAGGAGAGCCTTTTGGCAGAGAACTAAGCTGGAGACCTACATCCTTTGTCTGGTTTTGCGTCCCACTCTGGTTACGTGCAGTTCCTTTGAGAATTGCACGCCTCTTCTCAATGACTCGTGTCAAAAGTGTGCTTCTGGAGCTGAGAGGTTCAGGAGTGATGGCCCAGTGAGGCAGAGGAGATGAAAACCATATTTGTTACCTTTCTTTGTTCTAAATAAGTGCATAAATATTTAATAAATAAAAACTGTTCTTATTGTAAAAAAAACCCCAAAACCAAAACACACCAAAAACCAACAAACTAACAAACCCACCACAAAACAAACCAAAGCCCAAAGGCATCAGTTCTTCTTCTGTCATCCTTGTTTGACTTTCAGATGCACAGGACACAATCAAAAATGCCATGGAGTGAGTCAAGTGTATCTCAGTCTTTAAATGAACATCCTTGCTCTTTAAAACTTTGGAGAAGTCCTTGATAGCAGATTTCCCCAAAGCAACACTTCTTTTGATTTCTTGACTGTTGTAAAACTGAGTATCGATTGTGGCTCCAAATAAAAAGGAACCAGTTGACCACTCCAGTCTATCCATCTATCATAATGTTGTCTATTGATCAAGCGGTGAGAATTTTTGTTTTCCTGTTGTTGAGATGTAACCTATATTGAAGACTTTAGTCGTAATTCTGAGTGTGCCCTAGATAAATGCTGCTCTTCCGATCTTATGTTGGTTATTCTAAAGAGCAAGTTCCTCACCTTACATATCTATTATTTGGGTGAACGTTGAGCCACAAGTTGAATTTTGTTACAGGTTCAAAGGGTAACTTAGAGCTGGACAATCAATAAGGATGATGGAAGAGGAACGATGCCTTTGAGTTGTGGTGCTGGAGAAAAGTGTTGAACATTCCAGGGACAGCCAAGAGGACAGGTTTGTCCTGATGAGGATGAAACCAAGTTGCTCCTTGGAAGCTAGGCTTTTGAAGCTCTGTCTCACATACTTTGGGGCGTGTTTCCAGGAGAGACCAGCCCCAGAAGAAGGACATCAGGCTCAGCAGGGTAGAGGGACAACACAGGAGAGGAAGACCCCAGATAAGACAGACTGACACAGTAGCTGGGGAAATGGGGTAGATGTGTTGGAGACAGTGAGACAGGCCTGAGAGAGGACATAGTTCGGACCTATTGTGTAAAGGGTCACTATGAGTCGCAGGCAACTTGACAGCCCATAACAACAACAAAGGTCATAGTCTCAGGGTTTTCATTAGTCTCTATCAGACCAATAAGCTTAGCTGTTTTTATGTGTTTTAGTTTTGCTGTATGTTTGTTGCCCATTCTGTCCAGGACCTTCTACAATGGTCTACAAGAATGGTCAACAGTGGCAGCCAGGTACAATTTAGCTCTTCTGGTCTCAGGATTACGGAGGTTGAGGGTCCATCAGTGCTTTGAACGCTTCTGTGTATCTTCTTTGCTTTTCTTCCTTCTTTGGTTTGGACCAGGCGAGACCCACAGTTTCACCGATGGCTGCTGGCAAGCTTTTAAGACCCTAAGTATTTCATGCAATATTATTCAAAATGGGTGACCCTGGAAGACATTATGCTGAGTGAAGTATCTCAGTCCCAAAAGGACAAATATTGCATGGTGCCACTGTTGTAAAACAGGACTGACCTCAGGTTTGGGGGGAAGCTCAGGAAGATGGGTTCAATAATGTATACTGTATTGAAACAGATGAGGGAGAAAACTGTTTAAGAGGGATATGTTATTAGGTATTTTTGTTATGACAGGAGTCCAGAGCGAAGAATGTATAGTGGAGTGGACCAGGGGGGAGAGACTGTAAAACAATGAAAGAATTCTTCTTTTACTTTTCCAAGAAGGTAGTGTACTAGGGGGCAGGGTTGGGGTGGGAGAAAAGTGCAACAATCAATGAATGGAAATCCAAAGTCTCTGTAAATTTTCATTGAAATTAATAATACATTTTTTAAAAAGAGTAATACAAAATAGAGTAAAATCTAGCTACATAATCTTCTCTTCTGCATTTCTCTCAACTTCAAAATGAGGATGATAATAGATTCTGCATTTGTGAACTTATTTTTCAGATAAAATGTATTATAGATATTGATGCTTAATATTGTTCTTAGAATGTGTAAGCACATTCAATAAATAATTGTTATTTATTTAAAAATTGTTGTTATTTAAAAGGTTGTTATTTCCTTTATTATTTTTTCCTTTCTACCAAAAGAAAATAAAATAGTATTACATAAAAAAAGACCCTAAGTCTTTGTTCACCAAGGTGGGACATAGAACATTGTTGAGGGTTTCATTCAAATGGAATCGCTTACGATGTAACTTTCTGTGAATGCTCCTTCCAATTCAGGCACTTGGTGGTTAACTCAAAAGTTGGCAGTGTGAAACCTACCAGCCCTTCCAACTGAGAAAGATGTGGTAGTCTGCCTTTGTAGAGGTGAAACCAAACACCTGTTGCTGTTGGCTCTGACATAATCTCTTACCATGTCAATAATCCTGGAGAAGAGTAGGACTTGGCGTAGTTTCCATGGTTGTTAATCTTGGTCCACCTTTAATTGTAAATATATTTGCAGTGGTGTGGAGGCTGAGGTTCTCAACTGATACTGTCACCCACTGCACATTTGTCAATATGTTGGGACTATTTCTTTTTTTAAATATTGGGTTGCAAAGAACATTCACATACCTTGTATTTCATTCATATGCATTGTGTTTCACACATTCCTTCATTCACATTGGGTTTCATATGTTCATTCTCATACATTGTATTTTAGAAAGTGAATCACCATTGATCTGTATGCCCACCATTGCCCTAAAGTTTCATGTCTCCACTGGATCTTTCCTAATTCCTTCATCTCCTCCCTCTGCCCACCAAGCTCTCTGACCCCACACTTTCCTCCCTCCCCACCCTCAGCCCTCCCTCCTATTCCTCTCCTTCCTCCCTTGAACTTTCCTACACATCTTACTAGTTACCAATCTATTTTTACAATAATGATATTACGCAGTATTTGTCCTTATGAGACTGAGTTATTTCTCTCAGCATAATGCTCTCCAGTCTCTCCCAGGTTATGTAGTGTATTTTGAAATCATTGCTCCTGAGTGCTGCACAGTATTCCATCACGGGAATATAGCATTTATGGAGACTTTTATAAGCTATTTCATTTGAGGAGACAGGAGAGTGTGCTACTGACATCTAGTGTGTCGAGGTCAAGGTCAAGAATGCTCCTGACCATCCCATGATCAAGCACAGCACAGCCCTCACTGATGGTAGATGGGTTTCAGTTGCTAGACTAGGCAGAGAAGCCTGGCAATGTCCTTGGGTACAGTTGTTGCTCAGTGGTGCTGCATCAGATCAGACTCCCAGCAACCCCACGCACCACAGAACAAAGCCCTGGCCCGTTGTGAACCATCCATACAATCCTTGCTCTGTTTGAGCCCACTGTTACAACCACCGTGTCAGTGTGTCTCCGTGGGAGTCGGCCCTCTGCTTTGCTGAACCGCTGCTTTTCCAGGGAGCTCTGGTGGTGCATCCACAGGAGCTGTACTGCTAACCCAAAGGTGGTATCTCTCTGACGGTTCAAATCAGCCAAGTAGCTCCAAGAGAGAAAGATGGACAGTATCAACCCCTAGTCTCCCAGGAAACCAATCGAGGGTCAACTGTGAGTTGGTTCTGACTCAATGGCCATGAGATAGGCAAGTAGCTGCTTTACCAAACTTGATGTCCTTCTTCAGGGACTGGTCCAATTGATAACATGTGCAAAATACATACAATAAAGCCTCCCCATTTGGAGGAGCACTCTGGCTGTCCTTTCGAGAGAGACTGACTCCTTCGTCTGGCAGCTCATGGTGTATTCTGCATTCTCCACCAATCGCATCATTCAGACACATGACTTCTTCTTTAGTCTGCCTTATTCATTGCTCAGATTTTGCAAGCATATGAAACAGAAAATACGGAGTGAATCTGGAGCGTCTTCACTCTTACAGAGACATCTTTGCTTTCTAGCACGTCCCAGAGCTCGTTTGTAGCAGGGTTGTTCACAGCAAGATGCCATTTGATGTCTTGGCTGCTGTGTCCATCAGTATTGATCATGGGTTCAAACAGAGTGAATTTCTTGATTAGCTTCAACCTTTTCTCCATCTATTACGACACTGCTTATTGGTCCCCTTCAGGGGACTTTTGTTTTACGCTAAGCTGTACGTCATAACTTATCCATTCACGATAAATACCTTATGTTGCCCTATGTGTTTCTCTGCACACGCTGGCTTTTGACAATGTGAGGGCCAAAGGAACAGATGGTGGGCTACTGCCTGGCACCACACTGACTGTTTTTAGCTGCTGCGAAATCTCATATTAGCAGCACCAGGAGTCCCTGATCTGACCTCTGCCCTAGCCAGTACCATCCTCCATGGATGGGCTCCACCAGACACAAAGCCACTGTCGCAGGCACCATGTCAATCCTCTCCATCACATGCCTAGAATTATGTCTTCTTCCAAGGGCTGGTGCCTCCTTATAACACGCCCGAGGTATGTGAGACGGTGTTTCACTGTGGTCCCTGGAGAAGGTCAGCATGCTTGGAAGGGCAGAGGATTGGCGCAGGGGAGGAAGACCCTAGGTAAGGAGGGACTGACACAGTGACTGTGGAGATGGCGGTAGGTAGGTCAGAAACAGGAGGTTGGCAAGGTGAGGGTGAGGATAAAGCAGGGTTCAGAGACTTTGTTCACAGGATCTCTATGATTCATAGTAGACTCATGGCACATAACAACAACTGGTGGACGTGTAGCTTATTTTGGAATCATTTTGAGGAATCGTTCTCCTCAGAATATTTTATCTTGGGTACACACAGATATCTACGGATTGCTGTTTCAAAGGGAGGGAATCTAGTATGAGAACAACTCCCATTTGTTGCCCCACTAGAATAAAGGTCAGCAGTTCGAATCCACTAGGTGATCTGGGGAGAAAGATGTGTAGCCTCTTCCTCTGAAGGCGTACAACTTTGGAAGCTTCGTACAGGGTTACTGGAACTTGGAATCACCCCCGTGACACTGAGCTTAGCTTACACAGCCTTGATTTTACATGTGGAGTTGAGGGTGCGTATCACACAGTACTATACACATTGATGACAATTACGGTGACAATACAGCTTGGCTTCAGAAGGGTGTGAGTAGTAGGGAATGGTGGTGAGTTTGGTTTGGATGCCTGTACTGAGTCTATATCTATTGGGGGTTTGGGAGACTATGACCCTTTAACTCATTATAACAAATATGAAATACGTTTACTGAGTTTAAACAAAGCAAATAGCCAATTAGATTGCATCCTTCCTGAGGGCAAGGCCATTACCTGTCTTGATGACTGGATTCAAGCACTTAACATGTCAGCCTGCAGTCAGTGTTTCTTGGAGAAGGACATGATGCTGGGAAAGGTGGAGGGTCTGCGAAGGAGAGGAAGCCCCTCAACCAGGTGGATTGACATGGTGACCGTTGCAATGGGCTCTTGTGTGGCAGGAAGTGTGAGGATGGCGCAGGAGAGAACAGGGTTGAGATCTTTTGTTCACGGGGTCACTATGACCCTTGACTCGGCGGCATCTACCAATAGTCAGTGGTCAGTAATATGACTTAATATAAGGCCCTTTCTTTTCAGAATGCCATTAAGTACAAGGCCTTCAGTGTAACTCCTCCCATGTCCTCGTGTGATTCTTGTTTCCACTCTTCCGTCTGCCCCACTCCTTCCTACCCTCTGAGCTCCACCCCTCAGCACATGTGATCCTGTTGATCTGTGTAAGGATGACTGAGGACCTCATAGGCCTGATGTTTAGGTGAAAGGGGAGACACAGGGGTGGATTTTCTTCCATTAGAAGGGTAGGGGTCATAATCTTGAAGGTTGTCCCAACCTCTACAGGATGAGTAAGCCTGGCTAGTTTTTAAATTTTGGTCCACATGTTAGTGTGCTCTGTCCATGACCTTCTAGAGAGGTCAACAGTGGCGGCCGGGCAGCATCCAGTTCTTCTGGTCTCAACACCATAGAGGGTGATGTTCTCAAGGCCCATTGGTTGTATTCCTTGCATCTTTGCTTTTGGGGTTTAGTTTTTTGGCTGAGTGACGCTCCGCCTCACTTACTTTGGGCTCATGGCCAGGAGAGATCGGTCCTTAGAGAAGGACATCAAGTACAGAAGGGTGGACAGTGTAGGAGAGGGAGACCCCAGATTAGATGGATTGATACAGTAACTGGGATGATGGGGGTTGGTGTGTTGGAATTAGTAAAACTGGCTCAGTACAGGGCAGAGTTCAGAGCTGCTGTACACAAGATCACCATACATCACAGGCAACTTAATGGCACAAAACAATAACATACTATGACAGGTTTGGAAACAGGAGTGGCAACCACTTCCTAAATAACATGCCTCCGGAAACTCTATGAACTTTGATAAATGTTGATAATTGTAGAGGGGCTTCAGGCTTTTTGTTCATAGGGTCGCTATGAGTCGTGCTTGACTCGAAGGCAATCAACAACAGTGTACTTTATGGATGGTACACGACAAGATGGGCTCTCTAAGGCCCTCCCCTTTCTCAGGGGTACTGGATGGAAACTGTGCCGAGGATGTGAGATTCTCAGTGTGTGGACAAGGACTCCCCAGCATGAGGGGGTCTTTCTCCCTCTTCCTCCCTCTCTCTCTCTTCTAGTGCTATTGCTGGGGCTGGTGGTCCAAGGGGCTCTTATTATTTGGAGGCCATGTGAACCATCAGGTCAAACCCCCTGATTCATTCTAATACCAGAAAATGAGTTTGATAAAGAGGTTTTTCAGGGCAATGCCAGCCCCAGTATCAAAGGTGGAAGAGTGGATATCACTGTTAAAAGAACAGGAGACAACTCGGTCTTCAGTGAATCCCAGGATGCCCTTGAGGGGCCCTTCTGATGCCTGCTTTACTACTTTCTTGATGCCATCATATTCGGCAGCTTTCTCCAGACGGCAGGTCAGATCCAGAACTGACACACTGAGGGTGGGGACATGGAAAGCCATGCCAGTAAACTCCCCATTCAGCTCAGGGATAGCCTTGCCTATGGTCTTGGCAGCACCAGTAATTGCAGGGATGATGTTCTGGGCAGCTCCATGGCCATCATGCCACAGCTTTCCAGAGGGACCATCCACAGTCATCTGGGTGGCAGTGATGAATGGACTATGGTCACGGATGACCTTTAAGGGACCAACCAGTTGGCGATGCAGGAGGCATTGCTGAAAATCTTGAATGAATTGTGATACTTCTTATGGTTCATGCCCATCACAAACATGGTGACATGAGCAGAAGCAGCAGAAATGATTATTCATTTGGCACCAGTCTTCAAGTGAGCCCCAGCCTTCTCCAAGGTTGTGAAGACACCAGTGGACTCCACAACATTCTCAGCACCAGCATCACCCCACTTGATGTTGGCGGGATCTCACTCCTGGAAGATAGTGATGGCTTTCCCACTGATGACCAGCTTCCCATTCTTACCTCTGACAGTGCCACTGAACTTGCCATGGGTGGAATCATACTGGAACACATAGACCATGTAGTTGAGGTCAATGAAGGGATCACTGATGGCAACAACATCCACTTTTCTAGAGTTAAAAGCAGCCCTGGTGACCAGGGGTCCAATGTGGCCAAATCTGTTTACTCCACCCTTCACCACTGTGTCTCAGGGACGTGGGCATCACTGCTTTACAGGGACATACCAACAGCTGCACCTTTGATGGCTAACCACAAACTTTTAAGATCTCATTCACTACTCACCAAAGTAGGATACAGAAAGCTATCTTTGTAGACTGTGTCATACCAGCTGATCTTGATGTCTGCTGGGACTATGGCCCTGAGCCCCTAGGGGACAAGGCTTTCTCTTGGCTTGAATCTTCTAACAGGAAACAAATGCTTTTTAAACTGCTTTTCAAGAATTATGTTCTTGAAATATGGTAGGAAACCATTCTCCATATAAGTGTTCTTCATACTTCCCTTTGGTAAGCACGTGCCTCTTTGGGACTTTTTGTAGTTTAACTTACCTTGAGAGATCATTCTGGCTGTCAGGATTACAGAAGCAACCACTTTGAAACTCACAGTAAAAACAGAAGAGCGTGAAAAGAGAGCTGCAAGTGTTGCTGATAAAACCACCACAGCACGAGCACAAAAATGTAAATGTAGGTTCTTCTAAGACACAAAGTCTCCCAATAAACCTGCCCTTGATAAATGTCAGCGCCATACTCCCTCCTCATCTGTTTGCTAATGTGTTGACAGGGAACCAAGTAATGTTCAGATGCAAGGAGCATCTGAATCTATTTTGGATTTCACAACACACTCATTCAAGGCTCTCCTCCCATGTTGATTCAGAAGGTGTTGGTAATTTTTTTGACATTTAAAGACTTACTTCACTGCCTCTAAGATGTTTAAAAATTAGAAAATTTATGTCATGAGCAACCCCATACACTTATGTGCCATCAAGTCAACTATAAGTCATAGCAGCCCTGTAAACAAACCTCGCCCTATCCTTTTTTTTTTTATAAAAATATCCACATGTTTAATTAATTTTCCTGAGTGAGTTTTGTGGTCTTTTCATGTAGAAATAACATTTTTTCCCTTTGTTTAACTTTTTGGTAAGGAAATTTTCAAATATATCCAAAGTAGAAAGAGGATATGACACTCAAGTCTCACATGACTTCACCAGTTATCAGCTCCTGCCAATGTCATTACATCCACCTCCACCCCTGTGTAAGCCCCTATATGATTCTTTTTTTTTCTATAATTATATTTTATTAATTTTCATAAACATTTACAGAGATTTTGGGCTTCCACTCATTCATTGTTGCACTATTCTCTCTACCCTCCTCCCAGTTTGTTCTTGTCCAAATGCCACAGTGCTTGTCAAAGCCAGTTCTGATTAATCTTCTTTGTCAGTGTGTCCTTTGCCATTCCCTATCACTCCTCCCTGAGAGAGACTTCACCCTGAGTCGTAAGGAAAAGGGGATGGCGTATTCTCTTAGCTACTTCCTGCTGAAAAGGGACGCTGTGGGTTTCAGGGTGAAGATCTTCTCTCACTACTCTAAAGGGCCCCTTTGGCAGTAGGAAACACATAGACTATTATGGAGATTGATTTTGGAATTTAGATGCACTCTTATTGATTGTGCTTGGCTGTACATGTTCATATCCTTGAAGATGTATCATGGGGGTGTTGCAACCTAGAAGACACAAATTTGACTAACAAGTTATAAGTACATGAGTCCAAAAATTATGGAAAAGTAAAAGAAAAGATTCTTTCATTGTTTTACAAACCCTCCCCCAGGTCCCCTCCACCATGCAGCCCTCGCTCTAGTCTCCTGTGATGACAGAAATACCCAGTTACATCTCTCTTTTAAACGGTTCTCTCCCTCCTCTGTTTCAGTGCAGTATACATTATTGAACCTATCTTACTCAGTCTCTCCCCAACCCCAATCCTCGCCCTATCCTGAGCCAACCTCGCCATGTCTGACACTCCTGACCCCACTGCCAGTCACTGTGTCAATCCATCTCATCTAAGCTCTTCCTCTCCTGCACTAACCCTTCACTCTTTCAAGCATGGGGTCCTTTTCCAGTGACTGGTCCTTCCTGAAAACATGGCCCAAGTACGTGAAACAGTTTCACAGTCTTTGACGTCAAAGAGCAAACTGGTTCCACCCTATCCAGGACAGACATATTTGTTCTCCTGGCAGCCCATGATGTGTTACCAAGCACGGCAACTCAAAGGCATCAGTACTTCTATTATTGCTAGTCATTCTCCAGCTCTCAGATGCATACATAGCAAGCAACTGAGAAGACCATGGCCTGGATCAGGCACACCCTAGACTCTAAACTGACATACTGCTCTTTTACACTCTAGAGAGCCTTAACAGCAGATTTCCCCAATACAGCTAGTCTGTTTATTTCCTGACAGCTGGTGCCAAGAGTGCCGACTGTGTACCTGAGCAAGATGAAATCCTTAACAACCACAATCCTTTATCTATCAATTTATCATGATACTCGTATTGGCTCAGTAGCATCTGGGAGTCCTCTACCTAACATACACTTAGATTACCTAAAACTTGGATATAAAGCAAAAGTATTATTGTTTGCCTTTTCAGTGTCATAAAGTCCATAAATGGTTTGCACTTGGCTGCTGAGCTAAAGGCTGGAGGTTCAAATCCACCCGACAGAGATAGGGAAGAATGGGTCACAATTAGTATCTGCAAATATTATAGAGGAATAAACCCCCACTGTAAAGCTGATTGATGGGAAAGGCAATATGCAATAAAGAGTTGAACAGAAACTGTAAAATATTAATTCATTACATTGATCAATTGGCCAAAGGCAGGTAGTTCTAATCCACCAGCTGGAGAAAGATAGGCAAACCTCCTCCAATGCCATTGCCAGCCTCTGAAAACCCACTGGAGGGTGGACTGAGTTGGTTCCAACTTGATGGCACAGAACCACTAAATCAATCACTGTGGGTCTTTCAGTTTTTTAAAAATTTATTTTATTATCTTTGTGTGTGTACCGTCAAATCAGATCTGACTGGTACTGGAGGAGATTGAGCCTCCTTCTCCAGCAGAGCATCTGGTGGATTCGAACCGCACACCTCTGGGATTGCAGTGCAGCTTCCTGCCACTAGGCCACCAGAGCTCCCTCACTGTGGGTTTGTTTTTTTTTTTTTAAGTTTTAAGTTGTGATTTTAACAAAGATTATAGAAACGTTGGATTTTTTCATTAATTCATTCTTGTACATTTTCCTCCCTACTCATCCAGTTTGTTTAAAAAAAAAATCATTCATTGTTGCATAGTTTCCCCTGCCCCTTCTCCAGTCCACTTTGCTATGCACCTCTTATTCTGGACTGTTGTCATACAAATAATGCGTAATCATGTATTCCTTTTAAACAATTCTTTCCTTCATCCATCTCAATTATTTATTCCCCTTTTTCTTAGTTTCTCCCCAACCATTAGGCTGAGTGAAATATCTGTCACAAAAGAACAAATACTGCATAATGCCACTGTTACAGAACAGGACTGATATGAGGGTTGGAGGCAAAACAATGTGATGAATGTTGTAAAGCAAAATGTATGAACGATTGAATTTCTAAACTCAAAACCAAACAACTAAGTTAAAAAAACTCAGTGGGAAAGTTCTACTCTGTAAGACGTGAGGACATCGTGGCTTGTAATTGACTAGAAAGGAAAGAAGTTTGTTTGACCTTGAATGTGACACATACAGGCACTAACATACGATGGTCCAACCAATCATGATACCAGTGATCTAGAGGATGGTACAGGATTGGACACCCGTCCACCTGCCGTTCAGAGACAGGAGCACAGTGAGTGGGAGTCTATCTGCCAGCAGTTAATAGCAGCAAAAGAGACTGCGTCTGTATTTCTCCACAGAAATGTGTCACATTACCACTATCATGTTACATCTCAAAAACTCACGGCAGTCGAGGTGGACCTGACCCCCAGGAGGTTTCAGGGGTGACCAACTGTCCATCTTTCTCCATCATAAAGTTTGGTGTTCATTTTCTTGAGATGAACAAGTTGCAAACCAATTTCTTTTCCAAGGAAAAACAGAATGCTTCCTGATGAGCAGGAAAGCTATCGTTCCATTGCCCTGTGGGGTGTGAGCCAGCCGTGTCTCCATAAGTGATTGCATTTCTGCTTTTCTTTTTTAAGCCATCTCTCATATCCACCTTGAAACCAGTTCTGCCACTCATTTGTTTCCTTCATTAAACCAATCATGGTACGTGCTCACTGCATGTTTCTATGTTGTTAGGTGCTGTTAAATTGACTCATAGCAACCTATCAACAGTTGTGAACCCTGTCTTAGCCTGTGCCAACTTCATCGTCTCTGACACTTGAGCCCACTGCTGCAGTGTGTCAATCCATCTCATTGAGGACCTTCTTCTTTTACACTGTCCCTCCACCTTTCCAACCATGACGTGCCTCTTCAAGGAATATTCTCTTCTAGCAATCTGCCCAAAGTATGTGAGATGAAGCTTCACCACTTTGCCTCCAAGGAGCACTCTGGCTACACTATGTTTGTACAAGGACCATAGTTTTAATTGGATGAAAATTATTCTTGATCAAGTTAACACACCAGTCATCTCCATGGATTTTACAAATGAGTCCAGTTGTAGAGAAGGGTCTGGATGCTAGACTCTGCTTGGTCATTACCACTCAATTCTTTCCTCCATAAAGCATCTCACAAACCACCTGCAACCAATCAGTGCAGGTCCAAACTATGTGTGAGGTATTCTGAAAGGCTGAACAACAAATGATCCAGCTCAAACCCACACCCCACTGAGTTTGCATATTGTTCAAGGTTTTGAACTTCAGTCAAGAATAATTCCTAATGAAGGCTTAATAAAGAAAGGAGGAGGAGGAGGAGGAGGGGGAAGAGGAG
>NW_006399903.1:6327413-6365788 GCF_000299155.1 Elephantulus edwardii
TCTCCAAGGACCTGTCCCTCCTTGCAACATGTCCAAAGTATGTCAGACGAAGCCCCAGAATCCTTGCCTCCATCCTGTACTTTGGATAGCAGAGGTTATTCCTTGTGAGAGGGACATCGTGCTTGGAAAGGTGGAGAGATGGAGAAAGAGAGGAAGACCTTCAGCCAGCCAGACACAGTGACTGCAGCAATGGGCTTGAGTGTGTCAGAGTTGATGAGGACAGCACAGGATAGGACAGGGTTCAGATCTGTTGTTCATAGGTTGCTATGGGTTGCAGTCAACCTGATGTACCTAACAACAACATATGTAAAGAAACTTAGTATACATGCACAACTGAAGATGTTTCTGGAAGGCTGTTTTAAAATGTTAAAAAAATCATTGCTTCTGAAGAAAACAATAGGACGGGGGGGTGGGGTGGGGAACTGTGGCTAAGAAGAAAAGGAAGATTTACCATATGAATAAAAAAAAATTCAGGTCTTCTCCACATTTCCTTTCCAAGGTAGAAGGTCTGTCTTATCATTGAGATGTAATTGTCTAATAATTTTTTTTAAAAAAGTGTCAGATCACCTAAGTCAATCTGAGAGATGTCAACATTTTGTGATGGTTTTCTCTATAAGCACCAGCTTTGAACTTCGCTGAACCTCATGTACACGGATGTGTGCTCTCACGCTCACGCATGCGTATGTACATACACACACACACACACACACACACACGCGGCTGGAATTCCCCGTGGACAGTACTGATGTCCCATGTGGGCTTCCTGGCTCTGAAGCAGTTCTGGACTCATGAACCTGGGGACCCCTGAGGGAGCTGGACCTGCTAAAACCCTCATTCTACAACTTGGTGCAGCATCCTGAATTTCTAATTGTTTCTAAATAAAAACACAATAGTGCTATGACCCGCACCGGCTTACAGCTCAAGAAGTCCCAGCTCTGGGGCTTCCAGCACATACGTTTTGGAGTGTCTCATCTTTCTCTGTCTCTGCTCCTAAATACTTAGGGGCGGGGTGGAAAACACAGCCTCCCAGGGTACGAGGGAGAAAGGACCGGCGTGGGACAGGCAGTAGAAGGGCACTGTGGCCCCGTCCTCTAGGATCTAAAGTGAGAACAGAGACAAGGGTACACCAGAGACCTCGACTGCCTCCTCCTCTGGGGCACAGGTCTCATACCTGGTTACTTCAGGTTACCCTGGATTCCTGGGGGTTGAGAGGACCGAGTTCTCTGGGTCCACAGGCAGCTAGACCAGGGAGTGGGATGCAGCACGCTGGCCAGGCTTTAACACGAAGGCCTCTGACATGTTTGGAGCTGGGCAGAAGAGGGGTGTGTGACAGAAACCCTCCCTTGCCACCTCCAGATGTGTGCTATTTTATTTCGCCTTTTATCTTCTGATGTTGCTGGAATCACACCCGGAGTTTCGCATACCTGCCGTCAGCAGACTGTAATGGAGTACGGGGTACAAACAGCTTTGGCAATCTTAAGCCTAAAAGCACTAAACAAACGTCTATCTCTAACTGCTGTCCAGTTGGAACTGCTCATAGTTGCTCCTCCAGGGGTTTCCAGCGGCTGTAAATCACCCGGGAGGAGACTGCCCGGTTTCCTCCTGCAGAACAGCGGGTGGATTTGAACCACTAGAGGCTCTGTCTTTGAGTGAGCAGCAAAACTCCCTCTGGAATAGGTCTCCAGAGCCCCATAAACCAAGGAAATGCCCTAAACCCCCAAACAAAGCAAGAAAAACTCCCTGACAAGGCACCTTGGAGCCGCCTGTGGTTCAAAGACCCTGGCTGTATGAAGAGCATGGATGTTTATGGAAAGCTCTCCTCCGACGCACTTGGGTGACCATGGGCCGGGCTGCACTCAACTCCACGGCGCCTGGTACCATTTATTGGTACTTTCAAACGATAAAAGGAAGCACACGCCATGTTAGCTAATATCTTTTATTGTCAGACTTTCTTTGAGCCAACAAGCATGATTCCGCATGGTTTTCCAAAGGGGTAAGGCAAATTCCTTGTGGGTAAGACTCGGCTCACTTGAGCCATTCCAGGTTCTCCATATAAAAATAAAAAGTTCCAGACCAGATAATGCTATTTATTTCTAGGTGCTCTCTTCAGACCCCGCTTAGGAATTTGGGCAAAATATGTGTACACGGCATTGCGTTCAAGCCTCACCATTTAATGCTGGGCTCCTTGGGATATCTGACCGCTCATGTGCTGCTTTCCCAAGAATACAGCACCTTCCTTCTCTAGCTATGTGGAAGATCTGGATGAATCCAGAGGGATGGGACGGAGTCTGGCCTCCCCTCCAAGCTGATCTTTAAACTTAAATACTTTAGTAACTTAAAGAATGCGGAATTCGTACTGTCCCGCATGGCGCTGGCGCCGAGGTGGGCTAAGAGTGGCTTATAAATACAGCCGCCGGCAGGACGCACCCCTGTGCCTGACACAGCAGACCTGGGACACAGGATCGCTCCATGTCGGACAAGGGCAAGTCCCAACGCGCTGCGGGAGGTACAAAGGACCGGAGAGACCAAAGGCATGCGGGCTGTGCATGAAACTGCCCCACAAGGCAGCCACAGACGACAGAGGCTGAACTGAGAAGCTGGCTGCCAGCTGGCACCTCTGCCCTGGGCCTTTAATCCTCAGGAAACCGGGGCTGCGAGTGGCAGGTGGACGGCGTCCACGCAGGCCCGGGCAGGTGCGCAGACTTAGAGGAAGCCAGGGGCCCAGTCACTGCATGTGCCCGGATGGCTGCCAGCAGCAATCCGACCCTGACTCCTGTCCCCCAGGCTCCCTCCGCCCCCCACTCCCTCACCTGTCGTGATCGGAGGCATCATCGGGCTGGGGGGTGGTTAGTGCAATGTCCTGCTGAGCAGTGCCCCTCAGGGCACACTTAAGGCCGGTTAGTGTGGGGTCGCGGGGTAAGGCACTTCTGGCTGCTTTGGTGGCAGCGAGGGTCTCCTGGCCCCTTTCTCTTTAAGGCATGTGTCACAGAGGAGTACTGAAGCTTTGGAAACTGTGCAGACTGTTACGGTGGACAGCTGAGTACATGGTCACTGCAGCCGGCAGGGTGAGCAGCCCCGCACAGACACCTCCCTCTGCCAGGGCCTCCCCGAAGCCTGCTGGCTCCACGCTCGGCCTCACTGGACACTGGAGCCTGCGGCGGGCGGTGTGGAGGTGCGCTCGGACACTGAGATGGGGGCCTCGGCTTCACCTGGAGCTGCCGTGGCTGCTGACGGAGCGTGTGGTGCTGTAACGCTTCTTGACGATCATGCTGATGTAAGCCTTCATGAGCTTGGCCACATCCACCACCTGCGGGGAGCAGAGGGCGGCCGTCAGCCCACTATGTCCACACGCACCCCACTCAGCACTGACAGGACCTACCGCTGCCTGAGCAGTGTGCACTCAGGGCTCAGGGTGTAATACTGGGGGGTTCCCACCTGTTCCTGGTCAGGGAGGAGGGGTGCTGCCTACCGCTGCCTGAGGGTGTACCCAGGGCTCAGGGTATAATACTGGGGGGTTCCCATCTGTTCCTGGTCAGGGAGGAGGGGTGAGGCCTTCCGCCACCTGAGAGTGCACCTAGGGCTCAGGGTTCAACACTCTGGGGTTCCCACCCATTCCTGGTCAGAAAGAAAGGGTGTGCACCCAGGGCTCAGGGTTTAACACTCTGGGGATTCCCACCCGTTCCTGGTCAGGGAGGAGAGGTGTGTACCCAGGGCTCAGGGTTTAACACTCTGGGGTTCCCACCCATTCCTGGTCAGAAAGGAGGGGTGTGCACCCAGGGCTCAGGGTTTAACACTCTGGGGATTCCCACCCGTTCCTGGTCAGGGAGGACGGGTGCTGCCTTCCGCCACCTGAGGGTGCACCCAGGGCTCAGGGTTCAACACTCTGGGGTTCCCACCCATTCCTGGTCAGGGAGGAGGCGTGTGATTTTCTACAGACACCACACTGCCCTGCACACTGTCGATTCCTGTGAAAACAGCCAGCCTGCTCTTATGGGGTTACTTTCTCCACTTCAGCCAAATACTGTCCGCCAACAAAGGCCACTATCAGAGCCTTCTAGAAAGGAGTATATATTCCAGGCCACCCCACAGGTGTGACTGAGGAAGCAAGCCTGAGGCCCGGACATGCCCCAGACATCCTGTTTAGCTCTGTGCCCGCTCAACCATGCCACAGCTGCTGGTTTCCTCCCACGGACTTCTCATCACCATCGCTGGGGCGTGCGTCCCCTCACTGCTATCCAGGGTCCGCGGGAAGCCTCCTAACCCTTTCCTTGGCATCTCTGTCCTCTTCCAAGCTGGTGGCCTCTCACCATTTATCAACAACTGCCCTTACTACCTGCCTCAGCCGACGGTGGACAGCAGCTCCCCGTCTACTGGATGTAACCAAATCCTGAGGCTGCCCGGGGCTTGGGACCCACCCATCAAGGCCCAAGCTTTCCTCCTCACTGCCTGTCAGCCCAACCTCCCAGCATCCCCACTCCCTGCCCAATGGGCCCTCGAGGCCTCTTGCACCTCTTCTCGTGTCCCCACCCCAAGAGACGAGTGGGGGCCATGCTTCATTCACAACATCTGCGCTGCCAACAGCCTCCTTCCAGGTATCTCCCGAGACCTCTTGCACAATTACTATCGTAAACTTTTCAAACTTGGAACTACTGGCACATATCTTCAGAGGCTTTCGTCTGTGAACTTGTGCCAAGAACAGCCGTCTGCCTCCACTCTCGCCTGGTCGGTGGGTAACCATCGTCAGTTGGCGCAGAGCTGGGTCCAACCCACAGCAGAGCTATGCCACCTGCTTGCCTGTCTGCACCACCTCCACCGTGGCTGCTGTGCCAGAGCCCACTGCTGCCCCCTGGCTGAAGAAGATGGTATGAAACTATGTCTTGCAAGGTCTTCCTCTTTTGCTGACCTTCTGCTTCACTGTACCATGCGTTTTTCATATGCATATACGGGAGCCAGGCAAGCCAGGCTTGGCCTAGGGTTTAAGGCAGCAGCAGAGGGCTTCAAGCCCAAAAAGGCCCTCGGGCCTGTCTTTCATTGTTTCTGTTCAGACATTCCTCTAGGTCGTACAGCCCTGGTGTACAAGTAGCTGTACTGTGGTCACTTGTGGTTGCTGTGAGGCTGAACACTGTGACACTGATGTGTCAAATGCGTTAATGGTTGGCTACCCAATGCGGACAGAGAGTGAGGTGGAGCTTCAACGAAAACAAGCTTGGAAGGAGGAGGAGTGGCATCCACTTCGGAAACCCTATGAACCTGAAGAGAGGATGAAAGGCGCCCAAGTGGTGAGGACTTTCCTTCACAGGGTCACTATGAGTCGCCTGCAGATCGACAGCACTTAACAACAACAACAACAACAACAACATATGGATAATAAGGAAGATGAAAGGATTGTTGGCTCTGAGCTGTGGTGTTGGAGAAGAGCAATGAATATCCCATGGGCGGCCAAAAGAACGGATACGTCTGCAGATACGTCTGCCTTACGGGTGTGCAGCCAGGGTGCTTCTTAGAGGCCAGGGTGGTGAAAGGTCATCTCACACACTTTGTGCTTGTTGTCAGGAGGGGTCAGTCCTCAGAGGTCAATGGAAGAGAAGAAGACGGCCCTGGAGATGGGCTGACCGAATGACAACAATGGGCTTCAAGCACGGTTGGGTTCTGATGGGGCAGGATAACGGTCTACGGCCGCAGGCGACCACACGGTCTTTAACATCTGTCCTTCTGCACGAGGAGCTCAAGCCTACAGCTCCGACTCCCTGCTCGTGCCCTCTGCTGTCACAAGGTCAAGCTCGACGTGCTCTGACATCCACAGCGTACCACTGCCTTTCAGCTCGTTTCTCCACAGCCAGGACCCCACGGGCCCTGGGGATCACAGTCCTCCACGATACAAGCACACAGAGAACTGCAGTCCACAGAAGGTACCTGGGATGACCCACTGTGGGCGGGGAGTAGCCTGCCACCATGCTGTCTTCCCACGTTTTAAAATTAAACAATAAACGAACACCATCGGCCGGACGTGTCAGAAAGTAGGGGTTCTGGTTCTCGCCTGGCTGTGGCCACATGCAAAAAGGCGTGCTCGGCCGGCCTCTTACCTCGCTGGTCTCGAAGAGCAGCTCCCGTTCATCCACCACGATCTTGTAGGTGTTTGCCAGGGGGGCCCCGAAGGACAGGATGTGCTCGTACTGGAAGACTTCCAGTGGCCGCCCCTCGCCGCGCTTGTACACGGACACGGCGTCGGCGCTGACGCCCAGCCAGAGCTCCTGCGGGAAGCCGCCCTCCTTGCACTGTGGACACAGTCAGGGGAGGCAGTCAGAGGCCGGGGGGCCATCAGGTCCCCTACACACACGTGGAACACTCTATGTGTACAATTTAAACTCAGCTCACTGCTGTGAGGTCTGTTCTAACTCACAGCCACCCTCCAGGACAGACCAGAACTGCCCCGCTGGGTGCCCAGGGCAGCCCAGACAGCAGCTCACTGCCAGGACTCTTCTCTCTTGGTGCCACCAGGTGGGTGTAAAACCCCAACCTTTGCACTAGCAGCTGAGGGTTTTACCCTCACACCACCAGGGCCCCTTTTCAGGAAATGAATAAACACCATCAATCACACTGTCGGTGAGCTGACTGTGGCTCAGAGACCTTGGAGGACAGGGCGGAACAGTCCCACAGGGCCTCCTAGGTGGGAATCTTTATGGAAGGCACCCACTGGCTGTCCCATGGGACAGTCGCAAACCCAATGGAAGGTGCCCAGGAGTCAGTTGAGACAATGACAGTGGGTTTGGTCTTGGATTTTTATGGAAGCAGACCAACAGGTCTCCTCTCATGCAGCAGCCGGTGGCTTCAAACCAATGACCAGCTGGGGAATGACAGCACCAGACCCTCATTTGTACATATAAAACCAAACTTGTGGCCATAAAGCTGATTTCAACTCACACACGCTCCCCAGAGTGTTGTTGGGACTGCATTCTCTTTACTGGGGAGACTGCCCATTGATCCCCCTTGGAGTTACTAAGCGGATTCAAACCACTGACCTTCCTGTAAGCAGGGCCATGCCATTGGAGTGCCTTGTGTATGGAACCCACTGCAGCTGAGTCTGAACTGACTCATGGTGGACCCTTCACCAGTTCTCTGAGGCTGTAAACCTCACGGGAGGGAACTGTTCATCTTTCCCCTGCCGTGGACTTGAGCTGTCCCACAGACTGGCCTCTGGGTCAACAGCACAGCTCTCCCGGGCCACACCACTAGAATTCCCTAACTGTACATACAATTAAAGGGTTTCCCCTCTTAAAAAAGAGGTTCTTTCCTCCTAGCAGTCTTGGGCTGTAATTATCTACAGCCACCCTAGGACAGAGCAAGAGATGTTTCAAGGATGGGCCAATTTGTCATTATCTGTTCATTCCTAATGCAATAAAATCTAAGAAAGTGGGAGCCTGCCAGAGGAGGAAAAGTCAAAATATCTTCCTCCAACACAGATAAGAGTGGACGTGCCCCCGTCAAAGGTGGAAACCTCTCGGGACCTGGAAACACAAGGCAGCTCCATCAAGCTCCTTCCCAGCCTCACTGCTGTTGGTGCAGTGGTTAAATCACTTGATTACCAACCAGAAGGTAAGTGGTTCTAACACGGGAGGAAGATGAAAGCATCTGCGCCCATGAAGACCCACAGCTCAGAAAAGTCCACAGGGCGGTCCTACCCTGTCCTACAAGGTCGCTACGAGTAGGAACTGGGTTCATGGCAGTATTTTGGGTTTGTTTTTTTTTTTTGCACAGGAGGAAGAGACTGAGGGGTGGTCGGGGGAGTGGGTGGTGAGCTCTCTTGCCCTCCGCGTGACCGTGACAGGTCCTCACCTCCACGTCGAAGAGCGTGGACCCGTACCCAGGCCACTCCTTGATGAGGGCCATGTACTTGACCATGGCCTGCTCCTGGCTCAGGCCCTGGAGCTTCTTCCACTTGTCGACGATGCTGGCCCGTGCGGAGCACACCTCCTCCTTGACCCACATGTCCACCATCTGCTCCTCCTCGGCCTTCTGCCGCGAGGCGGAGCCCGTGCGGAAGCTGCGGCGCAGCGTGCCGTCCAGGAAGCTGGTCCGCCGCCTGTCCAGCCGCTCGCCGGGGCTGAAGGTCTTGGTGGACTGGCTGATGCGGGCTCGGAGCCTCTGCAGGCAGTACACCTCCTCCAGGGCCGGCAGGGCCGTGTGCAGCGTGTGGTCGCCCAGCAGGTACTGGAGACGCAGGGCGGCCAGCACCTGCAGGTTCTCCTCCGGGGCCGGGTAGTGGTCGTGGATCACCGCCTCGTGGGCCTGAAAGAGGGGCCGGAGGCTTAACTCAAGACAGTACCATCACGCGCGGGATGTCCAGGGGGTCACATCCTACGTGACGTCCCAATGCAGCCTTCCCCCCGCCTCCTCCACGGCCAGAACTTTCTCCTTGTCAGACGTCGCTGACTGAATCAGCTGACTGACTCGTGTCCCCAAACATCACCCCCCAGGGCTGTGGATGGCACCTTGTGGGGGGAACAGGGTGTGATGTTAACAAGGCCCTCTCATGGGCTGGGGTCACTCCTGAGAGGCACCCACACAGAAGACCAGCACAGAAAGAAGTCTACAAGCTAAGACAAAGCTGGCCCCCCAGAGACGACATGGAGAGGGCCTGCCCCTCCAGTGAGAATCAGGGCTTCGGAAGGCTTCACCTGTGAGGAGGGGGGTCGTCTGCTTGTTACAGAAGCCGAGACCTTGTACGTACCACATTGGGGATAGTGTTCTGATTCCTCCCTCCCCCTTACCAGGATCAATGCTGGCCCAGGAGTGCAAACAAAAGGGAAAAGTCCTACAAACGGACACTTGTCTCTGCACGTGGGGGGTGCTCCCGCCACAGGCCACATCTGAGGAACAGCAGGTCCTGTGCACGGTGCAGCATCGGGGCTTCAGCCCCGGGCACCAGGGAAGACCTGGTCTGCCACTGCTCCTCTTACCTGCTCAAACATAAATGCGAACTCCACGCTGTCTTTTGGCACATTGTCTGTGTCCAAGAAGCAGTACAGTTTGAAGTAGAACTTCCACGGCAGGTCTCCTGCCTCCGACGTGGCAGCCAGCCTATGGGAGATGAGGAAGGAGATGCAGAACCTGAAGTGAGGCAGACCTCCACGCACAGAGCCAACCCAAGCCCTCGGCCACACAGACCTCCATGCACAGAGCCAGGCAGGTCTCCACGCATGGGGCTGACCAAGCCCTTGGCCACGCAGGCCTCCACTCACAGAGCCAACCCAAGCCACGGCCAGGCAGGCCTCCACGCATGGGCCAACCCACGCCCTCGGCCACGCAGGCCTCCACGCACAGAGCCAGGCAGGCCTCCATGCACGGGGCCGACCCACGCCCTCGGCCATGCAGGCCTCCACGCACAGAGCCAGGCAGGCCTCCACGCACGGGGCCGACCCACGCCCTTGGCCAGGAGGCGGCTGTGGCTCCTGGTGATCGTATGTGTGACATGACTCCTTAGGGCCAGCTTTGCTGCATACGGCATGAAGAACCCAGGTGTCAAAGCGCTTGCTCTACTAATCCAAAAGTCAGAGGTTCAAGCCTGCTGGTTAATCCACGGGAGAACATGCTTCAATAAAGATTTGTTGTTGTTGTTGTTATGTGCCGTCGAGTCGCTTGAAACTCATAGTGATCCTATGTACAACAGCCCTAAACTTTGCTCTATCCTGTGTCAATCTTATTGTCGCCGACACACTTATCCCCATTACTCCAGTGACTGACTCAATCCAGTTCATTGAGGGTCCTCCTCTCTTTCTCTGTCCCTCCACACTCCCAAGCATGATATCCCTCTTCAAGAACTGGTCCCTCCTTGCAACATGTCCAAAGAATGTCTGTGTAAAATGGTGCAACCCCTGTGGAAAGCAGTATGGCGCTTTCTCAAAAAGTTGCAAATAGAGATACCATTTGACCCAGCAATTCCACTACTGGGAATATACCCTGAAGAGACCATAGCTGACATCCAAGCAGATATATGCATACCCATGTTTACTGCAGCTTTGTTCACAATAGCAAGGAGTTGGAAACAACCTAAGTGCCCATCAACAAACGAATGGCTAGAGAAGCTGTGGTATATTCGCACAATGGAATACTATGCTGCATTAAAAAACAAGGAACTCATGCAATATTATTCAAAATGGTTGACTCTGGAGAACATTATGCTGAGTGAAATATCCCAGTCACAAAAGGACAAATATTACATGATGCCACTGTTGTAGAATGGGACTGTCCTTGGGGTTGGGGAGAGACTGAGTAAGATGGGTTCAATAATGTATACTGCACTGAAACAGAGGAGGGAGAGAACCGTTTAAAAGAGAGATATAACTGGGTATTTCTGTCATCACAGGAGACTAGAGCGAGGGCTACATGGTGGAGGGGACCTGGGGGAGGGTTTGTAAAACAATGAAACAATCTTTTCTTTTACTTTTCCATAATTTTTGACTCATGTACTTATAACTTGTTAGTCAAATTTGTGTCTTCTAGGTTGCAACACCCCCATGATACATCTTCAAGGATATGAACATGTACGGCCAAGCACAATCAATAAGAGTGCATCTAAATTCCAAAATCAATCTCCATAATAGTCTATGTGTTTCCTACTGCCAAAGGGGCCCTTTAGAGTAGTGAGAGAAGATCTTCACCATGAAACCCACAGCGTCCCTTTTCAGCAGGAAGTAGCTAAGAGAATACGCCATCCCCTTTTCCTTATGACTCAGGGTGAAGTCTCTCTCAGGGAGGAGTAATAGGGAATGGCAAAGGACACACTGACAAAGAAGATTAATCAGAACTGGCTTTGACAAGCACTGTGGCATTTGGACAAGAACAAACTGGGAGGAGGGTAGAGAGAATAGTGCAACAATGAATGAGTGGAAGCCCAAAATCTCTGTAAATGTTTATGAAAATTAAAAAATATAATTATAGAAAAAAAAAAAAATCCTTGCCTCCAAGGACCAGCCTGGTTTAATCCTCTCCAGGATGAACCTGCTTGTTCTCCGAGCAGTACTCTTCTCCAGCACCACAGCCCAAAGGAATCAGTTCTCTTTCTGTCATCCTTAGTCAATGCCCAGCTCTCTGACACATAGCAAGTAATTGCAAAGACCATGGCTTGGATCAAGTGAACCTTAGTCTCCAGACTAATATAAAGATTTACAATCTTCAAAATCCTATGGGGCAGTTCTGCTTTATGCTATAGGGTAAAAAAAAAAAAAAGCTGATTTACCTCAATGACAATGGATCTGGACTGTGGTTTAATCTTTAGAGAAGCCAAACACCAAGCTTTTCTCCCATGTTGCTGCTGGGTGGGTCCGAACTGTCAACCTTCTGATTAGAGGCCAAGCACAAATACCCTGTGCCAATCACAGACTGAGGTAAACCACAGAGACCCGAGCATTCAGCCTCAGCTCCTAAGACAGTGGTGGGTGGAGACGGATGGAGGGCGAGGGGGCCCAGAACAGAGGAGAAAAGCTCATCGGAGCTCCTCAGGAACTTTAATTAACCAGCAGGAAAAACACACTTGCACCCTGGCCTCACACTATGGAAACAAACAGGCAGTTTTTAATTAACCTGCTAATGCACCACTCGGAAGACCCCTATTTAATTAGCTGAGCAGAATGGGGATGAAAAGGAATCAATGCTATTTCTCCACACTTTCTGCTAGCCCTCAGCGCCAATAATATTTATAAAAGACTTAAACTCCTTGCTGCCAAGTCAGTTCTGACCCACAGGTGACCCTCCGCTGGGCTTTCAGTAGGTTTGCTGGAGGCTGTGAATTGTGTGTGGAAGGGATTTCCTCTCTTTCTCTCTCAGAGTCACTTGTGGATTCGAACATCCAGAGGCATGCAGCCTTCGTGTTAGTAGGGAGACTTGTGACGGTCTAACCAACAGCTGCTCCGTGGGAGAAGGATGGGGAGTCTCCTCCCGTGTGATTAACTGTCTCTGAAAGTCTGCTGGAGGGTCAGCGATGGGTCAGTTCTGACTCGACGGTGCATCTGATTCAGGCGATGGTCTTTTCGATCACTCGCTAAGCATTTGAGAGCTGGACAATGAGCAGGGATGGCAGAAGAAGAACTGTGGTGTTTTGAAGAAGAACACTGAACACCCCATGGACGGCTATAAAAACAGATATGTCCTGGAGAGGGTAAAGCCAGAGTGCTCTTTGGAGGCAAGAATGATGAGGCTTCACCTAGCAAACTTTAGGTATGTTGCTAGGAGGTGTTATTCCTTGGAGAAGGACACGATGCTGTGAAGGGTCGTCAAAGGAGAAGAAGACCTTTGACCAAGCAGATTGACACAGTGACTGCTGCAACGGCCTCTAATGTGTTAGGAGGTATGAGGATGGTACAGGATAGAACAGAGTTCTGACCTACTGTTCACAAGGTCGCTGTAAGTCGTACTCTACTCAATGGCACTCACAACAACATCATGATGCTGCCGCCAGCGCTCCGTAGAGTTGAGTGAGGCCTGTGTTAATACCTAGCAGGGATTTTTATTTCTTCGGTATGTAAAATACGGGATGTAAGATATGTATGGGATCTCAGAATCATAGGGTAAACATTACAGGTTAAAAAATTCAAAAGCCAAAGAGATGCCATGCTTCTGGCTCCCAGGCCCAGCGGGCTCAGAGCTGAACCCTCTGCACACAGGGCGTGCCTGGCTGTGATAACGCACGCAAATCCCCACGCCTTTCTTCTGTGACTACCAGGTGGGTCAGAAACGCCTTCTTGATGGCTACACACCCCTCAGGACCCGAAGGAAGCTCTAAGAGAGACGGTATGCAGTTCTGAGGTTTGTGAGTTGGCCTGGTTTTGAAGTTAACAACATAGTGGAAAGCTAAGAATCAGGGCCTCTTAAAGTGATGGTTTATAAGACAAACAACAAGTGAAAGGAGAGGAGAATCATGATTCAGACAGAGCTTCTGGTTGAGAATCTCGGAAAGCGGATCAGCAGCCAGGAGAGTGATCAGAAAAACAAAACTGGCCCAAATTCCACTCTCCTGAAACCAACTCCCGATATGCTGGGAAGCAGAAAACCACAGTTCAAGCGTTCGGCCACTTCTTAGTCAAGTGGCATGGGTAGGGGGGAACTTACTTTTCAAACTTGGCTAAGACGTCCGCCACGATAGTCCGGCTTTCAATGGCCTTGTCCAGGTGGCCGTTGTACTCGAACAAGGCGAACATGTTCCTGCTGTCCTCCATGGCCAGGCCCCGGATCAGCTTCTCCACCACCTGAGGGACAGACATGGGTGGGCGTGGTCAGCTTCAGAGCCTGGTCCAGTGGATGCCGTTAGCTGTGCCCCCGTCTGAGCTGAGAGGGACACTGCTGGCACTCAAGTAACTCTTGGTCAGCTGACTGATTTCAGGGCACAGAGACCCTCCACTGGGTTTCAGAGCCAGCAAATCTTAATGGCAGAGTGCCTAGTATTCTTCTGTGTAGGAGCTGGTGGATTTGAACCACCAGAGATGCATGCATTGCTTTTTAGGTAGCAGCATGCCACACTATGGACTGCCATCGGAGCTCAAAAGAGGCTCCAAGCACTTCCTAAAGGGTCCCTCCTGCATGTGGCCCATCAGGATTTCAAAGCCAGTGTTTTTCACTGGTTCTGCTGGAACCAGCTTTCCCTCTTCCCTGCCAAAAAGAAGATGGGTTTCATGGCCCACTGGGTAAGTGGATAGCAGCCAATCTGTAGACGTATACTTGCTGGGAGAACCCTAGAACTGCAGAGCCCTGCCTTCGTCTAATGGATCTGTAAACTCCAAACAATAACTGCCATCTGTCCTGGAAATGTCTTCCTGTGCATGAGGGGTGCAAGCCCCGGAGAGGCGGAGAGCATGACTGACGATTAATGGAGACTTTCTTCAAACTCCAGTCTGTAAAGTGTCTGCTCTTTTAAAAGTTCTATGCTAAGTCAAGGGGCCAGGAACTGCTCATGGAAGTAAATGCTTTGGAAGGGGAGTTTTAAAAAAAGGAAAATAAAGAAATTCTTAAAGAGCAGGCAGTGACGTGTCGTGACGTTCCTCTGCCATGAACGGCTTTCTTGAGTTTCACACCGGCTTCTCCCAGCCAGCTGGTTTTAGAAGAGTGTAAGTTTCAAAAGGACAGGGAATGCGGATGTGGGGAGCCACTGTATTTGGGGGACGGACTGGGACTTCTACTGCTGATGAGGGGTAGTGAGGACTGTGTAACATGATGAAAACGTGCACCAAAAACGTAGACCTGCTATTATCGTCATAACAGGAGTCCAGAATGAAGGTTGCACAGTGGAGTAGACTTGGCGGGAGGGACTGTATGACAATGGAAGAATTTTTCTTTTACTTTTCAAAACGAAGGCTGTGTAGTGGAGTGGACTTGGGGGGAGGGACTGTGTAATAGTGAAAGAAATTTTCTTTTACATTTCAAAAAGAGAAGAGCCAACTGGGGGTGGGGGTAGGTTGGACAGGGAGAAAAGTGCAACAATGAATGAATGGAAATCCAAAGTCTCTGTAAACTTTCATTAAAATTATTAATTATAATAATAATAATAAATAATAATAATAAAAGACAATGTATAAGGAACTGTTTAAAAGAAATATATAATGAGGTATTACATGTACGACAATAGCCCAGAATAAGAGGTACATCATTGCAAAGGGGATTGCGGGGAGGAGGGATGAAAATCAGTTAATTGTGCAACAACAAATGAATATTTTTAAAAAAGTAAACTAGGAGAGGGGGAAGGGAGGGCATGGGGGTAAAATGTACAACAATGAATGAATGAAAAGCTAATTTCTCTGTAAACATTTGCTAAAGTCACAATTAAAATAAAATTTTATTTTAAAAAAGAAAATGAATGTAGACCTGCTAAATGTTTCACCATCTCTATTTACCACGAAGAAATGGTATTAAAAGCACCACAGAAAATGTGATCTTCAGAGTCGACGAACATTCTATATATCTATGGACACAGATGGCTGTGAAAATGCTTAAGAAGCCCTGTTGACCAAGTGGGCGAGACACCACGGGTACCGTAGTTTAGGGTATAAGATAAAACGTATGTGAGTGAACTTATGAAGAACTAGCATGCGTGGTCAACTTTCATTCAAATCACAATAGGAGAAAAGTTGAAAAAATAAAGAAAAAAATCCCTGGAGTCAATATATGGGGGTTTGGTTTGAAACCAGCAGCAACTACTCAGCCGATTAAAGCTTGTGTCTCAGATAAGTGAGTTGCATTGAACCTGGCCTCTACCATCGTTAATACATATTCTGATGCTTGTCTATTAAGGGGACACAAGTAGGTTAGACTGTGTTTCCCCTTATACTAAGCAGCCTTAAGTCACTGCTAAGGCGCAGCCTGTCTAAGTGCCCAGCGCTCCTGACCCGGCCGGGTGGTGACTTCCCTGCAAACCAACCACCAAGCCCCTCTCACCTCCCCGGCCGTGGTGTGGGAATCGATGGTGATCTTGCAGGAGCCCCCGCCATGGCAATACACTGTGGACGTCATCTCCTGCCGGTGGATGAGGGCTTCGATTTCATCCCGGGAGGGCACAAACTCTCTGCTCTTGGTTTTCTTCAGGGATTCGTAGATGAAGAGCGAGTATTTTTCCATCTCGGTTCCTGGAAACTGTTCCCGTATCCTAGGAAACAAACATGAGACCCATTCAGCAGCTGGACCGAGGCCGGTGGTGGCCACTGGGTGTCAGGCTGACAGAGGCTCTGATGAGGATGCGTTAGCACCCTCTGCTGGTCGGCAGTGCAGACACAGAGCCCTATGGCCGAGAATCCGTGCAGGTTCAGCTTAAGTGTGGAAATAAACCCACTGGGCAGATTTACGGCGAGCACTTCTGTCACCAGCTCACCTTGCAGACCTTGGGATACTTGTCAGAGCGAGGCCTCGCACTGGCAAGGAAAACTGTTTTTCCACATGTTAGTTCCAATGTGAGTCAGATTCCTTCTACCTGTTTGGTCTGGAACAAATAACTCCGTTTTTAAATTTTTCCTATTTCTATTTTTAAACAGCGGTCCTGCGTGCTGTTGACTCACAGTGACCCCATGACACAGCAGAACTGCCCACGGGCCTTCCTAAGCTGTCGTCTTCATGCAGCCAGGTCTTCTCTGTCACAGAGCTGCCAGGGCACCCTCTAAGAGGGTAGCAGTGATTGAAAATATATCAAAAGGTTGGCGGTTTGAAACCACCAGCAGCTCTAAAGGAGAAAGATGGGCAGTTTGCTCCCATAAAGATTACTATACCCTGGACACCCAACCGAGGGTCAATGAGTCACAATCAACTCCAAGACAGTGGCTCTGATCATTCTCAATGGAGAAAGACTAACAGCATTCTCCTTGCGAATAGGGACCGGACAAGGATGCCCACTGTCACCACTCCTACTCAGTCCTGTATTCGCAGTGCTTACTAAGGCAATAAGAGAAGAAAGAAAAGGCATCCAGATCAGTAAAGAGATGGTTAAACTGTTGGTCTATGCAGAAGATATGATAGTGTACACAGAATACCCCAATGACTGAAAAAAAAAAAAAAACCAAAACAACACTATTTGAGCCAGTGGACCAATTTAATAGAGTGGCAGGATACAAGATCAATATCCAAAAATCAGTGAGTTTCCTCTACAACAGTAATAAGGAAAACACAGTGAAGGATCAAGAAAGCAATACCATTTATAATAGCCAACAACAAATTGCAATACTTGGGAGTGAACCTAACTAGAGATAGAAAAGATCAATACAAAGAAAACTGCAAAATACTTTGTGAGAAACAGTAAAAGACCTGGATAGGAAGACTCAGTAGAGTGAAAAAGACAATCCTAACAAAAGTAATCTACGGTTTAATGGAATTCCCACACAGATACCAAATTATCTTTAAAGAGATAGAAAAGGTAATTGGCAAGTTTATATGGGGAGGAGAGAGACCTCGAATAAGCAAAACACTTCTGAAAAACAAAATGAAGTGGGAGGTATAGCACCTACTACACAGCAGTAGTATACAAAACAGCACGGTACTGGTACAAAGACAGGCACACAGACCAATGGAACAGAATTGAGAACCCAGAAATTAACCCACCTATCTATTGTCAACTGGTAGCAACAAGGAAACAAAACCTGTAGCATGAAAAAAACACCATACTCTTCAACAGATGGTGCTGGCCAAATTGGACTGATACCTGCAGAAAGCTGAAGCTTACATTATACAAAAAAAACAACTCAGGATAGATCAGAGACCTAAGGGTAAAGCCCCAAACCATAAAGATCATGAGACAAAACAGAACCAAGCTGAGAAGGCTTAGTTCATGGTATGAAAAGGATGACAAATATAGCCAGAAATACACAGCCAGGAGAGGGTAAAACGGATGAATGGGACCTTCCAAAGATTAAATCTCTGTGCTCATCAAAAACTTTTCCAACAGGGTGAAAAGAAAACCTACTAACTGGGGGAAAAAAAAATTCATTTGGCAATACCATCTCAGACAAAAGTCTCATAACAAAAGTTTATAGACTACTACAGGGCTTCCACAAAAAAAAACAAAAACAAAAACTGATAATCTCATTAATTACATGATGGGTGAAAGACGGAAAGAATTTTCACAGAGAAAGACATTCAGATGGTCAACAGATACAAAAAGAAATTCTCAAAGTTACTGACAATAAGAGATGCAAATAAAAACCACAGTGAGATAATACTTCACCCCAGTAGCAGTGGCAAAGTTTAACAGGACAACAAGCAATAATTGTTGGAGAAGATGTGGAGAGATAGGAACTCTCAGACACTGTTAGTGGGATTATAAAATGGTACAACCACTCTGGGAGGCAATTTGCTGAACACAGTGTCATGATGGATGGGGAGGAGATTAAAGATGTCAACAGCTTCATCTTTCTTGGATCCACAATTAACACCCTTGGTACAAGCAGTCAGGAAATAAGGAGACACATTACACTGGGAAAATCTGAAGTTAGGGACCTTTCCAAATTATTGAGGAGAAGTGATGTCAGTTTGAGGACTAAGGTGCATTTGATTCAGGCCATAGTCTTTCCAATTACTAGCTGTGCATCCGAGACCTGGACAATGAATAAGGATAATAGAAAAAGACCTGATGCTGTGGTGTTGGAGAAGAACACTGAACTTTTGATGGATGGCCAAGAAAATGAGTAGATATATCTTGAAGAGGGTGCAGCTGGAGTGTTCTTTGAAGGCAAGAATGATGAGGCTTCACCTCACATACTTTGGACGTATTGCGAGGAGGTGCTATTCCTTGGAGAGGGACATGATGGTGGGCAGTGTGAAGGGTCGGCGAAGGAGAGGAAGATGCTCAACCAGGTGCACTGACACAGTGACTGCTGCAATGGGCTCTTATGTGTCAGAAAGTGTGAGGATGGCGCAGGACAGGACTAGGTTCAGATATGTTGTTCAGAGGGTCGCTATGAGTCATACTTGACTTGATGGCACTTAACAAAAACAACAACTCCAGTCCTTGGAATATATCCTGAGAAAACCAGGACTGAGACACAAAAGGACATTTGTATACCTATGCTCATAGCAGGATTATTCACCATATCAACAACATGGATAGAGACTAAATGTCCAATCATAATCGAATGGACTGAGAAATTGTGGTACATTCACACAATGAAATACTATGGAGCAGTCAGGAGCAATGATATAGAAAATTACTACCTAACTTGGGAGGGACTGGACAGCACATTAGGCTAAGTGAACTCACTCAGTCTCTTAAGGATCAATACTGTCCTAGACCATTATTGTAAAAACAGAAAGATAACTATCCAGTAAAATACGATGGGGCCCCAAGGAGGGAAGGTGGGAGCAGAGAGATGAGGATGGGTCGGGGGAAATCATAGGCTCATACAATTTGGTGGGTAGAGAGAGGGGGTAAAGGAAATGGGAAAGATCTGGTGGGGATCTGGAAAGAAGGGGTAATGGTGGGCATAGGAGATTCTGAAATGGTGATTAAGTTTAAAAAACACAATGAATGGGAATGATTGTATCAAACAGAAGGTGAACGAAGGATAGTGTTAAACACAATGTATGCTAACTAATATAAAAGAATACATTTTTCTATATTATAATGCTATCACTTGTTATGCATCAGAGAGTTGGACAATGAATGACTAAGGAGGATAGACAATGACTAAGGAGGATAGAAGGAGAATTGATGCCTTTGAGCTGTGGTGCTGGAGAAGAGTGTTGAGGGTACCATGGACTGCCAAGAAAACAAACAGATTCATCCTGGAGAGGGTCAAACTGGCTGTTCCTTGGAGGCAAGGATTCTAAGGCTCTGTCTAACATACTTTGGACATGTTGTGAGGAGAGGGACATCATGCTTAGGAGGGTGGAGGGACAGCGCAGAAGGGGAAGGCCCTCTATGAAGTGGATTGATTCAGTGACTGGGGTAATTGGGATGGGAGTGTCAGAGACAGTGCGACTGGCACAGGACAGAGCAGAGTTTAGGGCTGTTGTACATAGGGTCACTATGAGTTGCACGAGACTCGATGGCACATAACAACAACACAACATATAAAATAATAAAACAAAAATAAAATAAATAAGATAATAAAAAACATAAATAAAAAATAAAATAATAAAATAAAATTTGCAAAACGTCTATATTCTGACTCTAGGGATCCAAGCTCCTGACCCAGAGGCCCCAAAGTGATGCTGTTTGTAGCCGCCACGACTCAACACTCGCCCCAGGGTCACAGTCTCGCTTGCCTGGCCCTGCGTCACCAAATGGGCCTTGTGGACCATCCTGAGGCATAGTTTTAATCAGCTGATTTCTGAAAACAGATGGCCAGATGTCTATTGTTCGTCTGTGTCTGGGAAATGGGTTCAGCAGCACACACGCCCCCAGTGACGGCGCGGAGGAGGGGATGCAGAACCGCGGCCTACGCAGGCCTCCATGTGGAGGGATTTCTCTCTCCACAGACCCACGAACGGCCAAGTCTATACTGCTGTCAGGTGCCACGGAGCCCATTCTAACTCACGGACCCCGTGGGGACCCTGCAGACCTTCCCTGAGGGCTCCCTGGCTGTGACCTCTCAGAAGCAGGTCCCCTGGCTTGTCTCCTCAGGTGACACTGAGTTGAGTCTGCACTGCCATAAGCAGCAATGAACTGCACTGAAAACAGATAAACAACACCCACTGCTGCTGCATTTCAACTCCCAGCCACCCTCCAGGACAGAGCAGGGCCCCTGGGCGGGTCTTCCGGGATACAACCTCTCCAGAAGCAGGCAGACCCCTCTCTCCCATGGAGTGGCTGGTGGGTTTAAACCACCTATCTGCCTTCAGTCAGCAGGTGTGCGTTTAACTGCTATGTTTAACTTCTTGATAAACCCACTGTTAAAAAGTCACTGACGCTCTCTGTTGGGTATCTGAGCGTATAAATCAGAAAGAGGAGGAGACTGCCTGTGTTTCTCCCCTGGAGTGGCTACTGGATTTGAACTACTGCCCTTTCTGTTAGCAATCCACCTCGTCCAGTCTAGTTTCATGTCCACCAGGACTCCCTGACCCACGCCCTGGGTGAAGCCCCGCAGGTCCCCTGCCCGGAGCCTCACCTCTTGAGATGGAACTTGAGGTACTTGAGGATGCCCCGGCTGGGCAGGAAGGTGCAGCTCAGGCACGCCAGGATCTGCCAGCTGTACAGGTTGCCCACGCTGCCGGGGTGGGGCACCTTGTTGGTCTGCTTGATGAGTTGGCAGTAGAGCTCGTCGCGCAGCGGCCGCAGGTCGTGGCCCGTCTGCAGGATGCCCTGGATGATGGGCACGGGGTCGGACATGGACTCCAGCTGCTGCAGGGAATTGAAGATCTTGATGGCCTCGTCCTGGAGGGTGGTGTAGCCTTTGTCCTTGAGCACTGGGGACAGGGGGACAGAGTCACACAGGGCTTCCGGAAGGGCCATCGGAGGGTGGAGGAGAGGAAGGGGGCAGACAGAGTCCTGGGGGGGCAGCGGGAAAGTGCTCCCTGTAACTGACAGGACGGCAATTCGAATCCACCAGCAGCTCTGTAGCACGAAGATGACACAGTGTGCCCCCGAGAAGAATTACAGCGTTAGAAACCTGACAGAGGGTCACTAGGAGTTGGAATCAACTCGACAGCAGACGATTTAGTCTCTCGGGTTCATATCTGGGATGAAGAGCTCGTTAGGATCTGGTTCTCTGCCAAGGGGACAGGTCCTCTGAGTCCCTGGGGAGGATGGACCTCTGGGCTCCCCCTCTCCCTGGAGGAGCTCGCTCTCAGTGTGACCAAGCTCTGCCGACCCTTGCTGGAGGGAGGACATGTGTCCTTTACGTACGTGTTCACTAATTCCCGCAGACTGAAGCCCCCTCGGGCCTACGGTAAAGCTAGGCCGTTAGAGCCGCCGGGAGTCACGGCCAAGCAGTGGGGGTGTGGCGAGCGGGCACTCACGGTTGAGGTTGATGTCCCCGTAGGGTAGGGGCAGCAGCGGCGAGTGCAGCGGGTGGTGGGTGTAGCGCAGGATCGGGTTCCGCTTGTAGATCTGCTCCACCACGTCGGCGTTCAGGCAGTTCTCCTGGGGACGGAGACCCCGCAGGTCAGTAGGAGGGAGGGAGGGGGGCGCAGGGGGTGTGACGGGGTGGTTGAGGTGACAGGGAGGGACAGTGGCAAAGGAAGAGAAGGGGAAGGAAGAGCAACAAAACCAGGACAGTTTACTACAAAACAAGCCTTCACGGGCAGAACACTGTCCACAGAGCCCATGCTCCACACCTGCTTTGGTGAGCAACTCCTGGGGACCCTACAGATGACAAGTGGCCACCTAGGTGCACATACTGGCCTCACCCCGTCCAGAACACATGGCAAGTGACCACCTAAGTGCACATACAGGCCTCACCCCATCCAGGACAAAGAGGAGGGAAGAAGAGCAAAGATGGACAAAACAACTGGTTAAAGGATGCATGGTGCTGTTGTTTGGTACCGTCGAGTCAGAACCGACCGCACAAATCTGGCACTCCAGCGGGTTTTCAGAGGCGGTAAACTGCATGCGAGGAGACTGCCTATTCTTCTCCAGCTGAGCTGCTGGTGGATTTGAACCGCGTGCCTTTGGGATTGCAGTGAAGCTCCCTACCACCAGAACTCCCTCAATGATGCACAGAGCACGTGGACGTCGATTTCCAAAACTCTGAGACCAGATGCTGGGTGGTGTCTGGCTACCACTGCTGACCACTTTAAAAGGAATCACAGTAGAAGGTTCTAGAAAGGGCAGGGGGTGGAGGAATATGTGGAACCCGACGAGGGCTGCTGCAAGCCTGGCACTACGGCCCGTGGTCACCTTCCATTCCTGGAACAAAACTCATTCTGTGGCTCAACATTGAGGCACTCAACAGACAAGCCTACAAGGTTACTAGTCAACATCACGGACACACTCACTGAAAAACAATACAGAAAACAAAACAGGCTCCTGAAAAACAAAATCATCTCTGGTATTTCAGAAGTCTAAACATCCATACAGCTTCAACTCATAATTTCAGACACAAAGCTACCACAGTCTGCTTTATAAGACGAATTACCAACAAACAATGCGTTCTGATGTAATTCAGTCTCTTCGGTTGCCTTACATGTATGTTCCCCATATGATACAATAATCTTTAAACGCTCCCTAGAGATAATTTATACTTAAAAATATTTACTTAAACTTCTCTTGCTAATTATGTTGCCATCCATTAACCAAAACACACTAATTTTGCTATAATTATTTTTAAAAACAAACCTCCCTAATTCTTTAGTTTCTCTCTTGTATTCTCCCTGTACCTGAAAATGACATGAAAAAATGATCTTAATCACATTAATTGCAATAAAATAGAAGTTGATAAGGTAGAGCAAAAAACCAGAAATGACTCTCCAGAAAGTGTCCTGCCGTCGATCCAGGGACTGTACCCACATGCCCATCTCCCCTCCTGCCCTTTCAAACTGAAGAGGGTGCCCACAGAGTTCCCAGCATGCACTTGTGCTGTAAGATGCTAACTGGGGCTACTTTTAGAACTTCAAATAAACAGAGAAGTTGGAGGAGAGGCAATGAATCATACCATCGTGGTAATTTCATTTCCATTTTGAAACTTTTCCAATAACATCCAATTAAAAGCCAGAAAAAAATTACACTTATTTAAAAAAATAGATGAGGGGCGGGGGGTGAGGGCTGGGTGGGGAGAGAAGTGCAGCAATGAATGAATGGAAATCCAAATTCTCTGTAAATGTTCATTAAAATTATTTAAAAAAATATTGAATAGACCATAGACTGCCAAAAAAAAAAGTAGATGAAATGAGCTTATTTTACTTTGTCCGCCATTCTTGATGACTCAAACACTCTCTATGAGTTAAATCAAATACTACCATGTCAGAGACAAAGAAAAACAAGGGGAAAGAAACTTGTCTAATTTCCTAGCAAGCACTGTTACATTTGGAAAATTCTATTTACTTTTTCTAATATTCAGACATTTAGAATAATTAGTGAATATAAACATAGATAAGGTAAGAGCTTTGAAAACGAAGTTGGACTGATACAGATTTAAAAAAAAACTCCTTTTTCTAAAGAGCTTTGAGATTATATATGTGTGTGTCTATGCACACACATACACATATACACACAGGAAACTCTGATGATAAGGAGGTACACTGACAACCCAAAGGCACACAGTTCAAATCCACCAGCTGCTCTGACGGAGAAAGATGAGCAATCTCCCTTGTGAATCCCAGCCTCTGAAAACTCAGTCAACTGTCAGCTATGAGTCAGTTCTACCAACAAAACACACACACACACACACACACACACACACACACACACACACACCCGGTGGCACAGTGCATAACATGTAGGGCTGCTGACAGATCAGCAGTTCGAATCCACCAGCGATTCTGCACAAGACAGACTGACAGTCTCCTCCAGTAAAGATGTACAGTCACAGGAAGTTGCTGGAGGGCGAGTACGAGGCAAAATTTGACTTGACTAGTAGGTTTAAGTAGGTTTTGCTTTGTGTGTGCGTGTGTGTATATTCTGCTGTTAGGGACCTCTCTAAAGTACTCAAGAGCAACGGTAGGTCTCTGGAGACAAAGGTGCATCTGGTACAGGTCTTTGCAATCACTTGTTATGCATCAGAGAGCTGAACCACGACCAAGGAGGATAGAAGGAGAATTGATGCCTTGGAGCTGTGATGTTGGAGAAGAGTATTGAGAGTACCATGGACTGCTAAGAGAACAAACAGATTCATCCTGGAGAGGGTTAAACCTGGCTGCTCCTTGGAGGCAATAAATCAGACAATACAGCACCATGGATCTCATAGAAACCTACGGAGAATTGGCCGCTTTCTAGGTAGAATCAAGCTGCTAAATACTCAGAAAACATAACCCGTTGGCAACCAGAGGCCGATCTGATGTAGCAGAAAGTCAGAGAACTCGGATACGGTCCTCCCTCTCTTCTTGGCCATGACACTCCACAGCCCCTGGCTGATCCCCTTTTTTGCGTGTTGCTGATCTCCTCCTGGGCCCTTGTGCCTGTCCGCCCTCACAGCACGCATCTGTGACAGACCCAGATCTTTCCTGTGGGATGAATTTGCCTGCATGGCTAACTTGAAGAGAGGCAGTAATCCCCTCGGGCTGGACCTCCAGCAGTGACTGGTGAGCAACGTGAACAAAGTACTGAGAATATTCTGTGTTTTCATTTCCATTCCAGGGAACAGCAACTTCAGGTGGCCGTGCGAGCATTCGTTCACACAACAAACTCATCTCTATGCACAGGAATCAACAATTTCATGCCATCAACGTTAATCCAGACATGTGAGCTTCCCTAAATGTGGAGTCACCTGACGCGGACCCTAGAGAGCTCCAGAGGCATTGTCTATAGGAAGCTGTGATGCTAAATCAAAGGCTGTGTGTCTCTGACACTTCAAATCCACCTGGGGCTCTAAGGAAAAAGAGGAACAATATCCTCCAGTCTTCCCCTCACAGCCTCCGAAAACCTGCTGTGAGTCGGCTATGAATCAGTTAAGACTTGACAGCAATGTACTAAGATGAGGACCCTAAGTTTTCCCATGCCAATCTGGGCTCCTGGTAAACCACCTGTGTGGTCTAGAAACCGTGCGGTAGGAGCAGAATGATGGTGTTACTTCTAGAAGGTCTGTAACCCAGGACCAAGGCAAATGCTGTAAAAAGGCAGACTGTCGTCAACAGAGATGATACCAGCGCATTTCCATGACCAGACAGACCTGAGGCCCTCACTGTGGACCATCACCCTGCACAAGACCCAGCATGTACACGCACCTCCCTAAACATCAGAACACCCCACCTCTGTTATATGAAAAATGAGCAATTGGTAAACATGGCACTATCTATATTTTCACAACTAAAGTGGGTTTGGGGGTTAGTGTTCAGGTTTTTTTTCCCTCTCCTCTTAAAATTCCCAAGAGGAATGAGACCAAAAAAAAAAAAAAAAAAGGGAGGAGACACTTTAACTAACTTAACAAAAACTAATTTGATCACAGGGGGTGAAAAATGAAGCTTGACTAGTCACTTGGTCTAGTCAATGGTCTAGTCACCTTAAAGGATGAAGCCCGAGGCACGGTATTTGCAATCGCTTCATGTGTGTGAAAGCAGGACAGTGACACAAGAAGACTGAAAAATACCCGGATGCCTCTGAATTGTGGCGTTTGTGTCCAGCAGCAAGTGAGTACCTTACGGACCACCAGAAGGACAAACAAGTCTGTCCTGGGGAAAGTGCAACCAGGGGGCATCCTTGCCTTTGAGGCCAGGATGGGGAAAACTTCACCTCACATATTTTTGCATGTTGTCAGGACAAGCCAGTCCTTGGTAAAGGACATCGTGCTGGGAAAGGTGGAGGGTCAAGGGAAAGAGAGGATGACCCCTAACAAGATGGACGGACACACTGACAACAACAATGGGCTCAAACACAGCCCAGACTGCTCGGACAGTGTCAATGGATGTATGAGAAAGAAGTGACTCAGTGGTACCTGACAACGACAGAGTAAGTGACATCAATGAGATGCCTGGACACAGGGGCTGCAGAAATGCACTTACTACACACAGCAGTGTTTGTGAGCACCGGGCAGGATTCCGTTCTGCCGTGTGCAGGGTTGTACGAGCCGGAGCTGTCCGGAGTCACCTCACAGTATCCACAGTGATGGGCTGGAGGCTCGGTTGCCCGACTGCCCGCCCTGGCACGCCTGGCTGCCCCTTACCTTGATGTCTTGGATCAGCTGTTGTGTGGGGGTGTCGATGGGGGCCTTGGTGTCGGTGACGTTCTGGATGGCGCTGGACCAGCGGGTGGCCTCATTGAGCAGCTTAGTGTAGAGCCGGTAGCAGTGCTTGCGCCCGTACACGGTGACGTTCCAGTAACCTGTCACGGCAGCAGGGTGCACACGTTAATACTCTGCTTTAGGCCCCAGGTCCCCCTCTCATGGCTGGACACCAGGATCTCAGCATCAGTCAGTTGCTGTCACCCACACCGGGCCCCTTGGGGAGCAGTCAGGATGCCCACCCTGCCCTGCCACGTCACAGCCGAGAGGGGAAGGCAAGCTGAACGAGCAAATCTACACGGACACTAAGATAAATCCTATCATGTGCTCCCCAAGGTGCTGGACCCGCGCTGTCACGCTGATTTCCACAGTGCCTCTGGGCAGAACTGTGAGGCAGAACATTTCCCAAGGCTGAGATTTTTTAGAAGCAGATCACCAGGCCTGCCTTCCGTGTGCCTCTGGGTGGGCCTGAAACTCTAATCGCTTTAAGTCAGCCTCCAACGAGGATTTAATCATACTGATCACCCTGTGACGTGAGACAGGCTTACTCCAGGTATGACACCAGGTCTCAGCTACTGGCCCTTAAATAAAGACATAAGAACACAACAATCCCTACTCTGTCTGACCTCTCCAAAGGGAAATGCGTGCTCGTCAGTCTGTTCTGAAACAAGGCCTCTCCTCTGAACCAGCTCCTGGAATCTGACACAGAAGAAGCACTTTATTTATTTATTTTTTTTAAAAGAAAGCATGTCTTCCCTCAACCCCGATATCAGTCCCGTTTTACAACAGTCGCCCTATGCAATATTTGTCCTTTTGTGACTGAGATATTTCACTCAGTATAATGTCCTCCAGGGTCATCCATTTTGCATAATATTTCATGAGTTCTTTGTTTTTCAATGCCGCTTAGTATTCCATGTGGAATATACCAGAGCGTCTCTATCCATTCGTTTGTTGATGGGCATTTGGGTTGTTTTCAGCTCTTTGCTATTGAGAACAAAGCCGCAATAAATATGGATGTGCATAAATCTGCTTGGGTGGCAGTTATGGTTTCTTTAGGGTAAATTCCCAGTAGTGCAGGAATGATGTCTACTGAAACAGATGAGGGAGAGAACTGTTTAAAAAGGATATATGATTGGGTATTATTGTCATGACAGGAGTCCAGAATGAAGGCTGCACAGTGGAGAGGACTTGGGGGGAGGGATAACAATGAAAGAGTTTTTCTTTTACTTTTTAAAGAGAACAGTGAAGTGGGAGAAGGCGGGGGGCAGGGAGAAAAGTACAACAATGAATGACTGGAAACCCTAAGTCTCTGTAAACTTTCATCAAGATTAATTAAAAAAAAAAGCATGAAATTACAACTGAAACACGTATCATAATAAATCAGACTTTCAGAAATTTTATTACACCAAAAACGGAGGGAAAATTTATCACTACACTCATGTTTTTCAAGCTTAGCTTTACCGACAGTTGAGATTGATTGTATTTAGGTTGCATGTGGAGAGAAAAAAAAAATGACGACTTTCCAGGGGATACTCTGTATTTTTATTTTTTTTTCCTTTTAAGAACCTTTCTTACAACTCAATAAATAAAGACCACCTTCAATGCTTTGCCGCAGAGCTGAATGCGACTCCCAGTCACCCCACGGTCAGACAGAGTAGAACTGTGCCCGACAGAGGTTTGAATGGAGATCATCAGGCCTTTCTTCTGAGATGTCTTGTGTGGCCTCAAACCTCCAACTTGTCCATTTGCAGCCAAGCACTTTGACCATCAGTATCACGCAGGTAACGAAGGCCTCCCCTGGTCAGGGGTGTGCAGCGTCCTGTCAACTGGAGACCCTGAAGAAGGGAGTGTACCTTCCACATGGGGCTTCCTAACCCTTATCTTTATGAGAACAAACCCCTCACAGATTGTCTTCCATGGAATCACTGGTGCGTACAAATCACTGACTTTTCAGTGAGCAGTTAATATTTCAACCAGTGTTTCTGAAACCTGATACAAACCCTTGTTATTATATTGAAATTCTGTGTTTGCATAGCCAGCCAAAACCAGACCCAGACAATCCATCAACAAAGAGGAGAGAGTCTCAGGAGGGGAATGAGATGGTCTAAGAGGAGTTCCATTTCCCCAGGCTAAGCCCGCCTGGCCTCAGCCTCGGCCTCCGGGGTGTCCTGCCCCACGCCCGGCTCGGGTCAGTCCTGAGCACCTCACCTGTCTCTTTGAAGATCTTCTCATCTGGAGGGACGACGGAGCAGAGGCTGTTGAGGACCAGGGTGCCCAACTTGATGGCATTCTTCTCTGAGCTCTTGTAGTAGTCCAAGGAATTGTGGGTCAGCACAAACCAACGTTTCTTCAGCTTCAGTGACGACATCTTCGGGCTGTTGTTAACCTCTTTGTGCAACCATCCTTGAAGGTGGAAATGAAACATGACGAAAAGTGCCAAAATGCAGGGAAAACCATGAGATCAGGCACAGACAAAGCATTGGAAATAGCTGCTGCGTGGGTCTGTTTTTACCCTATTTCCAAAAAAAGGACTAAGAAAAAAAACCCAACAAAACACTATGGTAAGAAACCCAGTGCTGTTGAGCGTCTATCTGTTTTTATCCTGTTACCAAAAACAAAACAAAACAAAAAAAACCAAAAACCAAACAAAACACTATGGTAAGAAACCCAGTGCTGTTGAGCGTCTATCTGTTTTTATCCTGTTACCAAAAACAAAACAAAACAAAAAAAACCAAAAACCAAACAAAACACTATGGTAAGAAACCCAGTGCCAGACGGCAATTTGCCTAACACTTACAGATCAGTGAGAAGCTCATAGAAATGAGTCTTCTAGACGGGTCTGATTTCTACACATTTGCTAGAAACTATCCCGTTATAACAGAAAATGTTAATAATAGAAAGGATAGACGCTTCCTATCAACTCTGACTCACAGCGTTCCCAGGTGTGCAGAGCAGAACTGCTGTGTGGGGTCGAGGAACCTGGGACCTTCTGGAAGCCTGTCTCCCAAGGCACCTCTGGGTGGATTTGAACCACCGAATTCCTGGTGGTCATGCATCTAGCTCTACCACCCTGGGACTCCAGAAATAACCACAGTCATTTCTCATTACAGGATTGAAAAGCAAGACATAGCAAATCTCCAGGGGCAAGGTTACTCGGATCAGACGCTCAAGGCAGAGATGGAAATGGTGCAGAAATCTACGCAGACAGAACGAGACTAGCAAAAAAGCAGAACGAGACTAGCAAACAAGCAGGTGAAGCCGCGAGATGGGCTCTGCTATTTATACTGTTAGACCAGGCGCCCGCACACGGGCCGCACGGAGCATCACCTCTGACGATGAACTCCTGGCCCTCCACGCGGGTGTCCCCCTTGGACCTCTGCAGCAGCGTGATCCAGTGGTGCATCTCCTCGGGCGTGTCTGCGTTGCAGTGAAGGACGCGGTTGGCCGTGATGATCACAAACGAGTTGGGTCTGGGAGGCGGGAGACAGGGGAGCAGGGCCTCTGAGCTGTGCGGGCTGGCGTCACCCGCTTGACCCGGGCAGAAACGCCCCTTTCCCGGGTGATCCCGGTCACGGGATCGAGCCTGCTGCGCTATTTGTATTTTACCGGAGGGCAAATATTGCTCATTTCAGCGGGAGGTTTATTTTGAGCATCATTAACCTTTAAAATTTGGAACGACACACTCGGAAGGCCCTGGAAGGAAAAACATTTCTTGGGGCAAAACTTTCCAGAAGCAGCTTGGTTCCAGGAAAGCTAAATAAGGTGACCGCAGGGGAAAAATTTTTTTTGATGCTGCTCCAGCATCCATGTCCTTCTGCCTCCGTGTGCACTTGGATCCTGCTTCCAAGCGCCCTGGGGATGCCTGTCAGGCACCCCTCGCAGAGGACCAGCCACGCTGGATTCCACCTGTGCAGAGAAGCCACCTGGGTCCTGCTGACAGAGCCATCTAACAGAGGTGCATTTCAATCACGGCTCGAGGGACACTGGAAATGGACTTCCTGACTCATGGTGACCCCATGTGTGGAGAGCAGAACTGTCTGGGAAGTCAATGGTCAGGCCTGTTTTCTGAGGCTTCTGTAAGTGCTCTGTAGGTGGGTTTGAACTGCTAACCTCTAAGCTAGCAGTAAAGAGCTCAACCTGCTGTGCTCCCAGGGCTGTCCGTGAAGCCCGCTCTAGCTGCCTCTGAGTCCTATCAGGTCAGTTCTCCTTCAGACAAACCCTGCAGGGCAGCGTGGAACTGTCCCATGGATTTTCTCATCTGTGATATTTATGGGGCGATTACTGAGCCTTTTCTCCTGTGGAGGGGCTGGTGAGGCTGAACTATTGCCCTTAACGCCTTGCCACGGGGCTCCCTGAACCCTTCATGCCGTGACTATTATGTACCCTTGGGTCAGAACCCACTTGTAGCTGACCCTCCAGTCAGAGACAGTTAACTGCAAGGGAGGAGACTGTCTTTCTGTCCCACAGAGCACCTGATGGATTCGAACCATGTGGCTTAGGGCTGGCAGCTCATCTCCTTACCACTAGGTCACGAGAGCGCCTTCTGAACCCTTTCTTCTGTTGTTGTTGTTGTTGTTGTTATGTGCCATAAAGTGCTTGTGACTCATAGCGACCCTATGTACAACAGCCCTAAACTCTGCTCTGTCCTGTGCCAACCTCACTGTCTTCGACACACCCACTCCGATAACCCGTCACTGAATCAATCCATATCAGAGGGTCTTCCTCTCCTGCCTTGTCCCTCCACCCTCCCAAGCATGACATTGCTCTCCAAGGACTGGTCCCTCCTTGCAACATGCCCAAAGTATGTCAGACCAAGCCTCAGAATCCTTGACTCCAAGGAGCAGCCCAGTTTAACCCTCTCCAGGATGAATCTGTTTTTCTTGCAGTCCATGGTATACATTCAATACTCTTCTTCAACACCACAGCTCAAAGGCATCAATTCTCCTTCTATCCTCCCTAGTCATTGTCCAACTCTCTGATGCATAACAACTGATTGCAAAGACCATGGCCTGTATCAGACGCACCTTAGTCTCCAGAGTGACACCACTGCTCTTCAGTACTTTGGAAGGTCCCTAACAGAAGACTTTGCCATCACAATCCATCTTTTAATTTCTTAAATCCTTACTCTAACTGCTTAAAGCTAGAGACCAGGACCTCTTGCAAGAGTTCATTGTAACGAAGTGATAAATTCAAGGACATGAGAGTGACTGGCCGGCAGGGCCTGGGAAGGGTGGTGTGAGCTCGGAGGTGCGATTCTCACCCTCCACACTAGAGTCACGCTGGCCATCAACTAACGGAGTCGTGTGAGCGCCTATAATGGACAGGTTTCAACGGAGAGTCTAGAGCAAGTCAGACTAGAAATAAAGGCCTGGTGATCTTCTCAAATCCAGTCAATGGAGACCTCATTCACAGGGTTCTAACTTAAGAGCAGCAGTGGCAGCCAGGGAGGTGCCACTGGGTGGTGCATAAGCTTAATGTCCCCAGCCGCTAACCAAAAGGTCACATGTTTGAGTGTCTCCAGAAGTGTATTGGAAGAAAGGCCTGGCAGTCTACAGCTAACCCATCGGCCACTGAAAACCCTGTGGACTGCAGTTCTACGCTGATGCAGATGGGGCTGTCATGAATCCACGCCGGAACAAATGGCTTGGTTTTCGGTTTCAGTAGCCAGGATAAAATGTAAAAAGGAGGATGTCAAGTTCCCCTGAAGACAAATGAAAGACATTTCTGGAGTTGGGATAGGAAAAAGGTGGGCATTTGAGGAAAGGGGTGATGTCTGTGCAGGAACGCAAAGCTCTGAGCTCAGATCACCACCCTGCCTGGCGGAGTGAAGTGACTTGGAAGAGGAAACGTGGAGGTAAGGCAAGGTGGGAATATGATCCTAATCAAAGACGACGGAGTCTCCAAGTGTGACAGAACACGCTGGGGGCGGGGGTTAAAGACCTTGCAGGGGTTGACACAGGGTGATTCAGGAAACAGAGGGTGCAGGAAAGCCTTCATGGCAGTGGGGCGAGAGACCCTGTGCTCTAACGGTGTCCTTCATTGCTGGGTGCTGTTCCCAAAACACCGCACAGCGGGATCAGAGTTTGTCCCCCTCAGGGCTTACTGGGCGGGCTTTTAGAAGCATATTCAAGTCTTTTCCTGAACCCAGCCCTTCATGGACATGGACTGAAACCTGTTCAGTATCATGGCACCAACTGACTGAGCGAGAAGGACAAATGGGTGGTGTCTGAGCATGGGATATAGTGGCTGGGAATCAAACACAGGTATTCTGAGTGGACACGTTCAACCACTAAATCAACACACAGCCCCCAATATCTGCCCGGTGGGGATCATCCTAACACTATCTGACCGAGGGCAGAAATTTGTTCTGATTGTCATTCTGCGTCGAGGGCCACCGTTCTGCTGGTAACTTGAAGTAGAACGCATAATCACGGGGGGGGGGGGGGGAGAATAAAGATGAGGTCAGTAGGTACAGATCGCGCTACGACCATTTCTGAAGGGAAGAAGCCTCAAAAACACAAAGATGGTAACACAAACACACGTTACATTGTGAGGCACTAGGAATACAGAAACGGCTGCGGATTGAGAGAATGGTGGTCCAAATCCTCCCAGAGAGAAATATGTACCCCCCACAATGGTATCCCACACATCAGAACCAATCCAAGGTAGAGTGTTTTTCATCTGGGATAAAGAGTTTGACAAGAATCACAGATGTTTGTGTTTAATGACTTCATAACCCCACACACTTTTCCATCAACCTCCTTCTCAAGCATATCAAGATCAGGACAGGGACAACAAGGCTGCCCTCTGCTGGAATGCACTTTCCTACACAATCATCTTTTTTTCCAGAACAAATCTCAAGGTCATTTCTGTGTCCAAAGTTTTTAAAAAAATAATAATAAAGGATAGCCCCGTATTTTTCACAAATTGTCTGAGGTTCCAGGTTTGTCTTTTAGCGCTCACTCCAAAGAGACCTCCAAGGAAGACTTCTAGAGAATGTAAAATTGGGTCCCAAGAAAGGAGACTCTGGGTCACGAGGGTTGACCTGCAGGGAGGGGCATGAAGCCTGGGCTCATTCACAGCTCAGTCACGACAAGTGGGACGCCAAGCACCAAGGCCTGGTGGGCACACCTGAGCTTACCTGTCGGGACTGTCAGAAGCGCAGACAGAATCAATCAGTCCCACGTCCAAGGTGCCCTGAGAGAGAGGGAGAGAAAACCACAGAAATAAAGCCCTCAATTACATCAAGAGCCCTAAATTACAACTCCCTGAACAAACAAACAAAAATAGCACAAAAGGACTCTTTCCGTCTTTGTTTGTTACCTGCAAAATAACAGTGTGTCCAAACGAAGCCCCCTCATGTGGTGACTGTAGAGTCTCCAGCGGGGCAGAATCTGTCCACTTATTTTTAAAAATAATGAACTTACCTTTCCCTCTTATTCTCAAAAGAGTTTACGGATGTATTTCAAGAACATGGATTTTCCAACTCACAGTGCAACTTTCTGTCACAAATGTCTACAGGGATGAGGTTTGAGGTAAGGAAACAGCAAATAAAAAACCCTATTTCTGGAGCTCTGGTGGCCTAAGTGGCAAGAAACTGCACTGCAATCCCAGATGTACGCGGTTTGAATCCACCAGATGCTCTGGCTGGAGAAGGAGGGGCAATCTTCTCCTGTGCCAGTCAGATCTGATTTGATGGCACACACACACAAAAATAATAAAATAAATTTAAAAAACAAACAAAAGCAAAACAAACCAACCAACCCCCTTTATTTCTAAAGCGCCCGTGTATGAGTGAGTGGGGATGAAGACCCACGGAGCAGCCTTTGTTTGGCTTCAGACCCTTCGAAGCAGCAGCAGAGCCAGAACTTTTGTCTGATGCTCTTTTAAGAAAAGTCTAAGGTGAGGGAACGGTAAACTTAACAGCACGTATAATCTCTTACAGTTCTTAGTGTTTCTCTGCGTGATTTCTAATTCAAGCGTCCCTGTGTTCTCTTGCATTACGTCGGCAATGGTTACGGTCACCTGGGCACCAACTCTTGGTGACTTTTACCAGAGCGACGTGCACCATCTCCACGACCACGGCTCACTGAAGAGTGCTGTCGTGGCTACCGCGTTAATCCAGCTCAGCTTGGATCTTCCTCATGAGTCGGCTCCACTTTACCTCTCAATTCACTTTACCGTGTCAGTTACTTCGTTCTTGTGCTGCTGAGTCAGCTTTGACTCTGGGCAATCCTACACCACAGGACGCCCCACAAAATGCAAATCAAAGCCGCTGCTGTCCACTCTATAAAACTGTACAGGAGGGGACTGTCCATCTTTCTCCCCCAGGAGCCGCTGGTGGATTCGAACCGCTGGCCTTTCAGTCAGCAGCGAGCATGTAATGCATTACACCAGAAGGCCCTCCAAACACAGCAACAATTGTGTGGGAGGAGCTGGACCAGGCAGCATTTCATTTTGTTGGGCAGAGGGTCATTGTGAGTTGGAACTAACCTAAAACCTAACAACTCAATGACTACATTTTAAGATTCCCTCTGGGGCCGCTCTCCACGCTCCCTCCCTCTCATCGCCGCGGCCCCCTCACGTGCGGGGCTCCCACTCACCACAGCATTCTGGGGGTTCGCCTGCTCGTCGTGCATCTCCCGGATCTCCTGGTCGGTAGACGCGTGGACCTGGCTCAGCACACTGAACCACTGGCTGTGAGGAGAAGAGACCCAGTGACCGACAGTCACCCCTGGTTTATACCACATGGCACCACGCTCCACACGCCGGGCAGAAGACAGCTCCCCGAGATCCCAGGCGTTCCATGTACCCCCGTCACGGGGATGTGAGACTGGACAACCCCCAGTGACCCGGCCGCGGAGCTGCCCAAGTTCCTTTTCACCATCCAGTACAGAGAGGGAGGTTGGCAGATGCCTTCCCTCCACTCTCATGACCCTATGAACGAAAGGCCTGAGCACTGTTCATAGAGTTTCCAGAGGCAAGCCGTTTCAGAAGTGGATGCCGTTCCTGCTTCCAGGCTTGTTTTAGTTGGGAAGCTCCAGAAAACACCGTCCACCATGGGTAACCATTAACATATTTGGCACATCAGTGTCACAGTGTTCATCTTCACAGCAACCACCAACCTCTATGCAGCAATGCACAGACCAGTGCTAGACCACTTAGAAGAATGTTTCACAAAAACCCAATTTGAACCAGGCCCAAGGGCCACAGATTAAAGTCAACCCACCTTGGGCTTTGTAGCATAACTTTCTGTCTACTAGGCCAACGTAGCTCTCTCTATAGAAACTGACAATCCTCAGATAATGTAATCCTCAGTTTCATCTAAAATACTTTTATCAAAGATCTTGACTAAGAATTTTACATACAATAGGTGATAAATGACAACATTGGACCAATCTGTTGTGAAGGGACTCTTTAAAGTGCAAAAGAGCAGGCCCGTTACCACCAAGGTACATCTCATCTAAGTTATGGTATCTTCAGTTGCTACATGTGCAGGTGAAACTGGACCACAGATCAACACTGAAGAAGACCTGATGCCTTTGAGCTGTGGTGTTGGAGAAGAGTACTGCATATCCATCCCATGACTGTCAAAAAAGCAAACATCTTGGACAATGTGGAGCCAGATTGCTCCTTAGAGGCAAGGATGGTGAAACTTCACCTCATATACTCTGAGCCTGTTGTCAGGAGGGACCAGTGCTTGAAAAAGCACATGCTTGGACCTAACTTGTTAGGTGCTAGTACATACACTTCTCACTCACAGCCCCAACCTGAGAGCAGAACTGGCCCATAGGCCATTCTAGGCTGTCATTTTGGAGAATGAATTGCCAAGTCTTTGAATTTCCATTGTTCTGGTTTGTCGCTGACCACTGCACCACCAGGGGTTGTTAGCCTGACCTTATAAACACTCTAAAATGCCCCACAGAATCACTCATCAGACTCACGAAGGCCTTAGTTAGCAGGGAGTTGTGCCGCTAATAACACACAGTGGTTCGAATCCATCAACAGGTCTCAGGAAGAAGGATATGGGCACTCTCCTCCAGTGTGATTTATTGCTGTTGTTGTTATTATGTGCCGTCGAGTCACTTGCGACTCATAGAGATCCTATAGACAACAGCCCTAAACCCTGTTCTGTCCTGTGCTAATCACATTGCTTCTGACACACCCAACCTGATTACCCCAGTCACTGAATCAATGCACATAGAGGGTCTTCCCTTCCTGCGCTGTCCCTCCACCCTCCCAAGCATGATGTCCCTCTCCAAGGACCTGTCTCTCCTTACAACATGTCCAAAGTATGTCAGACAAAGCCCCAGAATCCTTGCCTCCAAGGAGCAGCCTGGTTTAACCCTCTCCAGGATGAATCTGTTTGTTTTCTTGGCAGTCCATGGTACATTCAATACTCTTCTCCAGCACCACAGCTCAAAGGCGTCAATTCTCCTTCTATCCTCCCTAGTCATTGTTCAAACACCCGCTGGAGGGTCAGCTATGAGTCACTTCTGATTAGAGGGCAATTAGAGTTGAGAAGCCAACACAAATCATTTGTGTTCCAACCTCGGAACCTTCCAGAAGGTGAGCTTTCAGCCATGTGTAGTAGCATTGTTGACATCAATACTTTCAGCGATGACAAAAGTCTCCCCAACTAGTGAAAGATTCGCCCAGGACAAGTCCTCATATTTCAGGGACTGACAGGGCTTCACTTGCCCCAGCCCAGAGGGGGACCCACGTGAGGACCCAGCCCACGTGAGGAGCTGGGCCGCACCAGCCTCACCTGGCGTCCTCTGGGGACTCGGCGATCAAGTGGAAGGTCCTGTCAGCCATGATGATGTCAATCCCGTTCTCCTTGGTGGTGTTGTCCACGATCTCTCTACAGAGGACGCACACAACACACATCAGGTGTGGACAAGCGCCGAGGGAGCAGCTGCACTCAAACACCACAGACTTGGGAGCCAACGGAAGCCTACACCACTGTAAGCATGCTTCAGATAATTTTTAAAGAAAGGATGGAGGCTGGGTGGCCTTACGAGGAGGGAAAACTCCTCTCTGCTCCCTGAGGAGAGCTGCTGGCTTGGTCAGGGTCCTGGAGGGTGGAGGGATGAGGGCCTTCTTTTCCGAGGGTGAGGCCTCTCTTCTTAACACTGGCCCATCTTTGACCCACAAAGAGGCTGGTGGAGCTGAAAGGCACGACCGGGGGTCAGCAGCACAAATCCCCGAGACGACACCACCAGGGGCGAGGAAGCCGCCGGGGCAGCTGTCCTCTGTCCTGGACGGCTCCTGTGAGCCAACTCAACAGCAGTGAGTTTAGTATTCTGACTGATCTAAGCTAAAATCAGTACGATGGGGCCATGTGCCCCCCTAACGAGGACACAGCAGCAGTGGGAAGCACGCGGAGGAGGCGCCCCTCACCCCAGCACAGGAAGCAGGAGGGCCCAGGGCCCCTCACCGGCCACCACCACCCCTTGCACGTACTTGGCCATGCGGACCTCCACCGTGCCCTTGAGCTTTTCCTCGCTGTCGTTCTCGAAGTACATGAGCTTGGACTGGCGGAGGACAAACCAGCGCCGCTTCCAGTTCCTCCGGGATAGCGTGGACGAGCCCCCACCTTTCTTGTGCAGCCAGCCTTGCTTGAGGGCCTCCTGCTTGGAGCGGAACCACAGGAAGGTCTCGTCCTTGAGGACGCACCAGCGGCGCTTCCAGGAGTTCATTAAGCCACCTGTCAGCCCAGGCCGGGCAGAGAGGGCGCGAGAGAGGAGGTCAGCTGGGCACAGCAACAGTTAGAGCTCAGGGTGTATGTGGGAGGGGGGGTGTGAGAGAGTGAGTGAGTGTCTCAGCCTGGCGTCAAGGCAGGGTGTGTGTGTGTGTGTGTGTGTGTGTGTGTGTGTGTGTGTCTCAGCCTGTCCTCCAGGCAGCTCTGTGTGTGTGTGTGTGTATCTAAGTCTGGCCTCAAGGCAGCTGCCCCAGTGAAGGGCGACAGGCTTGGCTGGAGTTCAGAGTGGGAATTACATGAGACGTCATTCGTTACGGTGCAACTGGGTCGCCTGTGTCATCCCTACCCCCACAGGGTCCTCCCCTTAACTATGTGCACTGAACACCCACTAAGAGGGA
>NW_006399903.1:6365908-6367039 GCF_000299155.1 Elephantulus edwardii
CTCTCAGTCCTGCACGACCTTCCCTGCCCCAGGCCCCCCGAGGCCGGCCATACCTTTCATGTACAGGAAACTGTGGAAGTAAGGCAGGGTGACACAGCTGTACACCGAGTCCCGCCGGTACGACAGCTCGTCGTCCGTGTCGAACCTCGAGTCAAAGTCCTCTTCACTGTCTTCAAACTGGACAAGGACAGAGAGATTCGGTGGTGAGCACAAAGGGCCAGCAGCTTGAAGGTCAAGCAGGCATGTCCTCATTTACAACATTAAAATGACCAAAACAGAAGCAAAGCGCCAGCCAGACACTGCAGCCGGGAGCCTTGGAAGGAGCTCAGCATTACAACACATATGTCCATGTGTTAAGGTCAAGGGCCTGCTGAGTTGATTCACAAAACTCAACACAGACACTGATCCAAAGACCTTCTATTGTAAAACCAAAGGAGTTTTGCTTAAGAGCCCCGTTGTAATCAACCCATGCAAGAACGACTTCCTTTTAAAACGACCATACTGAAGCCATTTGAGTCTTACAAAAGCCAAGCTGCTGATGTCCAGTCACTTCCAGCCCGCACCGACCCCTGGCGCTTCAGAACAGAACTGTGCTCCGTGGGTTTCGGGGGTGGGGAGGGGCTGAGCTTTTGGGGGATAAGGACTTTACTTCTGAGGCACCCTGGCTTATCTTTCCAATAGGAGCTGAGGGTGTTCACTGTTGGTCCCGCTCAGAGACTTCCTGAGGAAGTCAGGGAGCATTTCACACAGGACCAAAAGGGAAGAAAGAAAGACAAAGTCAGCTAAATAAGCTTCTGAGACTGGAGGGCGCAGGTGTAAGCTGCAAAGATTCCTCCCTCACCACCACACAGGGCAGAAGTCCTGCGGTGTGAGGCACAAAGCCCTCCAAGACTGAAACGTCTTGGCAAAGCCAGGCCAGCGAAGGGTGTGCCCGGTGTGCCGTGTTTTCTAACCAGCTGAAGGGAGGGAGAGAGGTGGAAGGAGAGAGGGAAGGAGAGGGAGAGGGAGGGCGAGAGAGAAAGAGAGAGGGGGGAGATTAAGAGAGAGGGAGCCAGGGAGAGAGAGAGGAGAAAGAGTGAGAGAAGGGGAGAGAGAGGGAGAAAGGGAAGGAGGGGGAGAAGGAGGGGGGAT
>NW_006399903.1:6367294-6380948 GCF_000299155.1 Elephantulus edwardii
AGAGAGAGAGAGACACACACACACACACACACACATCCTCAAGCACCATCTCCTGAAGCTCTAGTGAGGGAGTCCCCTAGGCCATCTCTATAAACGTCTGAATCCATCAGCACCTTCACAGGGGGATGGACAATCTTCTCTTGTGCAACTTACAGCCTCCCAAAACCCACTGGAGGGCCAGCTCTGAGTCAGCTCTCACTTGCCAGCAATAAGGCATCTTAATATTAAGGACAGTTCATCCACAAAAAGGGACATCAAAGTTACTTACTAACACAAGTGCTGCAGGGAAGAGAGACATTCAAGCTTATCTGTGAGGCTGGTTTGGAAATGTCTGTGTGATCTTGGGGTGGGACCCGGCGCAGAGGCTGATTCTATGGGGTGTGGGCCACGGACAATTCCCACATCCATGGGAGACAAAGTGGTTAGCCGCTGTCTCCATGGAGGAAACCTTGGTGACCTGCTTCTGAATCAATTCTGACTCGTGGCAACCTTACGAGACAGAGTGCCTCTGCCCCAGAAGGGGGTCCCTAGTCTGTGATCTTTCTAGGGGAGCTGACTGCTAAGTCTGTTCTCTATAGAGCTGCCGAGTGCTTTGTGTCTGCAAAGATTCCAGCCAAAACCAACCCTCTGGGAGCAGCTCTACTCTGTGGCCGGAGGCGGGGTGGCCACAGGCTGGGATGGTGGCGGTACTCACCGAGGATTGCGCCCCTTCGGAGCTAAAGCGGTACGCCCCCGAGCTGTTGTAGGTGCCCACCGAGCACCGGTAGTCTGGGGACCACTGGCTGCTGCACGAGTTGGAGAAGGTGACGCTGCTGCCGGAGGTGATGGCACCGTCCTCGTAGTCGTCCTGGTCATAGTCGTAGTCGCCGTCGGGCGAGGGCAGGTGGCCGGGGGTCTGGGGCATGCAGTAGGCAGACTCCCCGCTGGACGAGGTGTGCAGGCTGCCGGCGTCCGGGCCCACGGGGGCGGCCAGCACGGTGGTGTCGGCGTCGGGGCTGGTGGGCACCACCGTGTCGTTCATGTAGGGGTCCTCCTCGGAGGAGTCGTCGCTCGTGCGGATGCCGCTGGTCCTCTGGTCCGAGTGGCCGTGCTCGCTGGGGTTGGGCGAGTCCTTGAAGGCGTCGTCGTCCGCCTCGAAGCCCTCGTCCACCTCCTCCTCCGGGTAGGGCTGGCTGAAGTTGAAGCTGGGCTTGTCCCTGCCCGCGGGCTCCAGGCCCTCGCTGCCCCCCGACAGCGAGCGCTCGATGTCCCGCACGCACTCGTCAATCTCGTGGAAGTTGAGGGACTCAAGAAAGTCCTGGGCCGCCCTGCACGCCTCGTCCTCCAGCCTCCGGAGCTCGTCATCCCGCAGCTGCTGCAGCCTCTGCAGCGAGGCCTCGGTCAGCGCCTGCTCCTGCTGCTCCTTCCGGCGCTGCAGGTCCTCGATCTCACGCTCCAGGCGCAGGATGGCTTCCACCTGCCTGTTCTCTTTCTGCTTCTCCACCTCCCGCGCCAGCTCGGCTTCCCTCTGGCGCTGCTGCAGGGTGGCTAGCTCCTGCTGCCGCCTGGCCTCTTCCTCCTGGACACAGGGCGAGCGGGAGCTGAGGGGGGCTTCCCAGACCCCAGCAAACACCCTTCACTGCAATGACACCAGAGTGGACCAGTGGCTTGCGATGCAACCCTGACCCCAGGGATCTGCAGGCTTCACAAGAGAACTGTGCCCTTAGGGGGGTTCTTGGCTGTGATCTTGTACAGAAAGGCTAGCAGGCTTTTCTCTCACAGAACTGGAGGTGAATTAGAACCACCAACTTCGAGGTTAGCAGTCACCTCTTTGCACCACTTAGGGACTTTACATGGCAAACAAAGAGCTGTGAGAACAAGCTTTTACATGGGTTTAGAGAAACAATTTCAGAGATTCACTAAGTTTCAGCCTCCCGAGAAATCAACCGTAAAGGGTCAGAAGTCGTGTCCTAACATTCCAACATCTCTTCAAAAGCTCTTCCTTTGCTACCTTCCTCTTGAGTTTTAGTTTTGCATCCTAGAAGCCCAAATATTTGAACCAGGACTCAACTGTCATAGAGGCAATTCTGACTCAGGGAGACAATTAGGTGTGTCAGGGTGGAACTGGGCACCCCAGGGCCTGCAGGGGCCAATTTCCCAGAAAGAGAGAGCCAGGCCTTTCTTCCAATGTGCCTCTAGGTGAACCTGAACCCTCAACCTGTTGGTTATTATTTGGGTGTGTTAACAGTTTGCATAACCCCAGGACACGTGAAGGAAACGGACGAACAAGCAGCCAGGTAATCAAAGCACGTTCACCTGCTGGGCCCGCAGCTCGGCTTCCCTCCTCGCTCGCTCCCTCTCTCTGGAAACAAAGAGAAAAGAAAGTGAGAACCAACAGCTTCTTAGTATAAAGCTAGAATTCATTTCATTTTTACAAACACTCTTTTCTGCAGACCATTTTAAAAGCCTGGAGGTTCTAGCCTCTTTTTTGGCATCTTGTCCGTTTGGTGCATGAACATACATACACATAGCTGAGCTGTCACAATGCTAAGAAATTTTGCCTTCGTGGTGAGTCAAAAGTGACTGAGTGGTAAGGAGCTGTGCTGCCAACACAAAGGCAGGTGGTTCGAATCCACCAGCAGCTCCGCAGGATAGACGGGCCATCTTCTCCTGTGTGATGTTCTGCCTCTGAAGACCACCTAGGGGCGCAGCTATGGGTCAGTTCCGACTCCACAGTCACAACAAAAATCAGACCCCAAGAGTCTGGGTTCAAAGGGACGAGCTAGGAATTCCTGACGTGTGGACGGAGTGTCCTTGGGTCTCGAGCGAGCCCCAAGCCAACGGTACCTCTCTGCTTCCTCCCGTGCCCGCTGCTCCTCTTCCTCCCGCTTCCTCTTCTCTTCCTGCTCCTGCTTCTCGGCCAGCAGCCGTCTGTAGGCTTTCCGGGCGATCTGACCCCTGAGTTGCTTCTGGAAGACGATGGCCGCTTTTCTCAGGTGCAAGTATTTCCTCCTCAGAAGGAAGGCTCGCAAATGCTTCTGTATCACCACCACGCAGCAAAGGACCTTCCGGTACTGCTTTCTGAAAAATGCGCAACAGATATGGGTCAACACAAAGTGACTGCTGAGGTAACGCAGCTCCCAGCAATTCCAGGGAGCATCCCCCAAATGCTGCAAAACCAAGAGACTTGGGACCCCCTTCTCACTGATACCCCTATTCTCTCTCGCTCATTACAGAGACAGACGACAAGAAGGGCCTTTCAGTCAAAAAAACAAAGCAACACAAACAGAACAATGATCCCAAACAGCGCAGCCCTGAGCATTATTTTGGCTACATAAATACACAACTCCCTAATGCCTGCTTTCAATTGTCTTGGCAGGAAGACGGCCTGTAAACAGGACCAAAAAAAGATTGCACATTGTCTCCTGCCCACGCATGGCCCCTGACTGGTGCAGAGGTTAATACATGCGGCTGCTAACTGAAAGGGTAGGGCTACCCAGCGGTGCCTCAGCAGAGAGGCCTGGTGACCTACTTCTGGAAAACCAGCATCAGAAACCCAACAGAGCACTCCTTGGCTCTGATGCACATGGGGGTGCTGTGAGTTAGAACTGAACTGACAGCGACTGCCAGGGTGGGGCCTCTTCTTCCATGGAAAACAAAACACCCCCAAACCAAACTGCAGGACTGCAGGAGAGCTGGGCTTCGGTGAGGCTGCAGGGCCTTCTGTTCAGCACAGGTGACACCATGCGATGCTGCAAGCAGACTGGGCCTCCGCTGACCCCATGAGATAATGAGAGGACATGCTGGCAGCCTGCGGCTTCCATACCCGCCAGGGAGTGGAGGGGTGTGTAAACAGGGCAGCGCTCGTGTCCCCTGCCGTGTGTGTGTGTGTGTGTGTGTGTGTGTGTGTGTGTAAACAAGGCAACACGCCCCTAATGCCTGCCCCAGGTTAGATGCCGTGTGTGTGTGTGTGTGTGTGTGTGTGTGCTCTCGTCCCCTGATGCCCTGCCCCAGGTCAGCTGTCGTGTGTGTGTGTGTGTGTGTGTGTGTGTGTGTGTGTAAACAAGGCAGTACGTCCCCTAATGCCTGCCCCAGGTCAGATGTCGTGAGTGTCTGTGTGTGTGCGCGAGTGTGTGTGTGCTCTTGTCCCCTGATGCCCTGCCCCAGGTCAGATGTCGTGTGAGAGTGTGTGTGTCTGTGTGTGTGTGTGTGTGTAAACAAGGCAGCACGTCCCCTAATGCCTGCCTGCTCCAGGTCAGATGGGAGGTGTGTGTATGTGTGTAAACAAGTCAGTGCTCTTGTCCCCAATGCCTGCTCCAGGTCAGATGACGTGTGTGTGCGAGCATGCGCGCGTGTGTGTGTTTAAACAAGGCAGTCCTCTCGTCCCCTGATACCTACTCCAGGTCAAATGCCAAGAAGGAACGTGCCCCTTTTCTACCCCAGGCCATGGTGTTGCTGGCAAGTCCCCTGGCCTGGCCCTCTTGTGACCTCGCTCTGTTTTGTACACAGTGCACATGGCTCACATGGGAGACATATGTTGGGGGGCTGCCCCTGGGGTGAGAGTGGGACTCTTACCGTGCCATGTAGCCCAGGATGTGTGCCCGGATCAGCATGGCAGCCCGGCTCACCTCCTCCTCACGCCGCTTCTCCAACGTCTGCTCCAGGGACTCACGAAGGAATACCTGCCAAGAGAGGCTGGGTCAGTCTGGAGGTTGGGTTGCTCGGGGAGCCGGGTCAGGGCTCTGCTGGGGTGGGGGGTGCCATGTCCTCCTTGTGCACCCAACACACACACCTCCTTCCAGAGAGTGCTGCTCAGACTCCCCCAGTAAAGGACCAGCCTAAGTTTGTGTTAAATTTACAAATATTCTACCGAAGACTAGAAATAACATTTGCATGCAGTAAAAGTGTACTGTTAGGCACTATGGTGTCAAAACCAACTCACAGCTGACTCACCAGCTGGCTTTCAAAGGTAATAAATCACACAAGAGAAACTGCCCATCTTTCTCCCAAGAAGCAACTGGTGGATTCAAACCACGTACGTGTAGGTGGGCAGCGTAGCTCCTTACTACCAGGCCACCGGAGCTCCCTAAATATGTGTATTACTCGAAAGATAAGACTATACATATAAGCCCACATTTTTATCTATCATTTTATCTATCAAATGATAGATACAAATAGGTTAAGTATTTTTATCTATAATTTTTAAAATTATTAGATTCAAGGGAGCTCTGGTAGCCTAGTGGCAAGAAGCTGCACTGTAATCCCAGAGGTACATGGTTCAAATCCACCAGATGCTTTGCTGGAGAAGGAGGGGCAATCTCCTCCTGTATCAGTCAGATCTGATTTGATGATACACACAAAAAATGATAAAATAAAATTATTAGATTCAGCAGATATTATAATCAAGTTGGTATAAAAGCTTCTGCATGTTTATCTTCTTCACGAACCAGCACTAGTCCAAGGCCATGGTCCAAGTACAATTAACTGAGGAACTCTAAAGAGCATTTTAAAAAACCCAAAACACCCAGGAAAGTTCTAAAACGTGACTTGGTCACTTAAGAAAACCCTCTCTCTGAACCTGCAGGGTAATTATGGCTATTTTTTTTTCCTTTAGGGCACCTGGGGAGAATCTGGCATTAATAAAAAAAAAATGTAATCCTGAAAACTTTCATCAGAACCACAATAAAATGTGGGGAGAAAATCAAACAAGGGGGCAGTTGTCTTTTGAAATCAGAGCGGTGTCACTGCCTTGGTTCGGCTGTCACGGGATGTGGGCCAAGGGCCTGACTCGATGCCATCGGCTCATCCACGGCCCTTCTCAGGGAGATGGGCCTCTCAATCTTGTGACTGTCAACAAAGACAAGGGTGGTCAAGGATCGGCACTTTCCAAAAGAATCTCTAATTTAAAAAACAAACAAACAATACTGAGATTAAGACATTCTCCCCTAACCTTTTATGAGGGACTTTTCCATTTTGTACACAGAGGTTTTAATATTCAAAACCAGATTTTAATAAGTGGATAATAAATCTTGAATTATTTCTCAGGGGGAAAAAATAACCCAGCCAAAAAAAAACATAATAAACAAAATGCTAAAACGAGTGCTAAACTGGCTTCAGCATTAACAGTCTGCAGGAACGCTTTTAGGGGGAGTAACTAAAAGAGCACCCCCATGTCAGAGGCAGTGAGATTGGCACAGGAGAGAGCACGGTTGAGGGCTGTTGTAAATAGGGTCGCTATGAGTCCCAGGTGACTCGACGGCACATAACCACTACATTCCGATTTGCATTATAGTCTTGTGAACCATTCTGAGCCCCAGGCAGAACTCAGACTCACTGCTGTCCAGCTGGTTCCAACTCCTACCTGACCCTCACTCAGAATTCTGAGGCTGCAATCCCGTGGAAGGAGGTTCCTCACCTCTCTCTCTTGGAGTTGTAGGTGGACAGAATCTCTAAGAGGCACCACCATTGGGCTGGCAGCCTAAGTGCATGCAGACCACCTCACCGGAGCTAAAATCACACATCACTCACTCACTCGGTGGCTCTGTTTTATTGCTTATCTGCTCTGTCCGTTTAATAGCATTCAGGTAAAGACACAAAGAATACTACTTCATGGGACACACAGAGGCCTCCTCTTTCCTGCTCCTGATGGCTTAGTGTTTCTGAAAATCCATCACAAAATGCATAGAAGCAATGAGAGCAAAGGCCTGAGGGATCACACGAGTGTCAATCATCACAGTGCTGAGATCAGAAGCACTAGATGGTGCCCTGCTGCCTCCTCTAAAACGGATCACAGCAGGTCCTGGACAGAGCTGGAGAACAAGGAAGAACAAGACTCATCCTTTCCAACAACGGCAACAAACGAATACACTCTTGATGCAAGACTGCCGATTTACAGTCTTGAAAACTTGATAGAGGATCAAATCGAAGGCAGCAGCTGGGCTATGTATCTAACAAAACACTTGCCAATTTGAACATAATGAGGAGCATTAATTCCACTCACTGTACTGCAATCCCGAAGGCATGCGGTTCGAGGCCCCCAGCTGCTCTGCAGGAGAAGAATGAGCAATCTCTTCCTGTTTGATTAACAGCCCTCTGAAAATCCGCTGGAGGGTCAGCTATGGGTCAGTTCTGACAATAGCATTCATTGCTCTACTTACCTTGGACTCAACAGGAACATTGTACAAGGCTCTCTTCTACCATACCCTTGTTGTTGCGTATCGTTGAGTTGGAACGGACCCATAGCTGACCCTCTGGTAGGTTTTCGGAGGTAATTAATCACATGGGAGGACACTGACCATCTTTCCATGGAGTGGCTGGTGGATTGGAACCATGTGCCTTCAGGATTGCAGTGCAGCTTCTTGACACTAGGCAACCAAAGCTCCTAACCACTACCTGAGGCTCCTAACCAATACCTGAAGCAGCTTACTGTTCTCTGGGTTATTCTATTAAGGTGTCCTTACAAAATAACTCTCCCAGACTTTATTGTCACAGAGCCGAGGAATAAAGAGTCCCACTGCCAGAGACAGGAAATGTGACTCAGAAGAGGACGGAGGCATCTTAAACTCCACATTTCAAAGGGACACACAGATTCAGATGGGTTCCCTACCTCCTCCCAGGAATGCTTCCTGGGCTCAGAGTTAAGAATTATGGCCATGTTCCATCTGAGTTCCTGGTCTCTCCTTATCCGGAACAAAGAGGAAGAGTATGCATTGAAGCAATTAGCACAAAGGCCTGATGGATTACACGAATCTTAACCATCACAGTCCCAGAAACTTTAGACGGTGTTCAGTTAAAACTGGTGACTACTCTAAAATGGGTCACAGCAGGACCTGGACAGAGCAGGAAAAAAGTGAAGAACAAGATTCAAAATCATCTAAGTGGCCAGGCTTGGTGGTCTGACAGGTTCGTGGAACCTCTGAAACGGGGACCCTTTGAGCCTGGAACTAAACTCACCTCTATAACTTAACTTTTCAGCCAAATCACAAACAGGCTGACAGATGAACAAGAACACTCAGGAGGAACTCACGCCTGAGAATAATCAACCATACCAGATGCAAACAGCAGTGTGTGCAGAGAGGCAAAGGGCAGAGGGCAGGAAGGGGGAGGAGAGAAGGACCATTGGAAATGCGAATCAGACGGGAGGAAGAGAAGGGTTCAATGTGAGTTCTGTGATGTTGTTGTGAGGTGCCGTCAAGTTGACTGTGGTTAGTGTCATAAAACAAACTGTGTATGAGTAGTAGTTGTTAGGTGCTGTTGAGCTGAGGAGGACTCAGAGTGACCCTCTGAACCTTCTCCCATCCTGCACCATCCTCACACTTCCTGACATAGGAGCCCATTGCAGTGGTCACTGTATCAATCCACCTGGTTGAAGGTCATCTTCTCCTTCGCCAACCCTCCACCCTTCCAAGCACCATATCTCTCTCCAAGGAAGAGCCCCTCCTAGCAACATAACTGAGGTGTGTGAGGCAAAGCTTCATTATCGTTGCCTCCAGAAAGCACCCTGCCTGCTCCCTCTCCAAAACATATCTGTTAGTTCTCTTGGTCATTCATGGGATGTTCAGTGCTCTTCTCCAACACCACAGCTCAAAAGTGCCAATTCTTCTTCTGTCATCCTTATTTATTATCCAGCTTTCAGATGCGTAACAAATGACTGGAAACGTGGCCTGAATCAGATGCCCCTTAGAACTCAAACTGATATCATTGCTCCTCAATAATTTGGAGAAGTCCCTAACCATAGACTTTCCCAGTGCAGTGTGTCTCCTTATTTCCTGATTGCTGGTACCAAGGTGTTAACTCTGGGTCCAAGTAAGATGAAGCTTTTGACAGTTTCAATCTTCTCTCCAACCATCATAATGTTGCCTATCAGTCCAGTGGTAAGAATCTTTGTTTTCTTGACATTGTATTTAAGTAATTGGTTGGAAAACCAGTTTGTTCTGAAAATGATCACTGAAATCACACATGAAAACAATAAATGATGCTTCTGATTTAAAAAGACTTATCACTTTACATGGAATAAACACGTTTATGTAAACCAGCCAGTTCAGAACTGAAGTGAAGTTTCGTTCAGGACAGCCAGCCCCAACACTACTACCTCATTACGTCTGCTGTGTCTGCAGGACTGCAATGGTTTTTCCAGAAGATCGAAAGCTCCCTTGAGGCTGGGGGGCTGCGAGATGCAAGGACTTCATGTGGCAACACTGACTGAACCCATGCTCACGCACAAGCGTGTATATGTTGGCTGAGGTCAGTCATTTGCTGTTGTTCTCAAGGTTGCATCTGGATGATTCCAACTTGGAATGGTCTGAAGTGACTGAGGAAAACCGTTCCACGGGGCTTTGTGGGCTGGAGTCAGTCGTTTGCAGCAGAAGCCCGGGTGGCATAACCTATAGCATGTTGTGCAGCAAACCAAAAGGCTGTGCATGTCTAGTGGTTCAAATCCACCAGCTGCTATGGGGGGGGGGGAAGAGAGAGCAATTTCTTCCTACGAGATTTACAGCCTCAGAAACCCGAGGGAGGGTGGCTCTGAGCTGGAGTCCATTCGGCAAGAGCACGTCTGGTTTGCTGGGCATGCAAATGCAAGGTGCCCTGGGCGTGCAACATGTAAGCACTAAGAGGTTTAGCAGAAAGGCTGGCAGTTCAAACCCAGCCAGTAGCTGCAGGGGCAGATGATCACAGCAGGAAAGATGATTCTAGGGCAACTCTGTTCTGTCACACGGCGTCCCTACAAGCCTACGCGGATTCAGGGCAGCTGCAGACAACGGCAGGTCAGACAGAAATCGAACAACAGACCCCACTGGGCACAAGTGCTTCAAAGGATCTCTTTACGGTTCAAGAGCAAAGGCATCACTTTGAGGATTAAAGTGTCCTTGACCCAAGACGTGATCTTCTCAATCACTTCATATGCAATGTGCACGCAAAGGCTGGACAGTGAATAATCAAAGTTAAGATCAAAGTAGAACTGATGCCTTTGAAAGACAGTGTTTGGAACGTAATGTGACCGACTACCCAGTTCTTAGAGAGGGACATGTTTGGGAGGGTGGAGGGACAGCACAGGAGAGGAAGACCCCGGATGAGATGGACTGACTCAGTGACTGGGGTAGTGGGGGTAGGTGTGTCGGAGACAACAGGTTCGCTCAGGATAGAGCAGAGTTTGAGCTGTTGTATACAGTCACTATGAGTCACAAGTGACTCTACGGCACATAACAACAACCAAAACCCAAACCAATTTGTCTTGGAAGAATTACAGCTAGACAGCTTGGAAATGTGGGCATGCTGTCAGGCAGGGCCAGAACTTGGAGAAGGACATCACGTTAGCAAATCAGAGGATCAATGAAGAGAGGAAGACCCTCAAAGAGACGGTCTCACAGAGTGGCTGCAGAAACGGGCTCTCCCATAGCACCAACTATGAGGTTGGTGCAGGTCAGAATTTATTCTGTTTCATATAGAATTGTCTCAAAGGACCCATCAACTTCTACCTCCAACTCCTATAGTATAGCTTCAAGTCTCAAATCCTGCGCTTACAGATGACTGAGCTCTACACTGGAGATTCTTGGCATGGACTCAGAATTTTAGTTTCTTTCTGACCCACACTTGGCAGGTAGCTTTGCCCTCCCGGGGAAGTGCGCTTAAATCATACCTGCCAGGTAAGCCTGGGAAAGGAAGAGAAATGACCTGCCTTGGCATGTCCTCAGTGATTCCCCCAAGTCACAGCTCTGGCCGCCACACAAGGTCAAACCCTGGGAGCATTTGATTTGAAAGTGTCTATATGCCAGCCATGGTCGTTTCATCCACCAGGGTAGCCAGCAGAGCTCGGATCTTCTAATTGAAAGCAGTGACCCTGAAATAGTGAAACTCCACCAGCATCTCACCGACGGAGTGGGTTTCCATTTGGGAAGAATATGCCCACGTCTGAGAGTGGTAACTGCCCTGGGAACACGCTTAGCCAAATAAAATGTAACTCCTCTTCTTGAATATGTCCCTGCTGGAGAAAGCAGGGAGGTCCTTACTTTCAAAGAGGTTAACTTAGCAATTGTGTAGAGATATCTAGAAGTGTTGGTGGCTCAGTGGGAAGGAGTTGTGCTGCCAATCCAAAGGCACGCGGTTCGAATCTATCAGCTGGTCCATGAGAGGAAGACGGGCAATCTCCTCCTGTGCAATTTACCGCCTCTGCAAACCTGCTGGATGCTCACCTATAAGTTGGTTTAGACTCAAGGGCACACAACAACAACTAACAAACAACAACAACAACAAGGAGCATGTCTTAGTGTCTCTCTAGCCCTTATTGTAAAAAAAAAAGAAAGGATCTAGTTGCCCTGGAGGTGACCTCAACTCATGGTGACCCCCTACATTTCAGAACGGAACTACACCTTTTCAATGACTGATTGATTTTTCAGAACTAGAGAAACAGCCCATTCTTATGAGACATCTCAGGGGTGTTAGGTGTACAACCCCAAGTGTATATATACTTCCTTTATCACCTGAATCCCCTGTGAATCCTCGGTGCCACTTGGAAATTCATCCTGCCAGGCTCCCAGCTTCCTTGGGCCTTATTTTCAGGATGTGAGCTGTATCTGAGTGGGATGGGTTTCTGGCTGAGTGAGCCACAGTGGTCCCCTATATGTCTTATCCCAGGACAGATGGGGAAGGTGGCAGGACAGAGGGAGGCATCTGATTCTGTGACCCCGAGGGGGCACCTCCATAATCTGAGAAAGAAGTCTCAGCCACACGGAGATGCATGCATGTAAACTGGCTATGGTTGCAGGTGGCATGCGCTCAGTACAGGTGACACATCACACCAGGCCTGCATTAGACGACTTCAAGAAAACTTATGTTGTCCTGTGGTTTGTTCACCTTGCTCACCATCAAGGAGCAAGTCCATGTGCCATGGTAGGGCAGGACTGCACCCCAGTTTCCTTGGATGTGGTCATTATGGACACAGGTCACCAGATCTTGCTGCCGGGGACAGAGCCAAGACCTGTGGGCTGTCCTGGGCACAGGGACCAGAGGTCATAAACCAACTTTATGATCCCTTTGAGGAGCCCGGACCATATTGGCAGCCTTCACCCACTTAGAATAAGGGGTCAAGGGCCTCAGTTACTTTGGCGCAGTCAGAGCAGACAGGGAGCCTGAGGACATGTGAATCCCAGCCGACAGTCTGCTGGTCTCCCGTCACGCTGGCTAGCACATGTGCAGACGACTTAATGAGATCAGGGATGTTAGAATGATCTCTAAGTGCAAAAAAGGTAACTCACTCACCTGCTAAGAGAGTGGCTGGACTTTTCATCTAGACACAGGAGCTTAGGAAGAAAGGCCTGGCAATTTACTGACAACATTGGCCACTGAGATGCTCAGGGAGATTGTCTGACACATGGGGCACCTGCCACAAGCCAGAGTCAAGTTAATTTGCTAGACTTTGGAGGCTGCCCAGTATATGGGGCTCTGAGGAATTCACCAGCAGTCCCTGTTGACTTCTTGGATGAGCACAAACATATGGCATCATATGAGGTATTCGAGTTGTGATGAACCACAGTTACTGATTGGCTGGATTTTCTGGGAAGGTTACATCTTATCAACAGTAATGTGTACTTCATACGCTGATCCAGCATATAATTTGCTGATGCCATTCTAGCTTTTAAGTTTGTATGTATTGCTTCCAATCTTGAAAGCCAAGATCAGATTTAGAAAAGACACTGAAAACAAAAGGTGATGATATAAAAACTCAGCTCACTGTCGTGGAGTTGGAACTGAATCAGGGCTGAGCCTCCAGCAGGTTTGCTGAGGCCGTAAATCACGCAGGAGGACAGTGCCCATCTTTCTCCCAACGAGCAGCTGGTTGATTTGAACCTCCAGAGTGGGGCCTGCCAGCACAACTCCTAGGTTCAATGCCAACCAGACCTCTCTAAAACTTAGGTGGCAGGGGGAAACCTAAAACAAAGTATTTGACTCAGGTCTGCACTGACACAGGTTGGGGTCAGGGAACAAATCCCCATTGCAAGGCAGGGCTCTGGATAGTTCAACCATCTTAAGGAGGTACCAGAACTGCCAAAGACTTCAAATCCTTGGCTAACTGTTTAGGAGGACAAGGGTTATGGTGGGTGTAAGAACACGCACAGCTTCTGCGTGTGAAGAGATGTCCCTGGACTGGCAGAAGCGTGGGACACGAAGCTGTGAGTGCTGGTTTGCCCATGAAGCTGCGACATGACACTGAGCGCCTGGTACCCCGTGCCCTGGCTGGGAGCATCTGAACCCCCATGCTCTGGATGGGAGCACTGGCTTGCTTGTGACATGACACTGTGTGCACCAGGACCCCATGCCCTGGCTGGGAGTGCTTGGCCTCCCTATGCCCTGTCAGGGAACACATGGCCCCCCATACCCTGGCTGTGAGCGCCTGGCCCCCCACCCCCATATCCTGGCTGTGAGCACCTGGCTCCCCGTACCCTGGCTGGGAGCACCTGAACCCCCATACCCTGGCTGTGAGCGCCTGGTTCCCCGTGCCCTGGCTGGGAGCACCTGGCCCCCCATACCCTGGCTGTGAGTGCCTGGCTCCCCGTACCCTGGCTGTGAGCACTTGGCTCCCTGGCTGTGAGCGCCTGGCTCCCCGTGCCCTGGCTGGGAGCACCTGAACCCCCATACCATGGCTGTGAGCGCCTGGCCCCCCACCCCCATATACTGGCTG
>NW_006399903.1:6381158-6382684 GCF_000299155.1 Elephantulus edwardii
GCCTGAACCCCCATACCCTGGCTGTGAGCACTTGGCCCCCTGGCTGGTAGCACCTGACCCCTCACACCCTGGCTGTAAGCGCCTGGCTCCCCGTGCCCTGGCTGGGAGCACCTGAACCCCCATGCCCTGGCTGTGAGCACGTGGCCCCCTGGCTGGGAGTGCCCCTCCTTGGCCGAGTTACCTTGGTCTTGCCCAGCTGCCACTCGCTGCTGGAGGCGTCGTAGAGTTGCAGAAGGACCGTGCACTTTCCTCGGACGTCCTCCGGCAGGATGAGGTTCCGCATCAGCACTCTATACCTGCAAGAAGGGTCATGGGTGTCACCTCGGGCGGCTGAGAGTCCCTCGTGGGGGAACGGGGATCCCCGCAGCTTGCCTTTTGTAGAAGTCCTGAAACGGCCTCCGGACGGCGTAGCCAGCCTTGCGGATCCTCACTGTCTCCAGCATCCCCGAGTACCGCAGCTGGTTGAGCACAACGGCCTGGTCAAAGTGGTCGGGCATCTACAACACACAACCAGTGTGAGACGTGAGACGTGAGCCGGGACGCCCCCACTGCTTCTGTCCCCACATATATCCCAACACCCAGGGCCCTGCGCACACACGGAGCAGACTAGAACAGAAAACACCAGAGCAAGTACTGCACCGGTTTACCCGGCAACCTCCTGCCACTCCCACCCCAACGACAGGCCACTGACCCCCTCTGCACATACAGGAGCCTCATAGTGCAGTGGATAAATCCTTCAGCAAATAAACAAGAGGTCAGTGGTTTGAGCCCATCAGCTGTTCATGTAGGGCAAAAGACGGAGCAGTCTTTTATCTAAAGATTAAGAGACCTCAAAATGTACATGTCTACATACACCCCATTTACCAACTATGTTGTTAACCTACATTTCTCATTTGCATAATAGTAAAAAATCTATTATGCAAACACTGTGAGCATTAATGACGTACACAGAGACTCAAGGCTGAGGTCTGACGGTTAAGGTGATGTGTCAGTTACACGACGATGCAATCACCCTCTGTTTTCAATGAAACCAATGTTCACATAATGACTTGGCCTAGTGACCGGGACACTAAGAATGCTGGTAAGGTAAGTGTAGCGCTGGTGTGAGTTTATGTGCATATGCTTATGTGCATATCTTATTTATTATTTCCCTTTTTTTCTTGCCAAGAACAGACAGGGCACACCCTGTACAACGTCTACACTTCAACTCACTCACTATTCTTAGGTGTTGTCTTATTAAGTGTACAACTATGGGAACCCTTTATTTCTAAGTTGTTCCTTCCCTCTTCTAAGTTGTTCCTTTCTATCTATCTTTCTGTTTGCTATCGTCAATTTGCAAGAAGCCCTGCTGGCACAATTAGTGATATGCTGAAGGTCTGTGGTTCAAATTCTCTAGTCCCTCTGTGAGAGGAAAGCTGGGTAGGCTCCTGCAAAGATTTTTTTTTTTTTGAAGTTGAAGAGTTTGATTTAATGACAAAGTAAATTAGGTCTTTAACATTATAGGGTTCTTGCTTTTAATTTTCTTT
>NW_006399903.1:6383172-6423067 GCF_000299155.1 Elephantulus edwardii
TCCATTCATTTGTTGATGGGCACTTAGATTGTTTCCAACTCTTTGCTACTGTGAACAAAGCCACAATAAACATGGGTGTGCATATATATCTGCTTGGGTGGCGGTTATGGTTTCTTTGGGGCATATTCCAAGTAGTGGAATTGCTGGGTCAAATGGTATCTTTTTATACAACTTTTTGAGAAAGAGCCATACAGCTTTCCATAGTGGCTGTTCCTGTATAGATTTATAGCCTCGGAAACTCAATCAAGGCTCACCAGTGGGCTAGTGGGTTGGCAGTTTGATCCCATACAGATCAAAGACATGGTAAAACCCATGTGAAATTGTGTATCACAAGTTAACTGAGGACAAATAAGCTCATGTCCACCCTGCTTACCAGGTAATCTGCCCCCAGCCATCAGGCTAGGACTCTAAACCATCCAATCAGGGCGCTTTTCGGAACCATGAGGTGGTCAGACCTGAGAAGCCAAAGCAAAAGCTCCTTTGGGTTATAGATATATCCACCATGTGACTTGTGTTACCGATGTATTCACCATGTGACTTCTGCTGGTGCCACTCTTTACAGCTTACTGACATCGATTACACTAACTGGTTATTCAGTCCTGCTCTTGTTCAATACCATTTTTCCATCACTAAAAACAGAGTTGGTAACTTCAAAGCTGTAACTCCCACTGTACATTATTTTGTTGTTGTTGTGTGTTATCAAGTCAAAACAAACTCAGAGCTGACCCCCACTCCCCTGGGTTTTCCGAGGCAATAAATTACACGAACAACCGATCTGAACTCTGTCCTTTCCCGCGACATCCTTACAATTTCAGACACGCTCAAGTCCATTGCAGCAGACACTGTGTCAATCCGCCTGCTTGAGGATCTTCCGCTTTCGCCATCCCTCCACTTTTCCAAGCACAATGTCTCTCTCAGAGGAATACCCTCCTCGAGCAACATGCCCAAAGTGTCTGACACGAAGCCTTATCCTCTTTGCCTCCACGGAGCACTCTGGCTGCACTCTCTCCATGTGAGACTTTCCTAAGTGCTGCCAAGTCAGCTCCCACTCACGGTGACTCTTACTGGAAGAGAAGAAAACATTGCCCTGCCCTGCGCTTTCATTGCTGTTGCAGCCCCCACATCAAACCATCTCGTGAAGGGGTTTCTGTAAAGCAGGATGTCCTTGCCCAGGGACTAGACCCTTTTCCTAAAATGCCCAGAATCCATGAAATGCAGTCTCCCCACCCTCGCGTTTCAGAAGCATACTGTGGCTGCACTTGGTCCAGGAAAGACTGTCTAGGCTTCTTGTTGGGGTCAGAATAACTGCGTAAGTCAAGCTGGAAGGAGGCTGGGTAGACGGTGTTGAGGCAGAGTCCAGGGATATAAGGAAAGCCTGGGGAATCATTATCTAAGAGAAAGCCGAGCTCAAATGAGGTCACTAAGACCAAGCCGTATCCAACCAGCACCAGGGAACCAATACAATGGACCCAAGTGCTCACCGTCCTCAAAGTAACATCTTTGCCTTTAAGATTTTTCAAAGAGGGCTTGTCAATAGTTTCCCAAAGTGATCTATCACTTGATTTCTTGATTGTTGCCTCTTTGAACACTGATTTTTAGACCCAGGTAAGATGAAAACTTTGATAACGTCAATCTTCTCTCTGCTTATCCTGATGTCTCTCTGCTTCTTGAGCCATCATCTAAAGGGGTGCCAGTGGTACAATGGTTAAGGACTCGGCTGGTAATTGAGAGGCCAGTTGTTGTTAGGTGCAGTAGAGCTGAGTTCAGCTCACAGTGACCCTATGAACAATAGACCTGAACTCCGTCCTATCCTGCGCCGTCCTCATCTTCCCTGACACACGTGAACCCACTGCTGCAGTCACCATCTCAGTTCTCTTCTTCTGGGGTCTTCCTTTCTTCCGCTGACTCTCCACCTTTCCAAGCAATAGATTCTCCTAACACCATGCACAACATATGCGATCCAAAGCCTCACCATCCTTCCCTCCACAGAGCACTCTGGCTGTACTTTCTCTAAGATATTATATCTGTTTGGGTTTTTCTTTCTTGCCACTCCCTCCCCAAATCTATAGAAGAGTCTGTGCTCTTCTTCAACACCAGAATTCAAAGTCATCAATTCTTTGTCATCCTTATTCCTTGTCCAGCTTTCAGATGCATAGCAAGTGATTAAAAAGACCATGGCCTGAATCGGGGCACCTTAGTCTTCAAACTGACATCATTTGCTTTTCAGTATTTTGGAGAGGTCCCTGACCACAGACTTGCCCAAAGCAATGTGCTTCCTGATCGCTGGTACCGAGAGTGTTGATTATGGATCCAAGTAAGATGAAATGACTTGCAGTTTCAATCCTTTCTCCATCTAGAATGATGTTACCTATTAACCCTGTGGTAGGGACCTTTGTTTTCTTCACATTGAGATTTACTTCATATTGAAGGTTGTAGTCTTTGATCTTCTACAGCAATCATTTCAGGTCCTCCTCACTTTGTCATCTATATAATACAGGTTGTTAATGGGTCTTCCTCTGATTCATAGAGTCCAGCTTCATGAATTACTTGCTCAGTATACAAACTCAATTCAGGCTTGAATTAAAGCTTGAATATGGATTGAGGCTCAATATTAAGAAGACAAAGATTCTCACCACTGGACCAATTGGAAGCATCAGGATGGATGGTGAAGAGATTGAGATTGTTCACAGCTTTTGTTTGCTCGGCTCCTCAGTCAACACTCTTGGCAACAGCAGCCAGGAAATCAAAAGATGTATTACAATGGGAAAGTCTGCTGTTAGGGACCTCTCCAAAGTACTGAAGAGCAATGGTGTCATTCTGGAGACTAAGGTGCATCTGATACAGGCCATGGACTTTGCAATCACTTGTTATGCATCAGAGAGTTGGACAATCACTAGGGAGGATAGAAGAGAACGGATGCCTTTGAGCTGTGGTGCTGGAGAAGAGTATTGAGGGTACCATGAACTGCCAAGAAAACAAGCAGATTTATCCTGGAGAGGGCTACACTGGGCTGCTCCTTGGAGGCAAGGATTCTGAGGCTTCGTCTGACATACTTTGGACATGTTGTAAGGAGGGAGAGTCCTTGGAGGACATCATGCTTGGGAGGGTGGAGGGACAGTGCAGGACGGGAAGACACTTGAGGAGGTGGATTCAGTGACTGGGGTAATCGGGGTGGCTGTGTTGGAGATGGTGCGATTGGCACAGGACAGAGCAGGGTTTAGGGCTGTTGTACATAGGGTCGCTATGAGTCACAAGCGACTCGATGGCACGTAACAACAACAACAACAACAGTACAAACTGAATAGGTATGGAGAAAAGATGTATTCCTAATGATGTATTGATTTAATGATTGATGTATCCCTTCCTGATTTTAAACCATGCAGTGGTCACTTGTCCCATTTGGATGACAGCTTCTTGGTCTAGGTATGGATTTTGTATGAGCGCAATTAAGTGTACTGGGATTCTCATTCTGAATGTAGCCACATTGTGTTGTGATCCACATGGTCAAATGTCTTTGCATAGCCTATCGAACACAGATAGACATTCTCCTGGTATTCGTTGCACTAAGCCAGGATCCATCTGGTAGCAGCCTCTTCTAAACTCGGCATGAACTTCTGGCAGTTCCCTGTCAATGTACTCTTTATAGCTGGTTTTGAATGAGAAGCCAATGTTTCAATTCAAACTCACTAGTTTGCTGCATGGGAGAAAGTCCTGGTGGTCGAATGGCATAAAGACAAAAAAGCCCCAAACACCCACAAACTCACTGCCATCAAGTTGGAACTGACACGTGGCTGACCCTTCAATGGATTTTCTGAAGCTGAAAACTGCAGGGGAGGAGACTGCATTTTCCTCCCACTGAGCTGTTGCAGCTAGATTTGAACCTACAGAGAGGTGCTGCCTTGGGGTCAGCAGTGAAACGCCCTATGAACTGTGGCATCAGAGCTCCCTCCATAAACAATGCAGGTCTCCTTGGTCCCGTCACAAGGGGTCGCTGAGACCAAGTCGACCAGGCTCCATCCAGAAGTCACCTCATCACACCAAGTGTTGCTGTCTATCTCAGCAAGAGGATTTCCTTAAAGACACCAGCCATTCGCAACCAGAGTTCAAAGTTCTGTCATCCAAACAGCACAAATGCAGCCGCCATGCTGAAATCTAATTTCTCCCAAAAAGCACCTAAAGTGTCAGACAAACACCACTTTATGTATTTAAACCTCCAATGAAAGGCATTATTTTAGGAGAAGGTAAAAATAAGAGCGGAGTGTTCCCTAGTCCCTGGTCCTTTTCACATTCACTTTGGCTAACTGGCAATTGTAAATAATTTTCCTCTGAAAAGTATGTAAATCAAGCTGTCTGCCAGTGTGACAGCCTCCTTATTGAAATGTAATTTCAGGTCATTCTCCCCTACTTTCTCTGGGTTTAAGGAAATATCACCCCCCCCTGAGGTGGTCATCCAGCAGCCAGCAGACATTAGAAACACAGTCTTCAAAGGATGCATGTGACTTGCAGCGGTTGAGCTTCCAAATTGTTCAGCTTTGGCTCTGCATTTGCAATTGCCTGGGATTTTTTTTGTTTCTCTCTGATTTTTGTGGGGCTATTTTCTGGCTTAAGAGTAGACTTTTTTTTTTAAGTCCGTTTTCGACACCACCACTACTCAAGGCAGCAGCAATGCTAGTAAAGGAGCAACGGGGGGGGGGGGGGGAAGGAAAAAGACCAAGTTTGCTAATTTCTAGGCAAATAATCCATTAATTGAGAGCTCAACAGCCTAACCACTAAATAAAGTGATTCCCAGAGCATACAAATTAGAATGCTAATCTGCTTAAAGACCGAGGAATTCAAAGCCAGGCTTGTTCTCAAATGCATTCTCTTATCTGCCCAGTTGCCAAACAAACTGGCATCGTCATCAAGATGGTTTTTTTCAGGGTAGAGAGAGAAACTAGGCCATTTACAACTTTCTGGATAGTGATTTTTTTTTAATATCCAACTGCTCAGTCCCTTTCACTTAATTTACGTATTATGCAAAGCAGTGGGGTAAAGTGAACAAAAACAAGGTATAGGCTACATATGTTTGTGACCTCTGAGAATCAACCCGGCATTTAAAGTCATTAATAGGAAACTGAGCATAAGGGAAGACTCAGCGTTCTTGCTCCCCAAACCAAACTTTAAAGAGTAAAAATAAACAGGGAGCTCTCCAAGTGTCCTGGGTATGTTGGCGCGGCAGTTGCTGTAATTACCAGAGGACAGATTTCAGTTGTGTTTTTGTTTTCTGGACACTGTGATCAGGTTGTCATTATTCTGTAATCTTATTAACAGAGGAGAGCCCACAAACTAGGGCACCCAGCCCACGAACGGTGCTGCGTGCAGTTCTTTCTAGTCAATTACTTGAAATGCACTCAGGAAAAGTTACAAAATGGTAAAAATGGGCATCCAGAATCATTTGTGGTCACTCCTGGACCAGAATTTGCATGGAAAGCCTGGGGACAGGGCAACTCCTTTTGAAGATCTTTTCTTCAAATGCTTCTGCTTTATTTGTTTGGAAATGCAACCTGCTGGTAAACAATCTACACAGAGCTACCAGAAAACACAGGGTCAAGCCTCAGACGTCCTCAACTTGACTCAATCCAGCAACACCGAAATACCCACCTAATGCTTCAAAACTTTTACATAAATGCTTCTGAAGCCTTTGCTGTTCTCAACCCATTCTCTCCTTCCTTCCTCATTTTCTTCCACCTTCTTTAACAAAATCCAGACAACTCTTTTGCTGAGTCCCAGTTACCAAAACAGTCTACAAAGATATTGCTAAAATGGGCACCCCTTTCCAGAAAGTTCACCAGCACTTACCATCTCTCGGTCTCCCTTCCTTCAGTCACTCACTCCACCTTCAGTGTGGCTCTTCCGGCCAAAATTCATATAGAAAACAACGGCTGGCTGACCTTTCCCCACAGCTAAAGACACTGAACAATAATGAACACCATTCCCGAGCTTGAAAAGTGCTCGGTCGCCATGGTAACCCCTTCCACTCTCAGGCTAATTAGTGTGGTGTGGTTGTAGGATTTGATTGAGCCCGGGGAGGGGTGGAGACAGCCGGGGTCCCTACTTGCTGCCTCCCCTTGAGATTGTGTCTCTGCCCCTTCTCAGTAACTTAACCAGGGGGATTTGTATGCTGATTTGCGTCCTGGGCAACTACCCTACCACCACGATGGGGGCAGCCACCTCTGTCCCACTGGTGGAGCTGGTTTTAGTTCCAAGCTCCTTGTTTGGTGCATTTGATGTTCAAAGACGACACAGCGGGAGATGGGGAAAGTGACAGCATCATTTTACCTTCCAAAGCTTCACTTCCTTCTCCCCCACTGTACCTTCCATTGCTAACTAGTCTCCCCAGAAAGGGGGGCGGGGGGCTGCCTCCCACAGACATGTCCAGGAGGGAGCCAGCGCTGACGTTCTGATGGAGACAGACAGGTGGGATTTCTGGATGTCACAGCCACAGAGCTGGGCAGTTACCACACCACAATGCAGTCTTGTCCTGTCGAGTGAGGCTTTATTAACCACTCTGTGCAACTGGTAATGGAGTAGGTTAAACACTGGGCTGCTTATGGAAAGGGTTACAGTTCGAATCCACTAGTCACTCCTCAGGACACAGTTGGGGAACGTCCTCCCACAAAAACTTACAGCCTCAGAAACTCAACTTAAGGTTGCTGAGTTACATTCGAGTGGCAGGCAGTGGGTTTGGGTTTTATGTACGACGTTGAGTGACCCTATAGGACTAAGCGGAACACCCCGCCCCCTATAAAATGTCCACTCTCTGTCATATGCACTGGACGTGTTGTCAGGAAAGGTTAGTCCCCAGACAAGGGCATCATGCTTGATCATACAGCGTCAGTGAAAGAAAGCAAGACCCTCAAATGGACGGAAGGACCAGGTGGCTTACGATGAACTGAGGACCGTGTGGGAGCTGGCAGGCTTCCATGTGGTGACTGAGTCAGAGCCACCTTCTCACACCTAACAACAAAGTTTTACAGAAACCTGCAGCAGCATCTTTACCCAGCGGAGTCAAACTGCTGACCTTCTGGTGAGCAGCCCTAGGAAGTCAGGGTCCACTGGACAGCCAAGGATTTCGGCTTCGTGCATGACTGGAGGGCAGAGTGGTTCCAGGGGAGAGCTCTGGCCCCCTAAGGGACCTGAGTTTGATTCCCACCAAGGCACCACACACACAGGCCCAGCCCTACCCCAGGACGCTGAACAGGTGTGTGCAGAGCTTCTGGACAAAGGCAGATGAGGAAGCAAGACCTGGAAATCTCCTTCGGAAGCCAGACGGACTGACATCACATTTGCAGCCATGGGTGTGAACACAGCAGCAACGTATGGATGGTTTTTTTACTCAGTCACATGGTCACTATGAGTCCAGACTAGATGGCACCAATCAAGTACCAACACACTTCAGCAGGGTCTCCACAAGCTGCAGTCACACGGCAATTAGCAACACCAACACTAGGCAGGCACTGTTATTCCCATCGGACAGATGCATGACCTGAGGCACAGAGACATCACTCACTCATTAACCTCCCTGGCTCACACAGCTCAGGCCAGGATTCCAAGCCAGCAGTGTGAGACCAACATCAAGCCTCCACCCACCAGTGGCCCTGCTCTTCCTGCAGGTTCCTCGCTCAGGAAGGGAAGGGTCCCACCCTTCATAAGGACTCATTTTTTTTAAACAATGGAGCTCATTTCCACACACTTTTTTCCTCTTTTAAATATTCCTGAATGAAATTCATCACAATAGCTAACACTCGGGATCCGGTTCGTGTGCTGGGAAACTCCTCACACTGGGGCGGACCATGAAGCGCGGGATGTCCAAGGAACCCCGGACCTGCAGAAGGAAACTATTACCGAAGCAAACAAGGACCTTCCTCCAGAAGCAACAGACAGGGGGCCTTCCCCTAGAGCCAACACTTTGAATTTGGATTTTAAGCCTCCTCCTATCACAGTTTTAGTTTGCTTGGCTCCACGGTCAACACTCTTGGAAATTAAAAGATGTATTGTGATGATAAAGTCTGTTATTAGGGACCTCGCCAAAGTACTGAAGAACAATGGTGTCACTCTGGAGACTAAGGTACGTCTGATACAGGCCATGGTCTTTGAAATCACTTGTTATGCATCAGAGAGCCTGACAATGACTAGAGAAGATAGAAGGAGAGTTGATGCCTCTGAGCTGTGGTGCTGGAGAAGAGTATTGAATGTACCATGGACTGCTAGGAGAATAAACAGGTTTGTTCTGGAGAGGGTGAAGCCGGGCTGCTCCTTGGAGGCAAGGATTCTGAGGCTTCGTCTGACAATACTTTGGACATGTTGCAAGGAGTGACCAGTCCTTGGAGAAGGACATCATGCTTGGGAGGGTGGAGGGACAGCATTGGAGGGGAAGGCCCTCTATGAGGTGGATTGATTCAGTGACTGGGGTAATTGGGATGGGTGTATCGGAGACGGTGGAATTGGCACAGGACAGAGCAGAGTTTAGGGCTGTTGTACATAGGGTCGCTATGAGTCGCAAGCAACTCGACGGCAAATAACAACAACAACAACATCATCATCATAGTGGAGCTTTGATGGCCTTGTGGCAAGAAGCTGTGCTGCAATCCAGAAGGCACATGGTTCAAGGCCACCAGGTGCTCTGAGGAAGAAAGATGGGCAATCCCCTCCCCTGTGATTAACCGCCTCTGAAAACCTGCTGGTGGGTCAGCTATGGAGCCGTTCTGACTCTACGGTACACAACAACCACAACTGGAAGGAAGCTTCTTCTGGTGGCCAAGTGGTAAGAAGTTGTGCTGCAATCCCAAAGGCAGTCCGTTCAAATCGACCAGCTGCTCCACAGGAGAAAGCTGGCACTCTCCTCATGGGTGACTTACTGCCTCCGAAAACCTGCACAGCATAAAACAACAACAAGAAATACAAGTGGAGCTTTGGGAGCCTAGTGGTAAGAAGCTGTGATGGCAACCCAAAGGTGCACGGTTCTAATCTACTAGCTGCTCAATGGGAAAATCATGGGCAATCAACTTGTGTTTGATTACAGCCTCTAAAACCCCTGGATGGGTCAGCTACGAGTCTGTTCCACTCAGAAGCACATAACCACCACCACCACCTTGTAAGAGAACAAGTTCCTGTTTGCTAAAGCCATCAACTTACGATATCTCTGTTACAGAAGCTGTGAGAATGAAAATGACATCCCAGAAGACACCTGGGTCGGTATGTCCCTTTTATTATACAGAAATAATTTTCACCGTGACCTCACAGCTCACATAAGGAGTCTGGGCAAGGGCTCGAGGGTACAGTTTAAAGTGGCCTGGGAACACTATTGTTGTGCCCACGAAATGCCCCTCAAAGAAATCCAAAAACACATCTGAAATGTCAAGAGCATTTATTATTTAATTTCCCACGCGCGGAGGCCTTTCCCTTCCCCAGGAAGGTGGTGAAGGAAAAAAGCCCCGAGTTTCCCCTCCCACTTGCTTTTATAGTTCTTTCGAGTGCCTGTTAGGGCAGGGGGACTGCGATCTTGGTTGGTGGGTTGACTTTTGATGGACTGGCTACTTTGACCGCCTTTACTTCTTTTGTGTCACGTAGACACTAGTTAATTCCTTACTTTTTCAAGGACAGACTAGGCTTTGCCCAAGGCACTCGTGTTTGCCCTAAGCCAAGAATTTTTATGGCTCGCTTCTGCCTCCAGCGCTAATGGGGGTTTATTAAAAAATGGGGTTTCTGCTGCCCCTTCATTATGAAAGTCCACCACACAAGCACGCGTGTGCTTTGCTGACACAGTGTGGAGAACATCACTGACAATGGGACATGGGGGTTTAGAATAAAACCAGACAGAAAAGGCCAGATGGGTGCACACACGGGCCGACACGCTATCTCACCCCCAAGTCCTGGCAGGTGTCTAGCCCTAGCATGTCCTCTGTCACAGTGCGTGAGGGACATTTCTGAGTCAGAGTGTCGGCTGCCGTCGTGCCAGGCTGCTCGCGCCCAGCTCTGACACCCCCTTGAGTCATGACCATACTGTAGAGCATCCTTCTTCCAATCTGTCCTCCTTGCCGCTTCCTACCTACCAGCCAGCTATGCCCTGCTGCTCCACCTTCTCCTGCTTCTGATGCCAGTCCTAGCCTCTGACATAGGGGGGCTTCCTGCTGCCCCCCACACTGCAGGCTCACCCACCACTCTCTGGGAGACACATGCTCAGAAGGTCTCCTGTGTTCCTGTCCACACCCCGACTCCCTCTTGAGGACAAATATCCTACGGGAGTTTTCTGAGGTGGACTCTCTGACCAACATGGGGAGATGGGAAGCAGTGGACTCCTGGTTCCCTGAAGGCCGAGTGAGATTTTTATATTCAGTATGAAAGGTGGTGCAATGGTTAAAACGACTGATGTTAACTGAAAGACTAATGGTTCAACCCCATGCAGGGGCTCTGCTGGGCAACAGGCCTGGCCACCTGCTCCTGTGGAGCCTGCAGCCGAGGAAATGCCATGAGGGACAGGGGTTGTCCCATGAGTCACTAAGACTCAAAAATGATTCCTAGGACCTCACAGGGAAACCACCAACAGGAATGCGATGGTCTCCTTCCTGAATGAAAAACGGAAAGGTAACCCAACCGGGTGTAGGGAGAAGATGCGAGCCAGGGTGACCGCTGCACCCAGACGGCGTGCTCTGACTGGACTCAGCCTGTGGAGGCAGCTATTCAACATTTCCAAGTTCAACTGAGGATCCTTCAACAAAAGGGACATGTTTGTTCCCTCAGAGGACTAGTGTGCTAGCCGGGTGATTTGTCCAAGGATCCAGGCTAAGCAAGCATCGAGGAGTCCCCTCTGTCCAGCTTGTGTATCTAGCCTCTGTGGGGGTGCTGGGACAGGGCTCCCCATGTGGTCCTGTGATCAGTACCCACCCGTGAAAAGGCGAGTAAGGAGAATGAGACAGCACATCTCAACGCTTAGAATATGAGATGATGCGATGCTTTATCCTGTATGTTTCCCAAGTACCAGCTGAAAATAAAGGACAATAAAGGATGCCTTTGAGCTGTGGTGTTGGAGAAGAGTATTGAGGGTACGGGTACCATGGACTGCCAAGAAAACAAACAGATTCAGCCCAGAGAGGGTTAAACAAGGATGCTCCTTGGAGGCAAGGATTCTGGGGCTTCGTCTGACATACTCCGGACATGTTGTGAGGAGGGACCAGTCCTTGGAGGAAGACTCTCTATGAGGTGGATTGATTCAGTGACTGGGATAATTGGGATGGGAGTGTCAGAGACAGTTTGATTGGCACAGGACAGAGCAGGGTTTAGGGCTGTTGTACATAGGGTCCCTATGAGTCGCAAGCTACTTGACGGCATATAACAACAACAACAACTTTAACCATGTCGAGTTTAAGAATTGCTATTCGAAGAAGTCCCACCTCAACTCTGATGAACTGATTATCATTAGGTATCGCTGGATCAAGTACAACTCTCAACAACCCTAAGATCTAAACCCTGTCCTAACCTGTGCCATCCTCATCATCTCTGACACACCTGAGCCCATGGCTGTAGTCACCATGTCAGTCCATCTGGTTGAGGGTCTTCCTCTCTTTTGCTGACCCCCTCCCCCACCTTTCCAAGCGCAATGTTCCTCTCCAAATAGGCTTCTCCTAGCAATATGTCCAAAGTACATGAGATGAAGTTTTACCATCTTTGCCCCCAAAGAACACTCTGGTTATATTTAACTCCAAGACATATCCGGTGGTTTTTTTTGGCAGTCCATGGGATATTATGCTCTCTTCTCCAACACCACAACTCAGAGGCATCGATTATTCTTCTATCATCCTTATCTACTGCCCAGCATTTAGATGAAAAGCAAGTGACTGAAAAGATCATAGCCTGAATTAGGGGCACCTTAGTCTTTAAACTAGCACCATTGAATTGAATGCTGTTGTTGTTATGTGCAATCAAGTCATCCGTGACTCATAGCAACCCCGTGTACAAAAGCTCTGAACTCTGCTTTATCCTGAGCTAGTCTCACTGTCTCCGATATGCCTACCCCCATTACCATGTCAATCCATCTCATCGGAGGTCGTCTTCTCCTGACTGTCCCTCCATCCTTCCAAGCATGATGTCCTTCTCCAGGGACTAGTCCCTCTTGGCAACAGGCTCAAAGTATGTCAGACGGAGTTTCAAAATCCTTGCCTCCAAGGAGCAGCCTGGTTTCATCATCTCTAGGATATACCTGTTTGTTCTCTTGGCAGTCCATGGTACGTTCAATACTATTCTCCAGCACTACAGCTCAAAGGCATCAATTCTTCATCTGTCATCTTTGGTTACTGTCCAGCTCTCTTAGGCATACAAGGAATTGCAAAGACCATGGTACACTTTAGTCTCTAGACTGACATCATTGCTCTTCAGCACTTTTGAGAGGTTCTTGACAGCAGCTTCCCCAGAGCAATTCACCTTCTGAGTTCGTGACTGCCGGTGGCAAGAGTGTTATTCCAATTATTGTCCCATAACCTTTCGTTAAGTTCTAGCCTTTTTCACATTAGCAGTCAGTCATGCTCAATGGATAAGACTACATTCACTTAAAACCTTCCTCCAAACTGCCAACACACATTACAACATCCATTCAGAAATTGTGAAATATCTCTACGATGAGCTCTCCTAAGGGTACACAAGGTAAAATGAAAGACATATCTCTTAGCTCCATTCCCTCCTTATCTCTAGGTTCCTCTCTAACGGGGTCCCATAGCCTTCACTTGTCACAGATCCTATTATGGGTCACAGCCCTGGGGACCAATCAGAATCAGGCCACGCCCACTCACGCCAGCCCTTCACCTGAGCCAGGGACCCACATCCTGGCTGCTGACAGAGTGATGCTCAGTCAGCCAAGGGGCCAGCTCTGACCCAGTTCTCGGAACCCAGCTGAGATGCCAAGATCAGTGACATGAGAGTCAGCTGGGAGAGAGTGCCTCCTCACAAAAGGAGAGTGGCCTGGCCAATGAGCGGAGCCCTTTTTGTTCTTCCCTGTAAGTCCTCTGAGAGAATAAGATCCCTCATTTGCTTTATTCAGCAATGCACCCTAAGGGTGGAGGGCTGTGCCAGGTAGAAGAGGTACTCAGAAAACATCTGTGTCGCTCAGGAGTGACCACAGAGCATTCTGTTGAGTGAACTAACTCAGTCACATAAGGACAAATATCGCATAAGACTATATTGTAAAAATAGAAGGATAACTGGTAAAACATGTATGGGACAAGAGGCGGGGAAGGGGTTGGAGCAGAGGAGGAAGGGTAGACGTAAAACCACAAGATTGCATAGTTTGGTGGGTAGAGGAAAGGGAGTGAAGGAAATGGGGGGTTCCGGTGGGGATCTGAAAAAACTGGGTGATGATGGGCATGGTCCGATGGTGATTGATTTTATAAAAGGTAATGCATGGGAGTGATTGTATGAAACACAATGTGAATGAAGAATAGTGTGAAAAACAATGTATATGAACTTTGTGAGGAAACTCACCCATATATATATATAAATAAAATATCTCTTGAAAGAAAGGAAGAAGAGATGAGTATGTGATGGCTGTAGCAATGGCAGCCTTTCTGCAACCTTCAAGACAGGAGTTGAAAGAATTTAAAGGGTCAAATGCAAAACCCTGACACTGAGATTCTCTAAATAAACACTGTTATTAAACATTGTAGTACTGTGTAGGTGTACTGTATAGTGTACTGTGTAGGTGACTACTAGTCGACTAGGTATGCATCTTACTCCAGAGAGACAGGGACTGCTACGAGGAAGACAAGAAGGGCAGTAAGAGAATGTAAAAGACTTGTACAGCCTGATGGTAAATGGAGGAATTCACATGCTAGGAGGCAGGATTACCCTCAGGGATGGGGAAGGCTGGAGGAAAGGACTCAGGTTACAAGGGTTAAGATCCACGCAAATAAAGTTAAAGATGATGTGAGTACAGTTAGTGACTCGGTGGTTCTCAGGGGAGTTCTGTAAAGCGACAGTAACTTTGTATGGGACAGAGAGCAGCACTGTAGACCTGGGCTGGTGGATTCATTATGTCAAAGCTGCTGGATAGCCAAGAATGGTGATCAGTTCAAATACAGATCAGAGGAAAGAAAGTCAAAGACGGAATGTGGACCCAGGCTCTTGGGTGAGGATGAGTACTATGGATTGTGGACATTCCTTGGGCAGCTCTACTGGTGTTAAGTGGCTGGTGTGGGACCATTAAATTCCTTGTCACATCTCATGGGACAGACCTGCCATGAAGAACTTTTTAAAGCACTAAAAAAGTCCTTTAAAGTCACTTTACTTGTGTGCTTGACTCAAGTCATGGTGCTTCCAATTTTTTCATGTGCATGTGGAAGTTGGATATTGGATAAAGAACACTGAAGAATTGATGTTTTCGAATGGTGATGCTGGTGAAGGGGTACGGGCTGTAACATTAACTGCCAGAAGAACAAACCAACCCGTCTTGGAGGCCTGCAAAGAGGGTGCTCATTAGAATCGAGGATGATAAAGTTTCTATCTCACTTATCTGCAGCATCAGGCTCAACCATCACCAAGCGTGTGAGGCTGACGCAGGACTCGGCAGCTTCTCAGGATAAAAGAGAAGGTTAGAGAGTGCACAACAAATCTTCAAGAAGGATACAGATTTAAAAGGAAGAGTGTCGATATGATAGGGTATTGTGGTTGTCACAAGAGTCCAGAATTAAGGTTGCATAGTGGAGTGCACTTGGGGCAGGGCCCGGCGGGGGTGGGGGTGGGGATTTGTATACCAATGAAGGAGTTTTTCTTTTGTTTTTCAAAGAGAGGAGAGAACTGGGGGGCGGGGGACAGGGAGAAAAGTGCAACAAAGAATGAATGGAAATCCAAAATCTCTGTAAATGTTCATTAAAATTAATAAAATAAAATTAAAAAAAAAAGAGTGTCGTAAATTCAACGTAAAGGAGTTTTGATGGCCTGTTGAATTATGTGTTGTACAGCTCACTGAAAGGTTGGCAGTTCGAGTCCTTGAGCTGCTCTGAGAGAGAAAGACGGGCAGTCAGCTCCAGTGAGGATTTACAGCCTCGGGAAGATGGACGGGGAGGGTCCCCACAAGTCAGAATCGACTGGCAGCAAAGGTTTGGTGGGAACTGAAGAGCTTGATTCAATCACCCTGTGAGTCGATTACAATATGCTCAGAGATTTGAAGAGAACAGGACACACAAACGTGATTTGTTCAGGATAAAAAGTCAAGAGAAGGTCCAATTCTTGGGCCAAAACCCGTGCAGAAGTCCTCTGTGAACGTTCACCTGGGTGTAATCTGCTGAGTGATTTTTAGCTAATGAACTTAATAAAGCAGTTTCTTTCTCTTGTTAAACTGAGCCTCATCCTCATTCTATTTATTCCTCATTGTCCTCGTGCTGCTTCTCCGCCTGCCGTCCTGAACAGGTCACTGCCCCCTTTATCGTACCTGCTCTGAGGTACGTGCTGGGAGTGGACAATGAGGGGAGCAGCTGTTTCTCTTTGTGGATGGCACCAGAAAGGTCAGAAGTTCAAGTCAACCTGGAAGTACCTTGGGAAAAAAGGCCTGGTAATCCACTCCCCCAAAACTCAGCCACTAATAACTGGGGTTTTTACATTTCTACTGTGACATCCATGAGGCTAACATGAGTTGGGCTGAACTCAGAGGTGATCAGAGTTTTTAAATATAATAATCAGAAGACTGTAGCTCTTGTGTATGGATTTAAAAGAACTTCTTGTATTCTTAAAAAAAAAAGGCAACCTCAGCTACAAATTAAACCCACTACTGTCCGGTTGATTTCCCTAATGACAACCTTCAATCAGTTTCTGAGGCTGTCTGAGAGAGAGAGAACTGCCCATCTTTCTCCTGACCGTGGCTTTGAACAATCAACGTTCTGGTTAGCAGCCTAACACGCAATGCACTGTGACACCAGGGCTTCTTTTATTCCTCATAGAATTAGGACACAAAAGAAAAGAGTGGTTGTGAGGGACAAATAAGAACCAACCAGACCAAGAATGAGGAGTGTGATCTGTCATCAAAAGTGAGGAATGAACTAACGCTGTCTCATAAGGACAAAAACTGCATAAGACCATTACTGTGAAAACAGAAGGACAACTAACTAGTAACACATATGAGGCAGAGAGGGGAGTGGTGGGAGTGGAGGGGTGTTTCTGTTCAAATATTCTTCTAGGTCATATAGCCCTGGTCTGTCCACTTGCCGTAGAGGTAACTTGTGGTTGCTGTGAAGCTGAACACTGTGACACTGATGTGTCAAATGTGATAATGGTTACCCATGGTGGACAGTGTTTGGTGGAGATTCCTGATTAAAACAAGCTTGGAAGCAGGAGTGGCATCCACTTCCGAAATAGCTTGCCTCTGGAAACACTATGAACCTGGAGAAAGGATGAGTCACACAAGTGTAGAGGACGTTCGTTCACAGGGTTGCTATGAGTCACCTACAACTTGATGGCACTTAACAACAACAACAACAAACAATGCATGGGAATGATTGTACAAAACACAATGTGAATGGAGAATAGTGTAAAACATAATTATACAAACTTTGTAAGTAAATTAATAATAAAAAAAGGTGAGGAAGCAGTAGCTCAGAAATCTATGCCTAGAACTGCATCATGGCACAGAGGTCACAGCCCAGAGAGGAGCCAGTTCCATCAGGTTTAGGCTGGCTGAGAGCTGGAGGGACTCAGGAAATGACTCCACTTCCTGCCCCTAGACACAGAGGGCTGGGGACATAACAGTAGCACTCCACGAGCCTGCACAGGAGGCTGAGCACAGACTTAACGTAGACTGAGAATAGACATGAGACGCCTGGACACAGACTGGCCAGCAGGAAGGTCTCAAGCGCAGCCCAGGGCTCCAGACACTGAGTATAACTCACCAACGCTCCCCCACTGTCACCAGGCAGCACAGCCTCCCAGAGGCCCTTTCTCTCATTGAGTCAAGGACTGAAGGGGCAGCCTCCAAGCCTCAGACCACAGCTCAGTAGGAATTAGAAATACCCTAGAATAGTTGCTGAGTAGTTGGGGGTTGCTAGGGAACAGAAGGTGAGGCAGCCCGCCAAGGAGGTTATCCGCACTTTCGGGTGCCTCTCGGGCTCTACTGGGGGCCAGCACCGCGGCATCTGGCCTCCCCTCGGCCCAGTCTCCTGGCGGGGTGCGGCCAGCTGCTCCAATCTGTGTCCTCTCCCTCTCTGATGAGGGGTGCCCCTCCCAGGCCTTCATCTGCCACCTGGCACTTCTGGACAAGCCGGAGGCTCTGCAGAGAGAGTGTCTGTAGCTGGCGGTTTGTCCGGCAACGCGCCAGAGTCTAGCTATTATTTATTATGACAATCTGAGTGTGGGTTTACGGAGCAGATGGGCCTCCCATTCAACCGGTCACACGCACACCGTTGAGGACATTGATTACAAGGCCCACACGGTGGGGCCACTAGTCTCACCATCTCGCCGTGGATCTCGTTTCCATTTCTCCAGCTAAAAGATTTTAAAATAATAAGAATAAATGCGTACCTCAACTCATGGCTGAGCCAAATGCAGGAAACCGAAGACAACGTGTGTAGCTACAAAAACTCTTGTCTCTCTGAACAGGTTCTCAGAATAGCTCCACGACATCCACTTCCCTTTCCTGTTGTTGGTTCTGATCCCTGCCACGCAGAGGGTTTCTGGGAGCCCTGGGGGTGCAGCTGGGCTGTGAATCTAAAGGCTAGCAGTTCGAGTCTCCAGGTGTAAGGAAGATGAGACAGCCTACTTCCATAACGATTACGATTCTCCATCACCCACCAGGATCACTGCTTTGTTGTTAGATAACCATTGACTAGGACTCATGGTGACCCGATGAACAACCGTTCTGAACCCTGGCCTATCTGGTGCTGTCGGAATCGTCTCTGAGTTAAGAAAAAAATGCTATGTTTAACACTTCAAGTCATGAGGGAGCAGACAGTCACACTGTACGCATCGGAGTTCCTCACTAAAGCACGTAGATCAAGGCATCCCTACGATGAAGACATAACTATTATCTGGCACAATGACTGCCAGTGAAGGGCATCAGGAACAGGATTCTCATCCTCCATGCAGGAGAACTGAGTACAAGATCTGTGCATGATTGAATTCATGTCCCTAAAATGCATGACGTAAATCAAAGAAGACTAATCAACAACCTGCGTTATGCAGATGACGCAACCTTGTTTGCTGGAAGTGAAAAGGACTTGAAATGCTTGCTGCAGAAGATCAGACTATAGCCTTCGGTATGGATTACATCTCAGAATGAAGAAAACAAAGGTCTTCACCACCGGGCCAATAGAGAACATCATGATAGATGGAGAAAGGACTGAAGTTGTCAATGATTGTTATCTTGCTTGGATCAACAATCAACACTTGTTATTAGCAGTTAGGAGATGAGGAGACATATTGCATTTGGCAAGTCATCAGTCAGGGACCTTGACAAAATACGGAAGAGCAATGATGTCAGTTAGAAGACTAAGGTGTGCCTGATTCAGGCCATAGTCTTTTCAATCACATGCTATGCATCTGAGAGCTGGATAAAGAAGGATGACAGAAGAAGAATTGATGTCTTTGAGTAGTGATGCTGGAGAAAAGTACTGAATATCCCATGAACTGCCAAAAGAACAAACAAATATGTCTCAGAGAAGGTACAGCTAGAGAAAAAAAATGATAAAGCTTTGTCTCACATACTTGGGGCATGTTGCTAGAAGAGGCTATTTCTTGGAAAGAGACATCATGCTTGGAAAGATTGAGAGTTGGCGAAAGAGAGGAAGACCCTCAATGAAATGGACTGACAAAGTGACCGCAGCAATGAGCTCAAGTATGTCTGAGATGAGGATGGCCCAGGATGGCACAGGGTTCAGGTCTGTTGTTAAAAGGTGGCTATGACTGGAGGACGACTCATCAACAATCTGCGTTATGCCGATGACACAACCCTGCTTGCTGAAACTGAGGAGGACCTGAAGCGCTTGCTGCAGAAGGTCAAGGATTGCAGCCTTCAAAATGGATTGAAGCTCAACATCAAGTAAACAAAGATTCTCACCACTGGGCCAACTGGCAACATCACGATAGATGGTGAAGAGATTGAGGTTGTTAACAGCATTAGTTTGCTCGGCTCCACAATCAACACTCTTGGCACCAGCAGCCAGGAAATGAAAAGACAAACCGCATTAGGAAAGTCTGCTGTCAGCGATCTCTCCAAGGTACTGAGGGGCAATGATGTCAGTCTGGAGACTCAGGTGCTCCTGATACAGGTCTTTGCCATTACTTGCTATGCTTCAGAGAGCTGGACAATGACTAGGGAGGATAGAAGAGGAATTGATGCCTTTGAGCTTTGGTGCTGGAGAAGAGTACTGAATATACCATGGATGCTCGGAGAACAAACAAGTTTGTCCTGGAAAGGGTGAAGCCAGGCTACTCTTTGGAGGCAAGGATTCTGAAGCTCCATCTGACATACTTTGGACAAGTTGCAAGAAGGGATCTGTCCTTGCAGGAGGACGTCATGCTTGGGAGGGTAGAGAGACAGTGCAGGAGAGGAAGACCCTTGATGAGATGGATTGATTCCGTCACTGGGGTAATGGGAACAGGTCTGTCAGAAACAATAGGATTGGCACGGGATAGAGAAGGGTTTAGGGCTGTTGTACACAGGGCCACTATGAGTGGCAAGTGACTTGATAGCACATAACAGCAACAACACGAGTCGTACTGGACTCAACAGCACCACCACCACTCCTGTGGGTGGGGAGTTTTGAGGGTGCCGCCTACAGGGAGTTGTACTGCTAAGTCAAAGGCCACACACTTCTCTGATGGTTCAAATCCACCAGCAGCAACAAGGGAGAAAGACTGACAAGTCTCCTCGCAAATGATTTACAGCTGACGGGGCTGCTCAGAGTCGGTCCTGACTCCTTGGGAACGACGGTGAGTGACCGGTGGTCTCTCAGATCATCTCCTGCACAGACACCACCTCTCTGCCTGTGACTTGGGCACACTCGTAATGGAACAGGTTTCAGCAGAGTTCCCTGACCTGGATGGCCTAGGAAAGGCTTGGAGATGTACTTTGGAAAAACCAGTCAATGGGAGTCTTATGGGCCAGAGCCACCTGATGCGTGACGGATCAGGGGACGGTGCAGGGCAGGGATAAATGTCCGCTGTGGGTGAGGTCACCCTGAGTCCAGGGCCAACTCCACCAATGCTAACATCTGACCACAAGCAGTCACTGTGCGGTAGTGCGGACAAAGAGCTTCACCAACATCATCAGTTAATCCTCTACAAAGGAACAATTTCCATTAATCACATTGAGGGAGAGGCAATCTCCACCCATCTGCTAATGTTTTAACAGCCTCAGAACTGGTTCTGTTTTAACAGAACCAGAGGAATGTATGGGTTGGTTCTAAGAGAGACAGACCATCAGTCCCAGAACATGCCAGGTAACGGGCCAGGTGAACAGACTGCTGTGGGTCCCCAGAGGGGCTGGGAGGAATGGAGAATTAGCACATACACGAATTCTGGTGGCAGAACTGTTAGCATCTAAGTGCTCTTTAATGCTGTAGAGTTGATTACAACTCACTGCGACCCTATGAACCCACTGCTCCAGTCACTGTGTGTAATCCATCTCTTTCGAGGTCTCCTCTTTCACTCACCCCTCCCCATTTCTAATCATGATGACCTTTCCCAAGGACTAGCCCCTCCTAACAACAGGCCCCCAAAATATGTGAGATGAATTTCCACCATCCTTGCCTCCAAGGAGTACCCTGGCTGCACTGTCTCCAAGATCTAGTCACTTGTTCTTTCGATAGTCCACGCTCAGTGACCCCTCTCCAGCAGCCATGAGGGCACATAACACTTTGGGGAACACTGGAAGAGCCCTCCAGATCCGTCTCCTCATCGATGCTTCGGCTCACGGCCGAGGCAGCGGTATATGAACAGAAACTGAGCTGAATTAGACTTAACTTTGATCTGTTCGCCTCCTCCCACCTCCACTACTGAGTTGATTCGGACTCAGAGACCCCAAGACAGAGGAGCTGTCCTCCATGGGGTATCCAAAACGGTACCAAATCGGACTACCACATCTTCCCTCCACCTCTCCCCAAGAGGCTGGTGGGTCTGGACGTTATCTTTTGGTTATCAGGAGAATACCGTAACCACAGTGTCACCAGGATTCCTTGTGAATCTCCTCATCTTCCTCATATCCTTGAATTCAAGCTTGAAACAGTTAATATTCACCATGAGTCTAAGACCATTTCCACCAGGTACTCACTCATGTATCCACTAGACTCTGTACCCTTGGCAGACAGTCCCATCCCCCTAAATGCCAACACCCAACAGAACACACTCTGTGCTCAAGAATGCAACCTTATGTCTGTTGTTGTGTTGTTATGTGCCTTGGAGTCACTTGTGACTCATAGGGACCCTATGTACAAGAGTCCTAAACCCTGCTCTATCCTGTGCCAAACTCACTGTCTCCGACACACTCACTCCCACCACCCCAATCACAGAACCAATCCATCTCATCCAGGGTCTTCCTCTGCTTCACCACCCCTCCACTCTCCCAAACATAATGTCTCTCTCCAAGGACCAGTCCCTCCTTGCAACATGCCCAAAGTATGTCAGATAAAGCTTCAGAATCCTTGACTCTAGGGAACATTCTGGCTTCACCCTCTCCAGGACAAACCTGTTTGTTCTCCTAGCAGTCCATGGTATATTCAACACTCTTCTCCAGCCCCAGAGCTCAAAGGCATCAATTCTCTTTCTATCATCTCTAGTCACTGTCCAACTCTCTGATGCATAGCACGTAACTGTGAAGACTACAGCCCGGAGCAGGCGCACCTTAGTCTCCAGCTTGATGTCATTGTTCTTCAGTACTCTTGAGAGGTCCCTCACAGCTGACTTTCCCAATGCAATTCTTCTCTTGATTTCCTAGCTGCTGTTACCAAGAGTGTTGACCGTGAAGCCAAGTAAACTAAAACTGTTAACTATCTCAATCTCGTCATCATCCATCCTAATGCTGCCAATTGGCCCAGTGGTGAGAATCTTTGTTTTCTTGATGCTGAGCTTCTATCTGTATTGGAGACAGCCTAGGAAGAAGGATTGGCCATCCACTTCCAAAATCACAGGCCTTCGAAAACCCTATGCACAATAGAGAGCTGAAACTAAGGGGTACCTGAAGCACTTGCTTCAGAAGGTCAAGAACTGCAGCCTTCAATACCTTATGTCTACTGAGGAAAATAAAACCCCCCAAAACCCCATGTACCCAGGCCAGTCACTAAATGTACTTTATACTAATATTCCCCAACTACCTCCCAACCATTTAGAAGCTTTTCTATGAACATGATGTCAGCAGGGTTTAGAACTGGCTCAGTCATGGCCACCACAGCAAAATCAGAAAGGATCTCAATTTGTAAACTGTAGGTGTACTGAAATTGGGAGAAAAGACAGCCTTGGAAAAGAAGACTTGGAGGAGGCCTGATGGGAGAGGCTGGGTTCTGATAGGACCGTAGAGTGAGGCATGCAAAGCTGTGTGATGGCCTGCCATCTTCGAGCTGACCACCACTGTGTTTGATTCTGCTGTTCCAGACATCCGAAGGCTGTGCAGCGTGCATGCTCTCCCAAGGACAGGCTTCTGGAAGGGCCTTCCCCTTCCTGGTTACTGTCCCAGTTCACCCGCATTTATAAATGTGAATCTGTGCGTGTGCTGCTTCCTGGGTCTGACTGAACTAACTTGGCAGAAAGGGCTGGAAGCCAGGGCGAAACAAAGGGAGGGGCGGAGCTGGGCGCAGACAAGGTGAGGAACGGAGAACAAGTGGCAATTGTATCGTCGTTCATTATTTCTAATTCGGCCTGGGAAGGAAAGGCTTGGGCGATGTAGACTTTGGCAGAGCTCCAGGCCGGGTAAACTGGGCGCCGCCTTTGGCCTGGTCCCAGAGAGCAGAGGCCCCACAGCACAAGCACCCATCTGCTGATGCAACAGGGCTGCAGACAGAGGCAGGTGTAGGCGTGAGTCCTGTGGCCTGGTCACAGCATGCGTGCTGCTTTGTGTACCATCTGCAGCTGTGGACAGGGAACTCTGGTCGTGTTGTCTGTGCGAGGATGCACTGCTCATCCAAACACCTCACCCTCTGACAGCTGAAATCCACCAATGGATACTCAGGAGAGATGGGTTATCGCCCTCATGATTTATAGCTTTGCAACAATCGAGTGGAGAGTCAGCTGGGAGACAGTTCTGACTTGTTGGCAGCAGGTGAGTGCGCCTTTTCTAACGAGTGGCGCAATGGTGAAGCACTCACCCAGCTGTTAACTGAAAGGTTAGAGATTCAAACCCACTGGCCACTTTATGGGAAGAAGATGAGGTCATGCATGTGAGAGCCGGACAATGAACAAAGACAGTAGAAGGAAGATTGATGCCTTTGAGCTGTGGTGTTGGAGAAGAATGCTGAGTGTCCCATGGACCCCTGAAAGAACAGACAGAAATGTCCTGGAGAAAGCAGCTATGTGCTCCTTGCAGGCAAGCAGGTGAAGCCTCATCTCACATACTTTGGGCATGTTGGTAGGAGACGCTGTTCCTTGGAAAAAGACATCATATTTGGAAATTTGAAGGGTCGGTAAAAGAGAGGAAGATCCTCAATGAGCTGGACGGACATAGTGACTGCAGCTATGGGACCAAGTATATTACATAATGCTAAAGAATGGCATAGGACAGGCCACAGACAGATATGTTGTTAATAATAGGGTCGCTGTGAGTTGTACTCAACTCTGTGGCACCTGATGACAGCAACAGTGACTTCTGTAAAGGTTGTGTAGTTGTTGTTGATTGCCTTCAAGTCAAGCGTGACTCATAGCGACCCTATGAACAAAAGGCCTGAAAGCCCCTGTACAACTACCAACATTTATCAAAGTTCATTGAGTTTCCACAGGCAAGTTGTTTAGGAAGTGGATCAGGAAATCGTCTGCTGGCCCTATTCTGCATGATGGACTCTGTGAGTCTAAATCAACTTGAAGGTTATGGGTTACCTAGTATATCTGTCCCAGGTACTAAGACATCGAGGCTCTTACCTGGAAATCCAAGTCAAAGTAATATAACAACCACATCCCACCTGCGTATCCAGCTGCTCACGACCACCTTGAAGGATCTCATTTCCCTATTGTACAAGACAGCTCTCCTTGAAAAGCCAAGAGCACAGGGAATGAATGACAGACACAGGCCAACATTTCAGAGTCAATTGAAAAAAAACAAAACCAGGAGGCCAGGCTCATTTTCTTTCTTCACTTCTGAAAGCCACAGTTAAAGAAGTTCAATATTTGGTGTTTATCATCCCCCAAGATTAAATAAGCTTTTACTTGCTAAAAAACCTTGCCTTAGTCCTCAAGTTATAAACTGTACTAACCTTAGCTTGTGCCATCAGAGACAAAACACCAGTTCACACTCAGCGCTGTCCAATCAGACCTGACTCATGGCTGGCCCTTCACAAGGTTTTTCAGAGGCTGTAAATCGCACAAGGAGAGACTGCCCATCTTCCTTCCATGGCGTCCCTGGTGGATTTTTAACCTCCAGAGAGGCACCACTTTGGGGTTAGCTGCACAAGACTTGAAGGACTGTACCATCAGAGCACCCCACAAAACACCCAGGAACGGTGAAAAGATCCCCTTCACAAACCCTCCTCCCTTTTATCTGTATGGGCTCACAAGCTGGAATTGCAGCAAGCGGGTTTAGCCTATGCATGCTCATTCGCTGGTCCTGCTTATCTAAAGAGGCTCTGAGAAGAGATTGGCCAAATCACTTCTAAGCATCCCTTTGCTGGCCCAATGTGAACTGTCTTCTGGGGGGTGGGGGGGGGGGGAGCAGAGAGAATGAGAGGCCCTGAGAGGGCCCCGCCTTTAACTGCGCCTGCCGCTTTCCTTTCATTCCCCAAAGGCAAACTTTGAGTGGCTCTCCGTGTCACTCCAAAGCTAAACAGTGTTCCCTTTTTAGCCGACAGGCTGACAATGAAGCAGCTGGCACCTTTGAATGGGCTATTTTGTGCTGAGAGGCAGGGGGAGGACAGCCTTTCACCTGCAGAATCAGAGCACCCAGTGTCATGACGCAGCCGTGCAAAACTCACTGACATTAGGGGTCCCCCATCTGTCCACTTTCTAATCCCCAGCATTCCTTTCAAGGAAACGAAACCACAATAGACAGTCAACAGAACGACGCTGCACACACTGACACAGATTCTTCTATTTCCCCCAGTGGCCCAACAGTGGTGAATGTGAGGATAAAAACAATCACGTATATGCTATACCAATAGCCATAAAGGACGTGACACTTTTACGGAGAGCAAAAGGAAAAGAAAGAATGAAAACCGAGAAATCATCAGGATGGAGGCTGTAAGCTGGCAATTTTCAAAGAGGGGCAATTTCGTCCCCAGGGGAATATCTGGAAATGTCAGGGATGTTTCTCGTGCTACAACTTGGGTTGAGGAGGGAGGGAACAGGAGGGTAGGGGCCAGGATGTTGTGAATCCTAAAAGCACAGGACAGTCTCCGTAACAGAGGAACTTCCAGCAATAAATGTCAACAATGCTCTGGCTGGGAAATGCAAGCTAACTAGATAAAGAAGGAACTAGGTAGGCAGCCCTGCGACTCAGTTTCCAGCAAACAATCAAATCAACTCATTGCTCTTGGGTCCAGTTGGAATCAACTCACAGCTGCTCATCTGGAGGGTTTCCAAGGGTGTAAATCAAACCAGAGGAGACCGCTCATGGCCCTGTCCATGTCCTTTGGAGCAGGTGGATTCGAACCTCCAGAGGCTCGACTTGTGGGTTAAGAGCACAACTCCCTGTGGCTTGGTGACCCGAATCAAACAACAGACAGGTGTAAGGTGGTCAATCGCTAAAACCAGGGAGAAGCGTACTCCTTAGAACAATCATACTCCTTAGAACAATCGACCGCACAAGATCAAAGGGGCAGCAAGTGACCAGGCAGAAGACAGGAAGGACTAGGAAGGAAGGAAGAATGGAAATGGAAACACAGCAAGGAAGTAGGAAAAGTGACGTCACTTTTCCTGTGGAGATTGTTATCAAGGTCACAAAACACAATGTGTACGAATTGTTAAGCAAAAAAAAAAAAAAATTTAAAAAGTCACAAAACAACAATCTGCTTGTAAACTTTCATTCAAATCATAATACAAAGCTCATGCAAGCTGCCTGCGGTGGACAGGGAGTGTGATGAGGCGATTTAATGCCGGACACATTTCATTTTAAAGAAGGTGACAGGTGGAGGACAGGACCCATGACGCAGAAAGCCCAGGTCCGAACTTTGAGAAATTTTGAACTGGAAGTGGGGAGAAACATCCATCAAGGCTTGAAGGTGAAGGAGCCTGGCTGGGCAGGACGGATAATGTCACCTCTCCTAGAAAAACCAGTCCAGCATGGAAATGGGGCAGTGGAAAGAGGTCAGAAGAAGCAGGACAAAGAGGGGAGGTGTCACCCAGGTGACTGAGGAGGTGTGACCAGTAGGAGGGCAAAGGGCAGAGTGCAGATGATCAAGTTCACCCTGAAGATCCAGCAGAGAGAGGAAACTAGTCCCGGGCTCTTCCTAGAAATGCTCAGCAGTGAAGAGAAGGCAGACTACTTCAGGAGAGGGAGAGAGTGGACAGAGAAGCCGCCACTCATCCCCGTCTTTCCATTCCAGTATATATTATATTCCCCGCAGAGCAGCTGGTGGATTCAAATTACTTATCTTTGGGATTGCAGATCAACTCCTTACCACTAGGCCACCAGAGCTCACTCTACACACATACATACACACATTAATACAAACAGAGGTGAAGCAGCAGGTTCACCACACATGGCAATCAGATCTCGAGAGAGTAAAACAGAGCAAGCAAGAAAAAGTTCTACCAAAATGGGCAGAAAGGCCTCAGGAAGACTAACAATTCACACTGGTCTCAAACCCAGCCTCTTGTAAGAAACTATGAACTGTTTCTGCCCTGCAACATGGAGGGGTTAGGCCAACTTCACTCTCAAGAATCACAATTGTGGGGAAACATTTACTCTCCTCCAAGGGGCCTGCACTCTTGAAAGACAAAGCGGAGCCTTGAGATTATCTTTTTCCAGAAAAGCGGACAGACATCTGCAACAAAAGCCATTACCCAAAAGGTTCCCCACAGAATCCTGGAATTGCCAGCAAGGCCAGGGCAGCTAGAGAACCAGAAGTGAGACAACCAGAAAGCACTGAGAGAGGATGCTGGCCCACAGTGAAAGATAACAAATGCCACTGACCAAAACATTCAGTGATTGAATTCGAGTCCAAATTGTCAAATGGGATCCGAATCAGCTATGCCAACTTTCACCAAAACACAATCAAAAGAAAGTAAAAGAATGGTGGCCTGTGTTATTAGGGATGGAGTATTGGAGCGGCCTGGCTCCACTGAGCGCTGAGAGCTCCAGCAGGATGAGTGGGCACACCACAGCTGTGGTACCCTGGTCACTGAGGGCCCTGTTTTAGCTGGTGTCTCCCTGGTGGCACAGTGGGTAAAGGTCAGGCTGTTAGCCATGAGGCTGGTGGCTGAGACCCACAGGGAGCTGGCTCTGTAGGAGAAAGGCAGGCCTCCTGGGTGGGGTAAAGCCATGGAGGGCTGATGGGAGTTGGAATTGACTTGACTGTGTTAGGGTCAGAATGGGGTAAGTCATCATAAAATGAACCTGCAGAAGCAGGGCTAGTGGTAAGAAGCTATGCTGCAATCCCAAAAGCATACGGTTTGAATCCACCAGCTGCTCTGTAGAAGAAGGATGGGCAATCTTTCCCTGTGCAGTTTACTGATTCTGCAAATCTGCTGGAGGGTCAAAGATGCATCGGTTCCAACTGCAAACAACAGAACCAGTCAGAGCAGGCCAACAGTAGATCTGAATCAACCGTGCGTACGTGAGCCAACAGCTTTGCTCCACTTACCCATCGTGGAGGAAGTGTGATGAGTATTTCAGCAGGACCAGAAATCCAAAAGCCTCTGTGTGGAAGCTGTGGAAGAATCCAGCGTCCTTTCTCACCTCTCTTTCTGAGAGCATTTCTCTTGCTTAGCAAACTTCTCTGTGTCTCAACAACCCTGTCTATCCTTCTGTCTGCACTGTACACGCTTACTTCGCTCTCCTAACAGTTCATATTGGGAAGCAGCCTTTCTAGTTTGTGTCCGGCGTATGAATCAGGCCTGGGAACCTCCTGATAACTGCAGGGAGTTGGCTTTATTTCATATGAGTGAAAGTTCATACAAATGACTTTTTCATAAGAGAGCTGTGCAGTCATAAAACCCAAAGGCACGTGGTTCAAATCCAGGAGCTGCTCCGTGAGAGAAAGACAGGTCATCTCCTCCCGTGCGATTCGCTGCCTCTGAAAACTCACTGGAGGGTCAGCTATGAGTCAGTCGATGGTGCATAACAACAATTACAAGTGATTAATGTAATGTAGTTAATGCCGATCAGCCCCTTATTATATATTGCCTGGAGTCAAGGAGGGAAGCAAAAGCACAGACTGGGGGTTACCTTTTCCAGTCACATGCTTTCCCAGTCCGTGTCCTTTACATACCCTGGTATTCAGGTATTTCTGCAAGGGGTCTTCAGCTCACAGACAGGAAGCGCTTGCAAGAGCAGTGAGAGTTTGCCTGTGAGGCTAGATATCTCTATTACACAGGAATGACGAAAACCCAGCAGTTTAAGGCTGTGCGACCCGTTCAGACCCAGAGCCGTCCGTTCTATAGGCCAGTGCAGACCTGCCCCATGGGGAGGCTTTCTGAGGCTCTCAAGGGTCTCTGAGTGGATCCGTGGGTCTCCTCTCTACAGACCCACAGAGGGGAGAAACTCAATCATCGTGCCACCAGGGCACCCTTTGGGGAGGGAGCAGTAGAAATGGGTATTTTTTGATGGACAGTTCACGCTCCACTTTTCCCTTGTAATAATTTTTTATTCATCAATGACTCTAAAAATGGGAGGGGCGGTTGTCAAACTGTCAACATTTAGAAAGTTTTTTAGAAAAGAAAATGAAGTTTTTTCCCTTAGCACAATAGGTCTTCTTTCTGTGAAGCACAATGGGCTGGGTGAAGCATTCTTATTCATTCTTTTCACTGTAAACTTAGTATGAGAAAACACCTCCCATTGAAAACCTCCACTCCCTTTTGGGGGCGCATTTAGCAAGTGAATAGCCATTCAGGGCGCCCCTGCCCTGAGGTCTGGGTGGAGGAAGAGCTTAGCACCGGGACCTTCAGCACAGGGGACATCTCCCCGGCAAAAGAGAAAAAAAAGATGAGCCCTGTGTTCCTCAGCTGGTTTTTCTGGGTGGACCACTAAACGCCGGCATGTGTGTTCTTGTGTGAACCGCGCGTTATAGCTGACCATTCAACTGCTCCCACTGCCCTGCTTCCAAACCAACCTGTTTTCATGCAATTAAAAAGAAAGAAAGAAAAAAAAAAGAACAAAAAAGAAAGAGAGATGACTATCTTTGTGGGGATTTCTTTCCAGGTTCCCACAGGTGGGCAAAAGCAGTCAGGGACGCGCAGCGTGGAAGCTTGTAATTAAGGAGAGAAATTCTTTGAAACAGCAAATCTAAACAAAACAGGGCATCCAACCCCAAACCAAAGCAAAGCACGCCCAAACAAAAGAAACTACCTCTAAAGCGATTTGTTCCCTCAACTTCCCAAGAGAAGGGATTACTTTTTACAAGTCAGGGAATTTCAGATCGAAAGTGAATAACACGCTACTTCTCAGGAGAAATGTTATTTCCTAAGAGGCTTGAGTCCTGAGTTTTAGAAAAGATAAACAGCTGAACCTTGTCTGGGCCATCAGAATCGGCACTTACCCATCTGCTTACAAACAGAGAACTTCTGACTCCCCGGGAAAAGGCAGCATCTGCTCTCCAGCTCTGGGCGGGCTCCTTGCAAAAAATTTTACACCCTGGCAAAGCTGCCGGCTGCACAAAACTTAGAAGCAACAGCAAATAAAAGAAAGATCCCTACCTTGGGTTCCTCGAGCCCCTTTTAGTTCTCGTCCACCGTAAAGGCCTGCATCATTAGCAGTCTGGGCTAGGCTCACGGAAGCCGACAGACACAAAAAGCAGCTTTCTGGAGCTGGCGGCTGTGCCCAGGCTTTTTATGCGGCGTCCAGAGCTGCACGGCGCTGGCTTAATTCACGCCTGACTCTACAAGGAAGTGCAGCCGGCGGGGCTAGCTCAATGGTCGGCTGGTGGAGACCCAGGAACCACCTTCTGGGCAAGGAGGAATCTGCACCCAGAGTCCCATGTCAGAAGACTCTACAGGTTTCAAAGCCCTGATTTTAAAAGCAACGCTTTTCAACAAAACCTAGCCATCCCTGCTGTCCATGGTGTGCCTACCCCCAAGAACAATTCTCTGTGCTGGGGCTCGGCTTCATTTATGGCTATTTCTCCTGGTCTTTACACAGAGCAGCTGAATAGTTACCATGACAACCTGGTAAGCAGGCTTCAAGTGACCACGGAAGGCTCTTCTGGGGTGGTTTTGTTCAGGGAGAAGAATGGGAGCTTAAATGCTTTTTTTTTTTTTTTTAGGAACGCCTCTGAAAAGGTAAAAGCTGCCTTTTCATAAAGTCGTCTGTAGGAGATGTTCCCTAAAGTCTTAGAAGATGCTAGCCTTGGGTCCACTGATGGGAGACGGTCTCCACCCATAAGAATGCCAGCGATCAGCAAAGAAACAGGCAGGGGTACCGCAGGGCACTAATGCCAAGGGCCCCTAGGTATGCAGAGGAAACAGGACCATCCAAAACGGCAGAGAATGGCCGGTTTTACAGAGGGTCACAGGGACTGGCAATCTAAACTCCTCTATCAAGTTCGAGCTCCGTAAGTCTCCTTACAAGTTTACCCTCCTAATAGTTTTGTTGAAGTCACTGTGTCATCTTGTTAAAGGTCTTCCTTTCACCAGAAGCCTGTGTTCCTAAGCGGAACATGGCATCATCTGTGGTTCAAATCCACCAGAGACAGAAAGATGAGTAGCATCCACCAGTTAAGATTTACAGCCTCAGAGACGCAGCGGAGGGTTGTTCTGTGTTGAAACCGCCTTGACCGTCATACAGTGACTTCAAAAAGGGACTTGAACATGACGGAGAATGTGATGAAGGCACAGGGCAGTCGGAGGTTCAGATCTGCTCTCACAGGGTCAGGATGGAGTAGCGCTGACTCAACGGCACTTAGAACCTCTTTGTATCTGAAGCTCTCCTGGCACAGTCCACAGCATGCCGAATTCCTAACACAGGGCTGCCTCTCTCCAGAGGTTCAGATGTACTTGTGGCTCCTCAGGGGACTGGTGGGCGGTCTCCAGTCAAGATTTAAAGTCTCCACGGAAAGCTCACAAAGCGTGGGTGATTATGTACCCAAGGCAACTTGAGGGCAGCAGGTTATTCTTGTTGTTGTTATGTGCCACTGAATCACCTGTGACTCACAGTGACCATGTGGACGATAGCTCTGAACCCTGCTCTATCCTGTGCTCTCTGACACACCTACCCTCATCACCCCAGTCACTGAATCAATCCATCTCATGGAGGGTCTTCCTCTCTTGCACTATCTTTAAACCCTCCCAAGCATGACATCCTTCTCCAAGGACTGGTCCCTCCTTGCAACATGTCCAAAGTATGCCAGATGAAGCTTCAGAATCCTTGCCTCCAAGGAACAGCCTGGTTTCATCCTCTCCAGGATGAACCTGTTTGTTCTCCTAGCAGTCCATGGTATATTCAACACTCTTTTCCAGTACCACAGTTCAAAGCTATCAGTTCTCTTTCTATCATCCAAAGCCATCAATTTTCTATCATGCCTAGTCATTGTGCAGCTTTCTGATGCACAACAAGTAATTATGAAGACCATGGCCTGAATCAGGTGCACCTTAGTCTCTAGATTGACATCGCTTTTATTCTCTTAAAATCCAACTCATGGAAAGGGAGTTCTTGGTTAAGTGAATATTAACATACTCAGCTGCTGATCTACAGGATGGAGGTTCTAGGGGTACTCAGGGGAGCCTGGAGCAAAGGCGTGGTAGTCTCCTGAGAACTGGCCAATGAAAACCCGACGGAGCACAGTTTTACTAGAACTCTTGGGGAGTGGGGTGGGCTGAGAGTCAGAACTAGTACTGGGACATAAACAGACTGACTATACACTGTTCCTACTTTATTAGTCCGACTTTATCCTCAATGCTTCATCCTTTAGCCAGCCAATCAGAAACCATCCCGTTTGTAAAAAAAAAAAAAAGATTCTAAAAAGATGCTCGTCACATCAGAAGCATTTGACACCCTGACTACACCAGGATATGAAGCTCTGTACACTTGGCAAAATCTACAGAGCTCTGTAACATAGTGATAAGGGTTTACATCAAGGGTAAGTCTTCATACAAACTATGAACTATGAACTGTTAAAAGGCATTGATATTGGAAGCAGTATCACTAGGTACTGATAACTACCATGCAGGTACACTCACTAGATACTGTTAATTACCATGCAGGTACACTCACTAGATACTGTTAATTACCATACAGGTACACTCACTAAGTACACTTACTAGGTATACTCACTAGGTACTGTTAACCACACGCAGGTACACTCACTAGGCACTGTTTATTAGGATGCAGGTACATTAACTAGGTATTATTTACCGGCCTGTAGGTACACTTATTAGATACTATTTCCTAACATATTTGTCCATAAATAAGGTATTGTTTACTGGTATGCAGGTCCAAAAACTAGGTACAGCATGCAAGTGCATTAACTAGGTACCGTTTACTAACTTGCAGGTACACTCTCTAGCTACTGTTTACTAGAATGCAGGTATATTAACAAGGTATGCTGGAAGGCGTGGAGAGTCAGCAAAGACCCTCAACCAGGTGGACTGACACGGTGACTGCCGAAATTGGCCTCTTGATTGTCAGGAGCAGTGAGAAAGGCACAGGATAGAATATGGTTGAGATCTTTTGTTCACAATGTCGCTAAGAGTTGTACTTGACTCAGTGGCACCTACCAACAATAACAAGGGTTCCCTTGCTCTGTTTGTACAACATCCTCCTGGTCTAGGTTTTAGAGGAGCATAATTAAATGCTCTGGGACTCACATTCTCCTCAATGTTAGCCATAACTTGTTATAATCCACACAGTCAAATGCCTTTTCATAGTCAATAAAGCATAAATAGACATTCTTTTGGTATTCTTTACTGTTGTTGTTGTTGTTATATGCTCTGAAGCCTGCCCTGTCCTGAGCCAATCTCACTGACTCTTGACACACCTACCCCACTGCCCTAGTTACTGTATCATCTGGGGTCTTCCTCTCCTGCGCTGTCCCTCCACCCTTAGGAGCATGATGTCCTTCTCCAAGGACTGGTCCCTCTTGGCCACATGCCTAAAAGACATGAGATGGAGTTTCAAAATCCTAGTCTCCAAAGAGAAACCTGGTTTCACCCTCTCCAAGACAGATCCATTTGTTTTCTTGGTGGTCCATGGTATGTTCAAGACTTTTCTCCAGCACCACAATTCAAAAGCATCAATTCTTCTTCTATCATCCTTAGTCATTATCTAGCTCTCTGTGCATAGCAAGTAACTGCAAAGACCATGGACTGAATCAGGCACGCCTTAGTCTCTAGACTGACATCAATGCTTTTCAGTACTCTGGAAAGGTTCCTGATGGTAAATTTACCTAATGTAATTTGTCTTTTGATTTCTTGACTGCTGGTGCCAAAAATGTTGATTGTGGAACCAAGCAAGTTGTTACTGTTAACAACTTCAATCTTTTCTCCATCCATTACAGTGCTGCCAATTGGCCCAGTGGTGAGAATCTTTCTCTCCTTGATGTTGAGCTTCAGTCTTTGACCTTATGCAGCAAGCACTTCATACCCTCCTCAGTTTCAGCAAGCAAGGTTGTATCATTTGCATAATGTAGGTGTTGGTGAGTCTTCCTCCAATCTTTATCACATTCCCCCCACCCCCATAAAGCCCTGCTTACTGAATGATCTGTTCTGCATACGGATTGAAAAGGTATGGAGACAGGATGCACCTCTGACACATTTCTTTTCCTGATTTTGAATCTGCAGTGTTTCCCTGTTCTGTTCTAAGAATTGCTTCCTGGTCCAAGTATAGGCTTCACATAAGAATAATCAAGTATTCTGGGATTCCTATTTTCCTCAAGGCTAGCCACAATTTGTCATGATCCACACAGTCAAATGCCTTTGCATAGTCAATGAAACACAGATAGACATTCCTCTGGAACTCTCTGCTTTCTACCAAGATCCATTTGACATTGGTAATAATGTCTTTAGAGCCATGGCCTCTTCTAAACCCAGCTTGTATTTCTGGTAGTTCTCCGTCAATGCACTCTTCCAATTGTTTCTGGATAATCTTCAGCAGGATTTTGCTTGTGTGAATGAAATATTCCTGATTTTGGTGCAGTACTTTGGCACCATGTTGGTGGTTTCTCTTATTCCATGATGATTTGTCTTTCTTTGTCTTGTTTACGCCTTAATAAAAGGATCTTTACAGAATACAGAGGGCGTTCTGGTGGCTGAGTGGTAAGGAGCTGCACTGCCAACTCGAAGGCATGTGGTTCAAATCCTCCAGCTGCTCTATGGAAGACAAAGACAGGCACTCTCGCCCTGTGCGATTTATTGCCTCTGGCGACCAGCGGGGCGGGTCAGCTTGAGTTGGTTCTGACCAGAGAGTGTTCAACAACAGTGAACATAGAACTCTGGTGATGTAATTCCACTGCTAACCCAAAGGTGGCGCCTGACTGGTAAACCACATCTGGGCTTCCCAGGGAACAGATGGGCAGGCAATGCAATCGCTTCCTGTCTGATTGACAGTCTTGGAAATAAACTGGAGAGTCAATTATGAGTTGGGCACAGAATATGCTACCATCTAGGGCCGGCGTATCTTCTTTCTAGAAAACATTCACATCTGTAGGGACATGAAGCTCCCAGTTCAAAGCTCCTCCCAAACCTCATCTGTGCACCTCTTCTCTTACATTCTCCAGTGGTTTTTGCCTTTAGAAAGCTCTGTTCAGCAACCCTCTCTTAGCTTTGTGAGGCACTCTAGGCTTTGAACTCAGTGGGGGTGTGAGGGCCAGCCGAGCCTGGAGTCTGCCCTTCTGGTGGCCCCTTAGGACAGAAGAGCTACAGGTAATCTGTCTATTGTTTTGCAAAGAACCATAACCTGGCAGGTAGGGTCAGAGAGGAGACACCAACCACAGGGGGCTGGTGCCAGAGACAGAGAAGTGTGAATTTTCTTTTAGTTCTGGGACCATCTCTGTATTGATTAGTATTAACACGTTGCTGCAAATGACAGCTGTAGCCGTCCTGCACATTTTAATTAATAAAAAAGGAACATCATTCGTACAAAGTCTACTAATGTATTTATTTGTTAATTATTCAGTAATACATCGAAAAAAAGGATGCAACATTCCAGATAACATAGCAATTTTTTGTGTGCTGTTGAGAGTTTTCATGGAAAAACTGTGACAAAACGTAATACAACTGACACTCACTTTCAAATGGCAGTCATAAACAATTGAAAAAAAAAGTGTTTCTAAGCACGGTCCGTCAATTTAAAAGTGTGCGGCAATGTGTTAAGGAAGACTTAAAAAGATTTGACACGCTCATGTCCATGAGGGAGCTCCGGTGAATTAGTGGAAAGGAGTTGTGCTGCCAACCCGAAGGCACACAGTTTGAATCCACCAACTCCTCCAGAGGAGAAAGATGGGCAATCTCCTCTCCTGCAATTAACTGCCTCTGAAAAAGTTAGTTCCAACTTGACAGGAGGTAACAACAACATAGCTATGAGTACCTCTACCTACCTATCTGAAATTTTTACCGGACCTTGAGTTAGAGCTTCCATTTGGAGGCACGTGGTTTGTGAAAGGCTGGTAAGCTGTGCTGCTGTTAGAGGGCCATCAAGTCAACAACAACTCATAGGACACTATGAACAACAGATCTGAACAAGCCAGGTGGGCCAGAACAAATCCTGTAAGCGCTTGAAATCCACAACTGTGCAAAAAAGAGGTCCGACTGGGGCCCTCTGCCTGTCAGCACTCAAGCCTCCAGGAGCAATGGAACTCTGTTTGCCACCATCGCCATCTGCTGCTGACGTGTTGTCTTCAAAGTGTGTAAATGAAAGAAAGCCACGGATGGGGTTCAGTGGAAAGCCTGTCACCAGGCTGACAGCTACCCTCACATAAAAAGGACTGTCTTTTGTACAAATCTTGCTATCGTTAGAATTAAGTACATGAGGCAAACCTGGGTGGAGAGAATGTTAGGGCAGATAACAAAATGGGATAACATTCATGCTGGGAGCCAAGGAAAGGCAAGGGTTAGAAGAAGTGGCTGGGACCAGGTCCTACCCAGTCAAAACCAGGGAACCAGGAACATTAAGTTAATTAAAGTGCCTGACTTGTCTAGTTGAGGCTGTCCCCAAGGCAGCCTGATCAGTGTTTCAGGGGCATGAGTGACACCAAGAACACCGGACCAGAGGAAGAAGTGCCCATCACAATCTGAACTCTCTGCATCATCATCCCATTGGTCCAACCTTGAGCTGGATCGCACACCCAAACGAGGAAGTGAGCCAGCTGTAGATTAACTCACAGCACACATGCCCCAGTGTCTTAATTTTAATTCTGGAGAATGCCCCGTCTCACTCTCTGGGACGTAGTTTTCCAATAAACTTGTCTTTACTTTCACCTTCACTCCTGTCCCTTCTCCCTTTCTCTCAGCCACACGCTCTAGCAAAGACTCACTCCAGTGGGATTCTTTTAAGCAGGACAAACTAAAAGGGCTGGACCAGGCCAAGACCAGGGGCTTCATCTATGGCTGAGCTTCCTGCCATCTCCCACCTGGTTCAATCCTTTGCCCAGACAAGGGAGGCTGAAACTAGGGCACTGATGTCACCCTACATCCTGTTAATATCTTAAAGTGTCCCTATAGGATATGTGTGAATCTAAGGCGTCTTTTTTTCCTTCCAGAATCATTCTCTAATGTACAGATGAAGAACTGGGCCTCAAAGACGTTGAAAAGAAAAACACTGAGTATGAGACTTTTCTAATAAATGAGAAAGAAATCAGTTGACATAGTGGTGAATCTCCATGTGTCAGGACAAATCTGTGCCCACAGGGGGTTTTGGATTGTGATCTCTAAAAAGTAGATTCTCAGGCCTTGGCTCCGAGGCGCCTTTGCAAGGACCTGAACTGCCAAACTTTTGGTTAGCAGCACATGAACCATTTGAACTACCCAGGGGCTCCAAGAACTAAGAGGGTTTAAAAAAGAAAGAAAAACTAAGAACAAATGATTAACCTTTCAGTATAAGTTTGAGACCCTTTTATGTGACTGAGCCAAGCACCTGCGGCATCTACTTGTCCAATTGGTGCCATCACGGATGCCTGGGGAGTGGGGGCATCGTTAGTCACAGATGGGAATTTCTGCACAGAAACCACCAGCCTGACACAAAGAAGCTCTTGTGAATGAACAGTGGGCATCGTGCTCGGCTGCTCCAAAAAGATCCTGCAATGTGTGTGAGAATGTTGTTCGTAGGAAGAAGTAACCTGTTAACTATTACAAGGATTACTGATCAACGAGAGTTCCTGAGGGTGACTTCCAGCTACACAACTAAAGACAGTCAGAATGCAAAAGCAAACCCCAAATTAAAGAGCATGACATAGAACCTGTAACCCTCAGGCTCTAAATGAAAATGAATGCTCCTTAACGCCCCGGTTGTTCTCACTGGCACGGGACCATTTTTATGCCATCGATACGCCCTTAGGGTCATCATGACAACAGGCCTTGTGAGCAATTCAATATTTATGGACCACATATTACTGCCTGGATGAGAACCATGTTGTCAGGGATTAACATGCATTCCCTCAACATATGTGCTGTCAACTCAAATCCTTAGACCTGTGATGTAATCCCTTCTGGCAAAAGAGTTGATCCTTGGCATGTTAATGAGGCCATGTCAGTGTGGGGTGTGTTTTAAGCCAAGCACTTCTGAGATACGTCACGCATGGAAGTAAGGACAAACCCTGAAGAAGGATGTCATAACATCACCAAGGAAGGAAGCATCAAAAAGCTGGAAGAGACAAACAGCTTCCCCCAGAATCCACAGGGAAGGCCTTCTCCCAGAGCCAGCTCCTAGAATTTTTCCGTCTGGCCTCCCAAACTGTGAGTTTTCAGTTTAAAACTTTAAATCTCTGACCTGTAAAGCCACAGGAATAGTCAACTTGATCCTTGGGTATTCATTCTATCATGTGAAGTCCATGTGCATAGCTGCTGTGTAAGTTTTTCAACAAAAGTATTAGCAGTAAATAAATCACTGGTTGTACAAAATTCTATGGACTGCCAAAAGAACAAATCTGGCCTGAAGGAAGTATAGCTCCCAAGAGGCCAAGATGGTGAAATTGTGTCTCACACATTTTGGGCATGTTGTCAGGTGGGGCCAGTCTGTGGGAGAAGTATAGAGGCCAGCAAGCGAGAGAAAGACGCTCATATCTAAATGGACTGACACAGCGGCCACCCTGGGCTTCAGCACACAGAGATTATTAAAAGGGTGCAGGACGGGGTGAAGTTCTGATCTGTTGTTCACAGGGTAGCTGTGAGTTGTCGCTGACTTGATGGCACCTAACCACAAAAGCAGCTTGTGGCATTTCAGTTACCACAGCAGCCAAGCCATGGTGTTTCCAGATGCTTTACGTGCTTGTGAAACCTGGACAGTGAGTGAGTAAGAAGACTAAAGAAAAACTGATGTCTTTGAACTGTGGCACTGGTGGAAAGTACTGGAAAGCCCATGGACCGCCAAAAGAACAAACAAACCTGTCTTAGAAGAGGTGCAATCAGAGTGCTCCTTAGATAGAGAGAGCAACTTCATCTCACAGACATGCCAGGAGGGGCCAGTCATCGGAGGAGGACATGATGCTTGGAAAAGCGGAAGGTCCAGAGAGAGGGACGTCCGGTGCCTAAGTGTTTATCTTCGGCTCGTGCAGGACTACAGAGTGACTTCAAAATGGGTGATGTTGAGAAGGGCAAGAAAATTTTTGTGCAGAAGTGTGCCTAGTGCCACACCGTGGAGAAGGGGGGCAAGCACAAGACTGGGCCGAACCTGCATTGTTTATTTGGGCAGAAGACTGGTCAAGCCCCTGGATTCTCTTATACAGATGCCAATAAGAACAAAGGTATCACCTGGGGAGAGGATACACTGATGGAGTATCTGAAGAATCCCAAGAAATACATCCCTGGAACAAAGATGATCTTTGCTGGCATTAAGAAGAAGACAGAAAGGGCAGAGTTGATAGCTTATCTTAAGAAAGCTACCAATGAATAACATAGTTGACCTCTGCCTTATTTATTACAAAGTAGAAATGTCCTGTGACTTTTTTTTACATGTACCATATTTAAATTGATCTCATACCATTAGTTTTACTCAGTTTTTAACAGAGATGGTGGATGCCGCATCACAATCTATAGGAGATGGTTTTTATATTTATATTTCTATAACTGATTGTGCAAATTTTATTTAAATACAAGGATGTCTTTACTGTCACATGGAACAGAACACACCTCACCTGCTTCAACTTCTATCAGCATCTTTAAATGTAAGGGCTAGAGATAAAGTAGCAAGACTTTATCTATTTGCCCTTGACTGTGTTAATGGAATTAAAATTCCCTGTATCTAAAATGTTGCCTTTTGAATAACAAAAAGCAGTTCAGTGTGGTTTGTGTATGATAGTAAATAAAGAATGTTTAACACTTCTCACATTGTATAAAAGATCTGCCATGTCACATGCTTTTAAAAGTGATTATAAGGCTTTATTAGAATTAAAAAATTTATGATTATGGAAAAAAAAAAAAAAAAAGAAAAGTGGAAGAGCTCAAAATTCTT
>NW_006399903.1:6423167-6428393 GCF_000299155.1 Elephantulus edwardii
TAAAGAATGTTTAACACTTCTCACATTGTATAAAAGATCTGCCATGTCACATGCTTTTAAAAGTGATTATAAGGCTTTATGAGAATTAAAAAATTTATGATTATGAAAAAAAAAAAAAAAGAAAAGTGGAAGATCCGTGAAGATGAGGATGGAAAGGACTGTCACAATGACTACAATCACAGGATCCAGCACAGCAGAGACTGCGCGGATGACTCGGTCTCAGGTAGGGTTTCTATACAACCTAACACAGAAGTAAGTATACTGTGTGTATAGGGTCACTCGGCATCAGAATCAACTTGATAGTTCTTTACCCCAACAATGAAGTTACAGCGTAGTGAGGTGCGTCCTAAACCTGGCCACTGTGCAGGGGCTTGTTACACAAACAGCAGAAGAGAGAGAGAAACACACGCACAGGGGAAGACAATGGTTATATGAGGATCTATCTACAAAGAATAACAAGGCTTGTCATCAGACACCAGAAACCTGGCAAAAAATTCACTGAAGGAAACTATACGGTGAGGCTCTGATGTGGTTTTCTAGCCTCCAGAGCCACGAGGAAACAATGCTCTGGTCTCCACAAGTTACCCACTTCTGGTATTTTCTGTTGTAGCAGCACCAAGTTGAACTGAGTCACCGAGTCTCCTGCTCTGTTCGGTTTGGTATTTGTTTTTTCCATCTGACAAGCCTGTCATTCCCTTCACCAATTGCAAGGTTCTGTCCTTGGGAAGGCCTGGTCTCCAGCCTCTCTTCAGCCTCCTCTCTCCTCTTCCCACTCCTCCCACTGCCAGGAGCCTCGGCCTGGAAGCCTTCATCACCATGGCCCCAGCCCCGGGAGGCCCGAGAGGAAAGGAGACTTGACAAAAATCTTTGAAGAGATCCGGATTTCAAATTAGACACTGAGAGACGCTGCTGCTGAAAGGAAGGACCATCCTTTCCAAGAACCACAAAGCCCATGACTTGGACCCTGCGGGCAGAGCATCCTCACAAAGCCACATCAGAGTGGAGAGCCAGCGGCTGTGTGCCACTCCCGGCTGTCTGTGTGCCACTCCCGGCTGTCTGTGTGCCACTCCTGGCCGGCTGTGTGCCACTCCTGGCCGGCTGTGTGCCACTCCTGGCCGTGGCCACCTCTCTGGTAAATGGGCCCTTGTCCCCCCTGGGGGTGCCGGGAACGGAGACATCTAGTTCCCACACCTGGAAGGACTCCCCTGATCTTATCGGGATGTTCTCTTCTTTACTTCAGTCCTGAACCTCCTCGGGGATTTTCTGAGGAATGTTAATGAGCCTTTCCTGACTAGAACTTATAAAATACCATGCGGACAAGTCACAGGCAGTGGAAGTGCCCGTGGGGAGTGACTGTGAGCAGGCCGCACTGGCTCTCTTTGATACCAACGACATCTGTGGTTAGTTTGGGGACTTCTGGGTTGATAAGGTTATTGCCCAAGTAAGTAGTATTTCACAATAAGAGAAAAGGCACAGGCATCTCATAATTAAGGATCTTCTCAACACCAAAGTGCCGCCCTTCTTAATTCTGAAGACTCTAGAAGATTCTAGACTTAGCTGAATGGAAAATTATCTTTTGCAGGCCATCTAAGACAAAGGACTTGCTTGGCAAAGGACTGTTGTATGTTGTGTACCTCTGTGCTGGAACCGATCCACAGCTGACCCTCCAGTGTGTTTTCAGAGGTGGTAAAATGTGTGAGAGGAGAATGCTCATCTTTCTCCCTAAGAGCAACTGGTGGATTCGAACTGGGTACCAGTTGGGCTGGCAGTGCAATTACTTACCACCAAGCCACCAGAGCTCCTGTTTTCTCTTTCACTATTATTGTTTATATACTGTAGAGTCGGAACTGACCGCAGCCGATCCTCTGGCAGGTTTTCAGAGGCAGTTAATCTCATGGGAAGAGACTGCCCAACCTTCTCCCACAGAGCAGCTGTTGGCCTCGAACCATGTGCCTTCGGGATTTCAGTGCAGCTTCTTGCCACTAGGCTACCAGAGCCCCTTTCCTAGCCTCTGTCAATTTTTCCATTCAGCTCCAAAACCTTCTCAACAAGGCGAGCAAAGTGCTTCTTACAAAACACTCACAGTTAATAGAAGAAAGTCTACACAGCTCTTCCAGCATTTCACTCAAAGTCTCTTTCTTTGGACTGTTACTGAAAACCACACCACACGGCGCCAAACTCTAACATGCCAACTAATACCAACTCAGTGATGATCCTCCAAGGACTTCTAGATTAATGGGGCCCAACTGCTTATTCTGGGGTTCCTACATATGCCATGGAGGAGAGACAGTCCTATAACAAGCCTCGGAGTCACCAGGCTCACTGCTCACACTTCCGGGGCCACAGGGGAAGTCTTAACATCCTAAAAGCGTAAACAGCCACTTCATTTTCCTCTTACACCCCTGTCCTCCAGACCACAGACATTACAGCTGTGGGTCTTGTTTCTTCTCATCAAAGAACTTGTCAAAATAATCTAGAATCTGCCAAATACTCATGATCTTTATGTCTGAAAACCAGAAAATACCTATATACACAGAGATCTGAATAAAACCTCTCACACTTCCCTGACCAACAACTGACTTGAGAAGGTAAGAGCTGAGAAAGCCCTCTCCTCTCTCCAAGCCACACGCTCCCCATCTCTGTGGACAGAGAAGGCAGCTCTTCCTGGTGAACTTTCCAGCAGTGTCTATTGTTACACGAAATAAATCGAGCCTAGAACTTCAAGTCGGGGTAACTTCTTACATTTTATAAATCAGTAACACGCCAATCTTTTTACTGAAGCTAAACGAATTGTAACTTAGTATTTCCACATTCTTTTTTTTTTTTTTATTTTAAATGGATTTTCATGAACGCTTACAGAGACTTTGGATTTCCATTCATTCACTGTTGCACGTTTCTCCCTGCCCACACCTCTACCCCCTGCCAATTCATTTTTCTTTTTGAAAAGTAAAAGAAGACATTATTTCATTGTTATTCAATCCCTCCCCTGAAGTCCATTCCACTATACTACCTTAGTTCTGGACTCCCATCATAACAATATTTCCACATTCTTTTTTTTAAAAAAAAATTTTATTTTATTATTTTTTGTGCATGTACCGTCAAATCAGATCTGACGGATACAGGAGGAAATTATCCCTCTTTCTCTGGCAGAGCATCTCGTGGATTTGAACCGTGTACCTTTGGTATTGCAGTACAGCTTCTTGCCACTAGGCCACCAGAGGTCCCCTATTTCCACATTCTTAATAAGCAATCTCCTCCAGGGTCATTTACAGCTTCTAGAAATTCACTGGAGGGTTGGTTATGAGTTGGTTTTGACTCAGTAGCATGCAGCAACAACAACAACAACAACAACAACAATTAATATGCTAGCAAGCTCTACTGGCACAAGGGCTCAGTGTGTGGCTGCGAACGGAAAAGTCAGCTGTTGGAAGTCACTCATGGCTTGCTCTTTGGGAGAAAAGATTTGAAAATCCGCTCCCATAATGACCACAGCCTAGAAAACTCAGTGGGGCAGTTCTACCGTCATACGGGGTCACAATGAGTTGGAATCAAATCAATGGCCCACAACCATTTCATCTTGACAATTAAAATCACACCAACATCTTAGACCTCAGACAAGTCAGCTCTTGTACCTGTGTATTTACAACATCATAGGAGCCAGCAATGCCACTCCTAGGTATACACTCAAAGGACAGGGACTCCCAGAGATGTATCCACACTGGAGTTCATGATGTTAACAATAGCTGAAAGGTGGAAACAACCTAAGGAACCAATGATACATAAAAGAGGCAGACAAAAGGTGTGATGTCGGGGAGCTCTGGTGGCCTAGTGGTAAGGAGCTGCAACTACAATCCCAGAGGTGTATGGTTCGAATCCACCAGATGCTCTGCCGGGGAAGGAGGGACAATCTCCTCCTGTACCAGTCAGATGTGATTTGGCGGTACACTCACACAAAAATAATAAAATAAAAAAAAACGTGTGATGTCTGACATGCGCATGTGCATGCCCACACAGACCCATAGAGGAATAATAGTCAGCCATAAAAAAGAATGAGATTCTGATACCTCCCTCCAGCATGAATGGACATGGCATTAAGTGAAATAAACCAGACACAAGAGGACAAGTACCGTATGGTCCCAATTACATGAAATATTCTGGGTATTGAATTTTAGTAATCTGGCTAACAAGTCCACAGTGGTGGACAGGACAGTTCCAGGGGTCAGGGTGTGGTGGGGAGTGATGTCTTAGTTTGGTCCAGAACTTCTGTTTGGGTGATAAGCTTTGGAAACAGGTGAAAGTTCCACATCTGTGACTATCACAGGACCAATGGATCATAAACGTTAACATAAGCTCCACGTAATACACATTTAGTAAAACATAAGGGAAAAAGCATGTCACCAAGAGAGCTTTTCCAGGTTTTCTCCAACCCATTCTTGGTGTCTGTCACAGGGTAGGAAAGTGAAGCCAATGCAAACCAGACCATAAAATTCGATCCCCTCATGTTTTATAATACATCAACCTAAAGAAATGTACAAACAGATCTCAGCATGGAAAAAACCAACAGCAACAAGAGAGGATTCTATCAGTATCCTCACTATCATTCAAAGGCTTTTACCACTGAGAAGAGAACCAACTGTGCAGTTTTCTGGAAGGAAAATGAAGGAGTAGGGTCGGAGGCTTTCAATGACTTTCCATCCTGAGAATAGTGGAAGCGACGCAGGTCCTGTTAAACGGATCTCACGCCGCGGGCTGAGCCACCTGATGTTACAAACCACAGCGAGGTGAGGAGGTCTAGCACCACTGAGCTCAGCTGGTGAACTCCAACCACACAGCTCCAAAGAGGAACTAGGGACCGTTCCCAGACATCATTCCCTCTGTACAGAGAGGAAACTCACTGCTGTCAGTGAAATCCCCCCTCATGGCAACCCTCTAGTGGGTCTCTGAAGCTACACATCCTTATAGAAGGAGACTGCTCACGTCTTCTGAGGAACAGCTTGTGGTTTCGAACCAGTGACCTGACACATAATGCGCCAACCGGCGTTCCTTAAAAAGAGGAAAGAACTGCTCCAAGAGGCCAAACTATTCCCAAGCATATGCCCATTTCCACTGGCTTCTGAAGACTGCCTGGCGGGACCCATTCAGGGCAGCAGGTGGGAGATGAACCAGGTCAAGGGCCAGATTGCTAGAGAGACATTTTAACTGTGAACTACCAACATTTGTTTCTTG
>NW_006399903.1:6428684-6468908 GCF_000299155.1 Elephantulus edwardii
CCCCCACCCCAATGCCAGCCTCATTCTACAACAGTGGCATTAAAAAAAAAAGGGGGGGTGTGATGTCTTGATTATGTGGCCACTTTTACAGAAAAGACAGGTTACCTTTCACACTACTAAAACAGGCGCGGTATTGGGAATGAACTTGTTGGAGATTTCTGTCTCACACAGTAATCTCATCCATACAAATACCAAAATCTGATCACTGCACCTCACAGTAAAGGCACAAACCAAACTGATTCCTCTTTATGAAAAAGCACCCAATCCCATCTTTCTAGAAGACCGATTCTGTACGAGAATGCGGTTAAACCAGTAATGAGAAGTCACAGTGACTGGAAATCAAAGGTGGCACCTATAATCAGCAAGGTGACCGGAATCGAACCCAAGCCTCTTGGTAGCATAATCGGGTCACACTTCGTAGGAGGATCACACTTTCATGCTGTCCATGCTTGGAACCACATGAACTTCAACTCACTCCACTAGGAGCCAGTGTGCCATAAAGCCTCGGCTTCCCCAAATGAGACTGTTACCCCACTTTAGAGTCTCATGTGTCCAGTGAGAAGGGGGCATTAGAAAGCTGCGGTCCCGTAGTCCCCTGGACTTTACAGTGCAGGACAACAGCCTTATAAGAGGTTCCAGCAGATCACAGCCAATGCTTCAGAGCACTTAAAATGCAGTGTTACTCCTTGGAATCCTATTTTACAACAAAGCGAGACAAAACAATACACAAGTATCAGACACACACACACACACACACACACACACACACACACACACACTCTCACTCACTCACTCTCTCCCTCTCCCTCTCTAGAGAAGAGACAGCCATGATTTCTTCTTCAGAAAGGTCTGCCAATCAAGCTTAATCGGGGATTTTGTACCGAATGCTCTAAACATTTGAAGGCTTCAAAAAGTTTTGGTGGCATTTTTTTTAAACAACCAATTTCTCTAAAATGTAATAACATCACCAAAAGCAGCTGAACAGAACCAAGCGGCAGAGAGGACTTGTCCAGTTAATGCTGAACTAGAGTAACTCCAGACACTTTTCCAACCAGTCACAGGGCAAGCGCGTAAGGGAGTCACCAGCCCGGCCGGCTGCGTCCTCACGCTTCTGGTCCAAGAGCTTCAGCAGTCTTACCTTCTGCACGTTTGGCTTGATACAGCGAACAAAGAAAGGGTTCGAGGAGCTCAGCGTGGCCATCAAGGAATGCAGCGAGTCCTGGGGAAGGAAAAAGAAGATTTCTGATTTCATCTCCTAGGGCGTATGCTGTTCCTTCTGTCTCTCAAAACCCTAAGCACTTCCCAAGAGACTCAGCCACCGAAAAGAAAACTGCGTAAACCCAGCACTAACAGTCAAGACTGTCTTTCAACGATGCTATTCTGATAGAAAACGAACTAAACGACAATGCAACATACTGTCACGTAAGTCATTTTGCAGTGTGCAAAAGCAATTTACCATTCTTCATGCTGACACCGCTTTTTACAAAACAACAAAACCCCCCAAATATTCTGCCTAATAACAAAAACACCCCTAGAATATTTACTGCTTAGCACAGACATGCAGGAGAGTATCTGCCCTCTTGCTATTGCTGTGTGCTGTCCAGTCAGAACCGAATCACAGCAGACCCTCCAGTGGGTTTTCAGAGACCCATCCTTCTCACACAGAGCAGCTGGTGGGTTTGAACGCTGTACCTTTGGGAATGCAGTGCCCATCTTATCAGTAGGCCACCAGAGCTCCCTCTTATTGTACTTACTCTTAATTCAGCGTTTCTATAGAGATAGGAACCTACAGCAGGACTTGATGTCCCTGTGTGGTCAAAGTGCTCAACTGCTAATTCAAAGGTTGATGGTTTAAGTCTACACAGAGAACACTAGGAAGAAAGGCCTGGTGCTCAATTTCTGGAAAGCCAGCCATGGAAAACCTGGTGGAGCTCAGCTCGACTCTGGCGTGGGGGGTCCTAAATAGGATGAGCTCTGGAGATAGTGCTGTTTTGAGGAAGCCAGCGATTCTCTGGTCCTAGATACATAATCCCTCACGGTCTTCTCCAAATCAGCAGACATGACTGAGGCTGAAGACCAGTCACTACAGTACTATCTTTTCTCTCTCTTCTCCTTTGTTCCTTTTAAATCATGGAGAATTTTTCCCATGGAGTACAGCCGACACACCCTTGCCCTGAGTCTCGGTTCCTGGTCTGAGCATTCCCAGCCCTCATCCTAGACATCGGGGTAGCATCACCTGCCACTATTTCCATGTGCATTGCTAACGGATACATGGTTTAACACTGTAAAATCCACACGTGTGACCACAACGGCACCATGCCTCAAACAACAGAACAATTCTTTAAGATCATTGGGACAATTTTTCAACCGTCTCAGACAATGCAATGGGTGGCATGTAAGTCTCTTAAGTCTCTTTGAATCTACTGGTTTTCTTTCTACTCTTCCTCTCCTGACCATTTTTTATTTGTTTGTTTGATTTTTGTTAAAGTAACTGCATTGTTGGGTACTGTCAGTTGGAACCAACCCACAGATGACCCTCCTGCGGATTTTCCCCAACGGTAGCTATCTCTAACCCTGCGTTGAGAGTCACTTCTCTGAAAGTTGAACGTCTTACAGATAGTAAACTGTGCTGGTGGTCCCGGCCCTTCTGATTTGGTTCCCGCTCAGTGCCTTATAGGACCTTGGCCAGCTGGGCCAATCTGGAGACTCCACAGGGCTCCGGAAAACACAGTGCACAGTTCTGCCTTCACACCCCTTTGCCTAGTGCATCTCCCTAGAAGGTCCACCAGCTTTGATCCATTCCCATTTTTCTCCATCAAATTTAAATCCTACTTGTCTACAAAGCCTTGCAGACATCAATCTCCAGGCGACAACGACTTTCTAGAAAAAGCAGACAGAATGTCTCCAGTGGGAGATGAAGAGCCTAGGCTTTAAGAATGACAAACAGGTTCATATCCTCGCCTCTGTGCTCTCAGGGATTGAGGGGGTTTCTAAATCTCCACTGCATCAGCTGCAAAGTGGAAACAATTATATAGAGTCGTAAGCTGGTGTGAGGCATAAATAGATAACGCTAAAAAAGTGATTAGTTCAACTCCTGGCACATAAATAAGGATCTGTAAGTGCTGGCTATTCCTCTTGTCTATCTGGGTCCTGTGTGCCACACTGGTGGATAAATCCTGGCACATAAATAAGGATTTTAAGTGCTGGCTATTCCTCTTGTCTATCTGGGTCCTGTGTGCCATGCTGGTGGGTACATGGGTCCCCTCCTACAACACACCACTCTGGACCTTGCAGAGCACTAGATACCAGTCTCTCATCTGAGAGGAGCTACGTGGAAGAGACCTCCCAGAAGAATTTCTTAGATGTCTGCTCGCTGATGAGCCTCCCCTCCGGCTTCCCGTCACGCTAAGATTTCCTGAGGGGAAAGCCAAGCGGGAACGTCAGGGAAATGGTCTGTGTTCACTCCAGCTTGAAACTCCACAAAATGCTTTCATGTTTACACTGCAAACATAAACGCTCCTCCAGCTCCCTCTTTCTGAACATCTGGACGAGGTAGGCCGCATCAATCATGTCCACGGCCCACAGCTGTCATTCCTAGACATGACAATGTAAACACAGCTGGGAAAGGGCAAAAATCCAGAGAGGGGAAGACAGTCACCCTACTCTCACAAAAACCTCTAAATTCACACCAGACGGAGGAAGAAATTAATAAACCGCTCAATTTACACCTATACATTTACACAGATAGAGGAGGCAATGAATCCTATTTTCATACGAACGTCTACATTCACACCAGCGCGACCCCCAAAAGGCCAAACTCACCCTTCCGAAGAATGGGTTTTGCCCCAGTTTAGAGTAAGTAGCTTGCTAAAAGTATACTGCTTTGTACAAAAGAACTACCACGTTCTCCTCTTTCAGAACAAGGATGTGTGTTTCATTTCAAGAGTTGTTGTGTACGGTTGAGTGGACTATGACTCATAGTGACCCAATGCTCTATCCTGAGCTAATCTCACTGTCTCTGACACACCTACCCTCATTACCCCAGTTACTGTGTGAATCCATCTCATCTGGGGTCTTCCTCTCCTGTGCTGTCCCTCCACCCTTAAGGATGACAGCCTTCTGCAAAGACTGGTCCCTCTTGGCAACATGGCCAAAGTCTGTAAGATGAAGTCTCAAAATTATTTTCCAATTTCAACAGAACTATCATGTTTAAAGGCAAGATATAAAAAGCAGAGTATGCTGAGGCGCTCATAGGAAGCCAAGCCCTCTCTGGTCCTGAGCCCCGGCGGGAGCGTCAGCCCCTCGGGGCCACTGTGGTCACTCACCTTGAACTGTGAGCTGACCGTGGGCCGCCGGTGCTTGCTTCCGCACTTGAGGGTGTCCTGGCTACTGCGGCTGGAGACGTGCTCAAATAGGTCATAGATGAAGTCGAACCTGCGAGAGGAAGGAGGCGGCGGCTCGCGGGGTGTGCACACCCCATCATTAACTGCTGGAGGACTGTAATTATGCAGCATTTTCCCACTGATAATTGAAAGTAATACTCTGAGGTTTGGAAGAGTCGAGATAGCTCCCGAAGGTTTCAAACCCAGCACTGCCAAAGGGCTGCAGGCACTGAAAAAACACCCACGTCCTGACGTGCTGAACTACGCTGAGGAGCAAGGCACGGGTGACAGTGGCTCAAGGTGGGACCCCACTTAGAAGCGCTGTGTCTTCTAGAGACTCACATGAGCTTCCATGCTCCTTGTCTGTCTAAAAAAGCTACATTCACTGTCATCGAGTCAATTCCAACTCATAGGAACAGAAGCACACAGTGGAACTGCCCAATGACTGTAACCTTTAGGAAAGAGAAAGGGAAACAGACTCCCTTATCCTCCACCCTGTGGGGCGGCTGGTGGGTTCGAACTGCTGACCTCTGGTTAGCTGCGGAACACTTTAACCACTTTGTGGCAGGCCTCCTTCTACCGACAGATGAGAGATATTACCCATTCTGCCCATCACACAGAACTTGTAAAAGTTCAACCAGGTAACAGAGCTGCATTACCGAGGCTCATTCACGCTGGAATGTGACAACCCAGGGTTCAAATCCTAGCTCTGTCACTTTCTAGCTGCGCTATGTGGAAAGATGCTGGACCTCACTGTCAGCCTTGGTTTCTCCTTCTGAGAAATATGGGAGTAATTTCAAAATTTTCCCCATAGGGCTACAGTTGTAATGTGCTGTCGAGTGGCTGTGACTCACAGAGACGCTATGTACAACAGCTCTGAACCCTGCTCTATCTTACCCAATTTCATTGTTTCTGACATATCTACCCCCAATACCCCAGTCACTGAGTCAATCCATCTCACCCAGGGTCTTCATCTCTTGCACTGTCCCTCCACCCTCCCAAGCATGGTGTCCCTCTCCAAGGACTGGCCCCTCCTTGCAACATGTCCAAAGTATGTCAGACGAAACCTCAGAATCCTTGCCTCCATGGTGCCGCCCAGCTTCACCCTCTCCAAGACAAACCTGTTCGTTCTCTTTGCAGTCCATGGTATATTCAACACTCTTCTCTAGCACCACAGCTCAAAGGCATCAATTCTCCTTCTACCATCCCTAGTCATCGTCCAGCTCTCTGATGTACAGTAAGCATGAAATAAAAGCATGCAAAGCAAAAGGCTGAAAGTGAAGCCTGGTATGCAGTGAATGGCGACCCATGTGTGGTTGGGATGCTAAAAACTGTGCCACCAGCGTCTCAAGTACCAGCAAGGTCACTCGTAGTGGGCAAACTGAGCTGGGAAATGTGGAGCATCAGAGAGAGAGAGCGGTAGAGAGAGAGAGAGATGGAGAGAGAGGGGGGGAGGAGAGGGAGAAAGGGAGGGGGGAGAGAGAGAGGAGAGAGTAGAGAAAGGGGGAGGGGGAGAGGGGGACGGGGGTAGAGAGTAGGGGGAAGGAGACACTGACTGAGGGAGAATGACTGACACAGTGATACAAGGACTGACACATGACACAGTGACAATGGCTCCGGCACAGTAGAGACTGTTGCGGACGGCACAGGCCTGGGCAGGGGCTCACTCTGTTGGACCTGGGTCCCTGTGAGCTGGAGCTCACCTGAAGGCACTCAACAACAAGCTCACACCACTCCCTCGGCTCCAAACCCACACCTGCCTGAGAGGGAGGCCGAACACCTGGGCACTTCCTGGTCCTCCCTTCCCAGCCCACAGACAACACCTGGGCAGCAGCACGTCTCAGACCCACTGCGTGAGCTCCCTGCACTCCGTGCCCCACGGGTACAGCGTTTTCTACAAATCCAGAGTGTGTGGCAATGCTGCACACAGCATGGCTACCAAAGCCACCCTCCAAGAGTATGTGTTCACCTGCTTGGCTGTGTCACATTTCTGTAATTTTCACATTATTTCAAACGAATATTTTTTTAAATTTTTTAATTGTGATTTTTAACAAAAGTGTAGAGAACAGCTGGATTTTTCATTCATTATTGATGCACATTTCACTCCCTACCCACCTAGTTTGCTTTTAAAAAAAGATACATTCATCATTGTATAATTTCCAAATAAAACACACATCTAACAGACTATGCAAAAAACAATTCAAAATCAACTGCCGCTGAGTCAGTGCCAACTCATAGCAGTGTCCCAATGGGTGTCCAAGCCCGGGAGGCTTTATGGGAGGAGGTTACCCAGCTCTCTGGTTAGGACCAGCTGGTGGGTTTGAACTATTGACTTTTCAGGGAGCAGCTCAACATGCAATGCACTGTGCTACCAGAGGTCCTTTTTAATAAACTCCAGTGCAGTAGTTTTTACATGCACTGGGAAGAAAGAAAAAAAAAAAAAAAAAGAAAAAGGTAGGGGGAAGTCAAGTTATTGTTTGAAATATTCTCTTTTATTGCTGTGGTCTGGAATTGAACCACCAATATTTCCCAGATGTACCTGCACTAAAATGTTTTATTTTGTTACAGATTCACCATGGGTCTGACACAAACACTGAAACTGATTTTTCAAGGACAGGCCTTTTTTTTACCTCCTTGTTTACCTCCACCATCCCTATTCAGTCTGTATACTGAGAAAATAATGCAGGAATCTGGGCTCTCCGAAGAGGAACATGGCATCAAGTTCGAAGGGAGGTGACATAGCAACCTTGCCTGCAGGAAATGAAGACCTGAGGCACTTACTGACGATCACAGATTACAGCCTTCAGTGTGGATTCCACCTCAACACTAAGAAAACAAGATCCTCACAGATGGACCAGCCGGCACCATCACAGATGGAGAAGTGATTGAAGTGATCGATTCATCTTACTTGGATCGACCATCGACTGTCATGGAAGCAACATTTAAGAATTAAAGCATATTACATATTGATGCCTTTGTACTATGGTATTGGCAAAGATTACAGACTATACAGGGATTGCCATGTACAAAGAAGTATGCCTTGTGAAAAATAAGAGTTAAATTATTCCTTAGAATTCTGAGGAGAGTGAGGTTTTATCTCCCAGCTTTTGGACATGCTGTCAGGAGGGGCCAGCACCTGGAGCAGGATGTCATGCTCGGGAAAGCAGAAGATTGGCAAAAAAAGAGGGAGACTCCCAAAGGACAGGCTGACGGAGGGGCTGCAGTAACCAACTCAGGCCCAGCAACACTGTGAGGGTGGCCCAGGACGGGGGATTCTGCTCTGTGTTGTACACGGAGTCGTGATGACAGGGAACTGACCTGAGGGCGTCTAACAACAGTATCGGGGTTCACACGTGGAACAAGAAACTGATACAATCTGAACATTCTAGCAGATTTACGGGGTGCTTATTTTTCAGGACATTTCTTGGTAAGTAGAGGCATGGCTCTGATGGCCTAGGGGTTGGGGGCTGTGCTGCCAAGCCAAAGGCACATGTTCAAATCCACCAACTGCTCTGTAGGACAAAGATGGGTAATCTCCTCCTGTGAGATGTGCTGCCTCTGAAAACCCGCCGGAGGGTCAGCTATGAGTCGGTTCTGACTTAACAACTGTAGGTAGAAACATGTGGTCCTAAAAATCTGGTGGCCGAGTGGTAAGAAACTGTGCCGCAATCCTAAAGGCATGTGGTTCGAATCCACCAGCTGCTCCGCAGGAGAAGGATGGACAGATCTCCTCCTGTGAGATGTACTGTTTCTGAAAACCCGCTGGAGGGTCAGCTATGGGCTAGTTCCAACTCGATGGTACACAACAACAACAACAATATCCGTTTAACTGTAAAAGCCATGTAAGCAGAATGCTTGCTGGGGAGAAAGCCGGATACCATGATTAAGATCTCAGAGTCCCAAACAAAACCAACCAGGTCACCACCCTCTCAGACTCACGAACCATTAGGTTTCAGACAAATCACTTAACTGCTTCGAGCCGCAGTTTCTTCATCTGCAGAATGGGATTAGAAATGGCACTTACCTCCTGCAGAATTTCTATAAGGACTAGAGGTAATTTGTGAAGCCTCTTCTTAGAAGGGCTGTGAAGTACCAGGGCGTTGCTCCTGACTGTACAGAACCCCGCTGCTCCGGCTCCCGCCCCACCACACCCCTGCTGTACCTACGGCCCCTGCCTCAACCCCTCTTATTACGGTACCTAGAGCTACAATGAATTATTTTCTGTCTTAGTGTGTGATGAATTACCATTCACAGAAGATTTTAAACCAAGTTTCTTTCTCCATTTGAGAATGAACAGAACTGGTACAAATATTGATCCACTTGCTAATTACTTCTCTAAGGAGGTGCAGTCAAGCTAATGACTAACTAATCAAAGGTGAAGTAGTCAAGGCTTCCGCTCCTAACCAGGAGGTCAGTAGTTTGAATTCACCAGCTGCTCTAAGGAAAGATGATGAGGTAATCTGTACAGATTACAGCCCTGGAAACCTTACGGGCCAGTCCCACTTTGTGTGGTTGGGTCTCAGGGCCAGTGGCCGAGGATGTGGGCTTGGTTTTCGAGGGAGACCACTCACCGGCTTTCTCTCAGGAGGTTGAGGAGGTCATCTCGAAAGGTGTCTCTGTTCTTCTCCAAGATCCCCCGCACGTCATAGTGTACCTTGTTTTAAAAACAAAACCGAGAGTGGAAAGGGAAATGAGAGAACAGTGCAGACCGGAGCAATCCCTCTCACAGCTACAGCAACCCCCCAGACACTAGCTCGGCACACTGGGAACTGGCTGTGACGAAGACACTGCCTTTCTGCAGGTCTGTGGGGGCCCCCCCAGAGCATTACCCCTAACAAGTTACCTCTCCAGCGTAGTGTTTCACGCCAAAATTGTTGACTGCTACTCGGGGCTTCACGTAAAAGTGGTTGTTCTAGAAACAAAGGCAGAGACTTCATTTCACTTTCCTGTTTCCATGGGCCTGCCTACAGTGAAAATGAAACACGACAGACGGGGAACACAGTCTCCTCCTTCTCGGGCACAACAGCTAGTGGGTTCAAACCACAGCCTTTTGTGGTTAGCAGCTGACTGCTTTAGCCACTGCATAACCAGAGTCACGACAGAAGGATGATGTTATGTGCCATCAAGTTGCCTGCAAACCATAACGACCTTATGTACAGCAGCTCTGAACCCTGCCCTGTCCTGAGCCAGTCTCATTGACTCTGACACACCAACTGCCATCACCCCAGTTACTGTATCAATCCATCTCATCCAGGGTCTTCCTCTCCTGTGCTGTCCCTCCACCCTTCCGAGCATGATGTCCTTCTCCAAGGACAGGTCCCTCCTGGCTATGTGACCAAAGTATGCGAGACAAAGCTTCAAAATCCTAGCCTCCAAGGAGAAACTTGGTTTTACTGTCTCTAAGACAGACCTAATTGTTTTCTTGGAAGTCCATGGTACGTTAAAGACTCTTCTCCAGCACCACAACTCGAAGGAATTGATTCTTCTTCTATCATCCTTACTCACTGTCTAGACCCCTGATGCATAGTAAGTAACTGGGAAGACCATGGCCTGGATCAGGCACACCTTAGTCTCTAGACTGACATCATTCTTCTCAGTACTCTGAAGAGGACCTTGAAAGCAAATTTACCTAACACAATTCATGTTAAACAGTCTACATTCTGTTCTGATGAACGAAGTCTGAACATATTCTGAGAAGTAGCCCATAGTTTTTCAGCTTACCTTCAACAGAGGAATTTGGTTTGGAGGAAAAAAAAAGAAACAAAAACCAAAACAGAAAAATAAAAAAACACCTCAATGTAGGTGATACAGCAGGACCAGCAGCTCTGAAATACCTTGTAAGTAATCTCAATTTACTAACAAAATTGCTATTTTCAATAGCCTCACAGGCATTTGAGAGTAGGACAATAACTAAGAAAAACTGAAGAACTGATGCTCTTGAACTGTGGTGCCAGAGAAGAATGTCTACTATAACGTGGACTGATAAAAGAGAAAACACATCTTAGAAGAAGAAAGGTTAAATGCTGTTAGATGTGAGAATGGTGGTGCCTCGTCTTCCACACTTTGAACATGCAGTCATGAGGGACCCAGGGCCCTAAGATACGCCCCAGGAAGCTAAACGTCAATGAAAGAAAGACGTGTCTCAAGCAGACGGCTGGTGTGGTGTCTGCGGCAACGGTCTATAGCACAGCAGTGTCTGTGGGGATGGAGCAGGACCAGGGGGCATCTAACAGAAACAGCAATCTTTAATATTTATTTTTGCGTGTGTACTGTCAAATCGGATCTGACTGGTACTGGAGAAGATTGTCCCTCCTTCCCCGGCAGAGAATCTGGTGGATTTGAACCATGAGCCTCTGGGATTGCAATGCAGCTTCTTGCCACTAGGCCACCAGAACTCCCCTATAGAAACAGAAATCTTAACCCACAGACCCGCTCGGCTGCCAGAACAAAGAATCCCCAGGGTAGGACATACAGCGTGTTGATTGTGTAACTTCTCCAACAAGGTGCTGTCGGTGGCCTGGGGGAAGTGGCTTTCTTCGTTGATAAGGGCCAAGAGGCCAAGTTTCTAGAACAGGAAAGATTCAGAAGTCTCCATGAATTGCAAGTTAAACGAACGCCGTTCAAACATTTTCTTTTAAGCTCCCTTCCTGCCTAATCTCTTATCAAGTTAAGTGGTTTATGGGACGTGCTACTGAGGAATCCAGTGAATTCAAAGAAATTAAAAATCTACACCCCTACTTGCAATTTTGTAATGCATATGATTGGCAAACCTCCTGTTGGCACTGGGAAGGCGTCTGATGCCAAGTGAAATCTAGGTGAAGCCAATTCGCACATGTGGATTCTGAAATACAGACTCCGATGAAACAATGAAGTCTGAAGAGGCCAAGGATTTAAATCCAAACCCTCACATGAACATTTGTGTTTCCAAACGGCCCATTGTGTTAGAAACTGTTCACAGCTTTGATGTGCGTGTTCGCACAAGCTGCTTTGTTTCCTTAACGATGAATCAGCTCAGCTGGCGACCCCAGGGACCAGAGCCAGGCTCTGACAATACGCTACCTTCTCAATCAAGTCGAGGCATTCCCCGTTGTCAATCCAGTCAATATCTTCCCACACTAATCCTTCCCTGTGGAAAAAAAGAAGCTGGCAAACTCAGTGCAAACCTGACTTCCAAGCAATCTCCTCTCACTGCCGGTTTAAGGACGCAAACAAACAAAAATGAAATGGAATGGAATTCCACGAATGTTACCTGCTATATTCCAGTTGTTCTAAGGAAAAAATATGCTTGTTGAAATATTCCTGAAGCTTCTCATTTGCATAGTTTATATTGAACTGCTCAAAGTGGTTAACCTAAGGGAGAAAACAGTCAACAGGTGGGTTGTGTTGTGGTTTTTTTTTCTGTTTCATTGCTATTTTTTGCATTTTCCTAAATCCTTTTTTCACTGTGTCTGTCAACAGGAAATAAAAATTTAAAAAAAACCCCTATAAATACTTACAATCAATTAAGACAAATTTACAAAAGATTTTAACTATTTTTTCCTATTTGATCAATGTGGTTTTCACTGGTTGCTTTCATCAGAAATAGTATAGGACATTGATAGAGAGATGAGGTCCATTTCTTCTGTTACACTTTAACGAGATGAGTTCTATATTTTCACAGCATCCATTTTGAATTGCAAAAGTTTAATTTGTATTTATTTCACAACTTGATAGTATTAATAACATTAAAACAGTATAATTATAAATGTTACTATACAACACTCATGATTAGGTATTATTGTCACGACATGAGTCCAGAACGAAGGCTGCACAGTGGAGTGGACATGGGGGGGTGGGGATTGTTTAACAATGGAAGAATTTTTCTTTTACTTTTCAAAGAAGAATGAACTGGAGGGGAAGGGTGGGCAGGGAGAAAAGTGTAACAATGAATTAATGGAAATCCAAAATCTCTGTAAATTTTCATTAAAATTAAGAATAATAAAAAATTTAAAAAACAGGTGTTTTTCGTATCATCACTGATATGTAGAAAGAGAAAAGAAAGGGTGAAAAAAAAATAACCCCCAGGAAAAAAAAGATCAATGTGTATTTCCAGAGATGTGTCTACAGCAGCTGACAAACGTAAGACAAGAAAGTAGAGGACCTACTTTTCTGAAACATACCTCAAAGTTTTCAAATCCAAAGATGTCGAGAATGCCAATGGATTTGAAGTCATCTTTGCCTTTGATCCTGCTGTTAATCTTCTTAATTACCCACTCGAAGCATCTCGAATAAAGTGCCATGGCCAAGGAGTCCCTGCTGTCCACTGCCTGGGGGTGAGGAGAAGGAGACTTCAGGATGTCACCGGCCAACAGCTGCGGGGGCAGCAAGCCCATCCTGACCTGCGTGGGTCAGAGGAGGCACCGAACAGGGGAGCCAACGATTGTCCAATTTCATGTCAGTAACCAGGTGCTATCTGGTCTCCGAGAGGTCCCTGGCTGATGGCCGAGTGCGTACCTGCTGGACACTGAGGGGCGTGAGGATCTCTTCTCCCCTGAGGACCATTGATCTCTGGGTCAGCGCGTCTGTGAGCTGTGTTGAGTCGAGGCCCAGTAACTCCGCAGACCTGCCCAGAGCTGGCGATGAAGGAGAGGACAGGTGAGGACCCAGAGCCCCCGACAAAGATTCTTTAAAACTTGGAAATGCACTTTTTAAACACAAAAATATTTATTTTAATAGGCAATGTGTTTATTACAATTATTTTTTCCTCAATTTTTTTATTATTAATTTTAATGAAAATTTACAGAGACTTTTGGATTTCCATTCATTCATCGTTGTACTTTTCTAAGTAAAAGAAAAATTCTTTCCTTGTTTTACAATCCCTCCCCCCAGGTCCACTCCACTATGCAGCCTTCATTCTGGACCCGTCATGACAAAAATACCTAATCACATATCCCTTTTAAACAGTTTTCTCCCTCATCTGTTTCAATGCAGTATATATTATTTATCCCATCTTCTTCAGTCTGTCCCCCAACCCTGATGTCAGTGTCGTTTTACAACAGTGGCACCATGCAGTATTTGTCCTTTGGTGACTGAGATATTTCACTCAGCATAATGTTCTCCAGGGTCACCCATTTGGAATACTATTGCATGAGTTCCTTGTTTTTCAATGCAGCATAGTATTCCATTGTGTGAATACACCAGAGCTTCTCTATCCATTCATTTGTTGATGGGCACTTAGGTTGTTTCCAACTCCTTGCTATTGTGAACAAAGCCATGATAAACATGGGTGATAAGCTTGGGTGGCAGTTATGGTCTCTTTGGGGCATATTTTTATGTGAATTAAGTGTTTATAAAGTACATCAAACGTCAATTTCTAACATGGTTAGCACTGGCAGAGTAATAATTCACACACACACAAAAGCTCTTTGGGGCCTGGGGTCCTGCTGCTGTTTAAGGATATTGAGAGATTTTACACTGCACCTTGCCCTAGACTCGCTGGATGAGGTCCCAAATGACTGTCCTTATTGTTGTTAGGTGCTGTAGGGTAGAGAGTGACTCCCAGCAACCCTAAGAACAACAGATCTGAACGCTGTCCTATCCTGCCTCATCCTCACAGGCCCTGACACACTGACGTCCACTGCTGCGGTCACTGTATCGATCTACCTGGTGGAGGGTCTTCCTCTCTTTCGACAACTCTCCACCTTTGAATGCCAAATGACACATGACTGCCGTCAGACATCTTTAAACCCGGAATTCAGTTTTACTGAGGCACAAATGGAGACTTGTACACCAGTATTTATAACAGCGTCACTCACCATCACAAGAACAAGGAAACAGCCCAAATGCCCAAACATAATAGAATGGATTGAGAAATGATGGTACATTCAGACAGTGGAGTACTATGCAGGACGCAGGAGCAATGATTTTGTAAATTACTACCTAATACGGGAGGGACTGGAGAGCATTACGCTGGATGAACTAACTCAATCTGTATAAGACCATTATTGTAGAATGAGTACAAGGATCCAAGGGTGTGTGTGTGTGTGCTTAATTATAAGATCACACAATTTGATGGGTGGAGGGAGGGGTGGGTAAAGGAAAGAGGAAAGATCAAGTATGAAAAACAATGTATATGAATTTAACAAGTATAAAAAAAATAAAAAGGAAGAATTAAAAAATAAATCAGCTTCTATGGATGCAGTATGTGGTTGTTAGGGGCTACGAACCTGGGAGGGGTACAAGAAGAACTGGGTGTTAACCATCATGCCAGGTCATCTTCTCAATGAGGTTATGTATTGGGGGTGGGGGTGAGGGGACTTCCCTGGCTGTTAGTCTTTCAGGAAAAAACCAGGGAGGCTTATCTGCCAATCCCCAATATTTTTCAACATCTATCTTTTCTTGCTCAGACTGCCACTTTAAAGCATTTCCCTACTTTCTCAGTAAAGAGGTAAACACAGTCACTATCCCAGTCAATGGCTATTCACACTTTGACCTGTATTACCTCACATTTCCTGTCAGAAAAGTGAAAACTCTCTAGCTCTTGCACTAGGAAGAGAAATATATAGATCTTGAATAAAGTATTTATTTATATAAATAAAATCTATCTATCTATCTATCATCTATCTTTGGAAGCAAGAGTGGCATCCACTTACTAACATGCCTCCGGAAACTCTATGAACTTTGATAAATGTCAATGGTTGTAGAGGGGCTTCAGGCCTTTTGTTCACGTGGTCACTATGAGCTGTGCTCGACTCAAAGGCAATCAAAAACAACAACACATATTTTGAAGAGTGGGAATCTCAGAGCACTTAATTGTGCTCATAGTAGAAGCCCAGACCTAGACCAAGAGGCAGCTGTGTAAACAGAGCGAGGGAACAGTACATGGTATAAAACGAAGAAAGGAGTGAGTCCATCAGGATTGTATTTTCTCTCCGCAGCTGTAAAGGGGAAGAAAACTTTCTCTGGACATAGCCATGGAATCAATGGTTGAGTTCTTGCAGCCAACATACTCTCAATCACCAAACTCTGCAGTTACCGTAGATACAGACAGTTCATAAATGAACAGGTGTATTCAGGCAGTCTCCTCCCATGCGATTAACTAGCAGCTTCTGAAAACCCGCTGGAGGGCCAGCTATGGGTCGGTTCCGACTCTGTGGCACACAACAACATTCCAATACAATTGTATTTACATGTTTCCTAACCCTCTGTGCTGGTCTTCCAGAGATCCACACTAAATCAACTACAGTAGAGGCACAGGAATTGTTGAGGACACGGCAATGTGAGAATAACCATTTAGTCATTCCATGAACCGCATTCCTGGCCCCTCACAACATTATCATGAAACCCTCCTTTTTCCCTCTGAGGACTGAAAATGGTAAACTGGTGCTGCTACTCACTGAGCAAGGAATGAGCATGGCGCTTAGTGGGGGCTTACTGAAAAGGAATGGTGCTGCCAGTGCAAAGGTACGTGGTTTGAATCCACCAGCTGCTCCAAAGGAGAAAGATGGGCAATCTCCTCCTGTGTGATTTACTGCCTCTGAAAGCCCCTTGGAGGACCGGCTATGGCTTGGTTCTAACTTGTTGGGACACAACAACAGGAAGCAGGGAAAGGGTTTTAGGAGAGGGAGAGACGCGGGAGAGACAGAAAGAAGCAATCTTACCTGTTTTGAAAGAGACCTGTGCCCCGCCAGCAGTGATAAACTCTATGTTCCCGAGGTGTAATATACCAGCGAGCAACCTCAAGACTTCCCGGACCTCCTCCTTGCTGAACTGCATCACTTCCATCGCCGTCTAGAAGACATTCATTTCACTTTTCAATACTCCAATCAAACTTTTACAAAGCCAACTGGTTTCTTATTCAACTATTCAGACACATTTTGCTTTGCTTTATACAATGTGAATGACAATGCCCACAACATAACACTTTACTCACTCCTGCCCTGTGAGTCTCATTTCCATGAATCCATGTAGCCTAGCCATTCCTGTCTTCAGGGCCTCATCCTCCAGCAAATGCTGCTCTTTGGCTCTACGTGGCTCTAAGGCATGGGTGATTCTCTGGTGTCACCTGACAGGACTGCCTACTAGTTGGCTGAAAGTGGAACCACAGAGGTGAGTTTTGTTCTAGGTTCAAATGGTGTGCACTTCATTTTTTAATGGTGTTTTTCAGACTGATAGTGATAAAAACACTCATAATTCAATTTATAAAAACCTGTATTGTCTCAAGGTAAAGCGGCAACTACATAATGGCTCACTTTTTAAAAGATCAAAGAGTTTATTTACACAGGCGTATATGAGCTGTGGTGCTGGAGAAGAGTATTGATTGTATCATGGACTGCCAAGAAAACAAACAGATTCATCCTAGAGAGGGTTAAACCAGAATACTCCTTGGAGGAGTACAGACTACTCCTGGGGCTTCGTCTGACATACTTTGGACATGTTATAAGGAAAGACAGGTCTTTGGAGAGGGACATCATGCTGGGTAGAATAGAGGGACAGTGCAGGAGGGGAAAACCCTCTATGAGGTGGACAGATTCAGTGACTGGGGTAATCGGGATGGGTGTGTCAGAGGCAATGCGACTAGCACAGGACAGAGCAGGGTTTAGGGCTGTTGTACATAGGGCCGCTATGAGTTGCAAACGACTCGATGGCACATAACAACAACAATATAAACCAAGCTGAAACCAGCTGCTAGCAAAGTGACACTGACAGGTACAGACCCCGCACACGTCAGAGCAGAGCTCTGCCTCACAGGGTCTCCTATGGGGGGTTTGGCTGCCTCTGGGTGGGTGTGGACCTCAGGCCTTTTGGTTGGTGATCAACTACATCAGCCATTTGTACCAGGGACTTCATACAGGGGAGAAATATCTATGGAACAGCAGAATGCTCAGAACTACAGAATGTGCGCAAATATCCCAGAAATGTTTATGAAAATTAATAAAATATAATTATAGAAAGAAAAACCAAACAGAAACCCCTCTAAACTATGTGCATGCCTCCACTTTTTTTTAGCTGAAATTTTAATGAACATTTATAGACACTTTGGATTTCCACTCATTCATTGTACATTTTCCTCCCTGCCCACCCCTCTCCCCAGTTGTTTTTTTCTCTTTGAAAAGTCAAAACAAAACAAAACAAACTTTCATTATTACACAATCCCCACCCCAGTCCACTCCACCACGCAGCTCTTATTCTGAACTCATCATGAAAATAATACCTAATCGTATATTCCTTTCAAACAGTTCTCTCCCTCATCTGTTTCAATGCAGTATACATTATTAATCCCCTCTTTTCTTAGTTCCCCCCCAACCCTGATGTCTGTCATGTTTTACAACAGTGGCACTATGCAGTATTTGTCTTATTGTGACTGAGGTATTTCACTCAGCAGAATGTCCTCCAGGGTCACCCATTATGAATAATAATTTCATGAGTTCTTTGGTTTTCAATGCAATGTAGTATTCCATTGTGTGAATATACCACAGCTTCTCTTTCCATTTGTTTGTTGGTGGGCACTTGGGCGGTTTCCAACTCTTTGCTGCTGTGAACAAAACCATGATAAACATGGGTGTGCATATTATCTGCTTGGGTGGCGGTTATGGTTTCTTTAGGGTCTATTCCCAGTAGTGGAATTGCTGGGTCAAATGGTATCTCTATTTACAACTTTTTGAGAAAGCGCCACATCGCTTTCCACAGTGGTTGCACCATTTTACACTCCCATCAACAGTGAATAAGAGTTCCAGTTTCTCCACATCCTTGCCAGCATTTGTTGTTTGCTGTTCTGTTAAAGTTTGCTAATCTTACTGGGGTGAGATGACATCTGCTAGTTGTTTTGGCATGCCCCCACTTTTATCAAGGCAGAAGTGCATTGTTAAGTTGTCCCAGTAATGACTAAGTTCACGTTCAGTTTAAGATGTTGCTGTGGAGCTGGAGGAGACACACAGCTGACCCTTCAGTGGGAGTTTGGAGGCTGTAAATCTCACCGGGGTGGGGGCGGGTGGGGGGAAACTGCTCATCTTTCTTTTGAGAACCTCCTGGGGGATTCGAACTGCCAGAATGGTGCCACCCCTGGGTTTGCAGAGCAACACCATACGGGCTACGCCACCACACCAGAGTGACAAGGACATGAGTAGGATGGAGTAATACTTTAACTCCAGGTATTAAAGTGTAGTGCCTTCACACACACACACACACACACACACACGTTGGGAGGTGGCTGCTATGTGTTTATTCCGGTGCACCTGGACTCAAGGTGACCCTCAGGAGCCCTGGTGGCTCTGTGGTTAAACATCTGGGTGCCAACAGAGAGGCAGACAACCTGAAGTGAGAGTCCACCAGCAGCTCCGTAGGAGGAGAGACACGGTACCCTGCCGCTGTGAAGATTTCACCCAAGGAAACCCCACATGGCAGGTCTGCTGGGTCCCTGAGGACCGCGACGGGTCACTGTGAGCGCTGGGTTAGGGCCCGTGCCTCCCAAGACACCCCAAAGTAAAACTCTGGGCCTTGTCTCAGTGGCTCCAAGAAGGCGGAATCAAATATTCTATAGGAATTCTACAGGCGCCCTGGTGATAAAGTGCATTTAAAATGTGACTTAACAGTCACCAGTTTGAATCCACGAGCCTCTCCGTGGGACAGAGATGGACAGAGTCTCCTCCTGTGAAGAATTACGCCCCTATCGATACAAGGTAGCCGAGCCAGAAATGCATCAACAGCAGTGAGCCTCAGAGACTTTACATGCCAGGGAGTCTGCAGATCCTTTTAGAAAAGATACTGACAGAAAAATCTAAACAGAAATTTGCTTTCCAGGCATTCATTTCATCCTAGCTTTTATTTTGCCGAAGGATTTGTAGTCTCACGGTGGCCCACGTGCCATCCTCTGGACAGTAGAAGGAAGCTAACAGAGTAACGAGAATCAACGACAGGAAGTCCTTACACAAGTCACTCAAGAAATTCACTGCCAGGAAAACCACCAACAGCTGACGGGGGTCTTCTAGCCAGCGGGTTTCTGAAGCTGCAAATATTTACAGAAGACTGCCTAGCTCTTTCTGAGTGGGCAGTGGGCAGATTCAAATCACTAACCTTCAGGTTAAGAGCCCTGTAAGTTACACACTTCACCACCAGGTATTTTCTGAATAATAATAAGTGAGATTCCTTCATTTTCCATTGTGATCTGCAAGCCTTGTCCTCATCAGAAGGTAAAAATTCAAGCACAACTTTTGGCCATATTGACAAGAATGTTCTAGAAGGAGAACTGGGGTCCCGGCTCAGTGCAATGACCACAGGAGACCAGGGAAAAGGAAGTCTTTCCCGGCTCTGAGAGGAAACCACTTAAATATGTGAAAAGTTTCATTTCTTTACAAGGGCAAGAAAACAATAAAGTCAGGAAGAAATGGCAAACAATGGACAGGAAAACATTTGAAAGAATGACAGGGAGTGGACCAGCACCTATGCTTCAAGACACCTGAGGAAGTACAATCAGAGGTCCTTCCCACAGGAGAAGGAAATTCACCGAGCAAGGTTTTCCCCAAGATGTGCAAACGTAGAAAGAAAATGAAAATGAAAAATATCGCTGTTATGCTCCTGAGACTTAAAGCAACTCTACATAAAACAGCTTGGAACCCTGCTCTATCCTGAGTCAACCTTACTGTCTCTGACACACCTACGCCCATTACCCCAGTCACTGTATCAATCAACCTCATCGAGGGTCTTCCTTTCCTGCGCTGTCCCTCCACTCTCCCAAGCATGATGTTTTCATTTTCAAACTAATATACAACATTTCTCTAACTTCAGTGACCACAGAAATGATGGTCCTCACAGTCTAAAGCCATATACCTGATCTGTGTAAAATACTGCAGTGAAAAAGGATTTCTCAAGCCAAGGATTTCACACTAGCAGACAAAGTAAAAGATGGCCTGAAAATACAGAAATGTGCCTCACAAAATGAAGTGTAGGAAGAGTTCTGTAAAATATCTATAAGGTGTACCGAGAGGCAAATGCAACAAGTAAAAGAAATGTGCTGACTCTATTAATATACTTAGGACTTCTTTGTTTTTAAGTCCAAGGCTAAGTGAATTCGTTAATGAGTTCGGAGCATGGTGATCAGCGGTAATTGCGTTAATTATACCAATGGGGGTAATTTAATGACCACCACCAATTACCAGCATCACCATGGGCACGTGTGAGGTACCAGCCTCCACTACTGTGCGTTCCTACATTCCGTCAGTCCCTCTGCTGAGCGACCTCCCGCCTCCAGCTTAGGCAGCCACTTCAAGACTTATTACAAGTATTTTACTTTCTCAATAATACAACTTAAGACTGAAAACACTGGGAAATGCTCAAGCTAGCTCAGAAATATGGGACAGAAATTTAGAAACTGGCAGGAAACTGGACAAAATGCTCCCACTGCAAGTTTTTGGGAACGGGTGCATTTGGGGATATGCTCGGCCATTGAGCTAAATCTCACTCAATTGGGTCTCTGCGGCTGAAAATCGTTCAGGGCAAAGAATGCCCATCTTTCTTCATTGGGGCAACTGGTGGATGCAAACCTCTGACCTTGTGGTGAGAAGCTGGACATATAAAGTACTAATGCCGCCAGAGCTCATCAGTTGGTGAGTGGATGGTGACAAATCTATGACACGGACTCAGGTAGCAAAAAGCCAGGGCAATTAAAAATGCAGCACGAGAAGCAGAGAGGAGGGGGGAGTTTTACATACTCTACAATGGAGGACAGTGGTAGTGGAGGGATAGGATGTCCTCCTTTCATGCAGGAGACCCAGATTCAGTTCCAGCCAAGGTACCCCATTGCACTGGGCCCGGCTGGGCAGTGGAGGTTTGTGTGCTGCCATGACAGTGAATGCAGTTCAATGGAACATCCAGACTGAGAGTAGGAAGAAAGGCCTGGCTACCTATTTCCCAAGGGCAAGGTTCAATCTGTTGTTCACAGGGTCACTAAGACTTGTAGTCAATTTGACCCACTTAACACCATGTCCGCATTTTCCCAACTACCATTCAAAAGGGTTAAAAGCAGAAACAGAACAAGCCAGCCATGACCGTGGATCTGAAGCAAGACTTTCACCCTGACCAAACCACATCTACAGTGGACTCTGGAAGATTCCATTTTAAAATGGACTCTAGAATTTAGTATCATTTTATGGCCTCCAAAGGAGCCCTGGTTAAAATGTGTCAGTTTATCTTGTTTAGGTCATCTGCTATCATCCTTAGTCATTGTCCAGTTCTCTGATGCATAGCAAGTAATTGTGTAAGTAAGGCTCACCTTAGTTTTTAGACTGAAATTGTTGCAATTCAGTACTCTGGAGAGGTCCCAGAGAGCAGATTTTTCCAGTGCAATTCAATTTTTTTATTTCTTGATTGCTGACTAGAGAGATCCACATCTATTCCCATTCCAAAAAAAGGTGATCAGACAGAGTGTGGAAACACATTAGCAAAATCCTGTTGAAGATTATCCAGAAATGACTGGAACAGTATTATTGACAGAGAACTACCAGAAATACAAGCTGGGTTTAGAAGAGGTTGTGGCACTAGAGAAATTATTTCCAATGTCAGAGAAAGCAGAGAGTACCAGAAGAATGTCTGTGTTTCATTGACTATGCAAAAGCATTTGACTGTGTGGATCATGACAAATTGTGGCTAACCTTGAGGAAAACAGGAATCCCAGAACACTTGATTGTGCTCATGTGAAACCTATACTTGGACCAGAAAGCAGTCCTCAGAACAGAGCATGGAAACACTGCATGGTTTAAAATCAGGAAAGCAGCACATCAGGTATGCATCCTGTCCACATACCTTTTCAATCTATATGCAGAACAGCTCATTTGAGAGCCTGGGCTTTATGAGGAGAAATGAACATCAGGACTAGAGGAACACTCATTAATAACCTACGTTATGCTTGCTGAAACTGAAGAGGATCTGAAGTGCTTGCTGCAGAAGGTCAAGGACTGTAGTCTTTGATATGGATTGAAGCTCAACATCAAGAAGACAAAGATTCTCACCACTGGGCCAAATGGCAGGACTATGATAGATGGAGAAGAACAAAACTAGAGATGCTTATAAATAATGTGGCTCTGCCTTAAGCAGCCCTGGTGATGCAATGGTTAAAAAGCTTGGCTTGCTGTAATGGAGCTTACCAAGTAAAGGATATAATATCAATAATTTAACAATTCCTCAATCGTCAATCAATTGTCTTAAGTTTGGGGAGAGACGGACACTTGTTTATAGTAAAGACTGTTTCTGAAAAAGCTGCACGTTTCTTTGTATTTCCTTCTTACTGTGTTGCTTAATTAGGTTAAAATAAGCCCAGTGGAAAAAAAAAACCAAAAAACCACGACCCTGATTTCACTACAGAACAGCTAGATTTAAATTAGCACTGCTAGCGGATAAACACAAATACGAAAATGTAAACACAAAAGAACTTAAGGACCTAAAAAGAGTACATATGTTAGTTACATCCATTGGCCATCATAGCAATTTCATTTCACGGATGCATGTTTTCTCTCTAGATGATACATCTCTCAGTCATGTGGTCAAGTTTCAAATGCCAAAATATACTATTTTTAAAAAAAACAAAACCCAAAAACAATCAGCCTTCACTGAAAATGGGCCGGACTCCACAAGTTTCTCTATAGTTAATCAATGGAACTAGGAGGTTGGAACAGGGGAGGGAAGGTGTGGAATCCCAGCAGAGGCTGCGGGAGGGGATTCCTTGCAGCAAAGCGCACCCTAGTGGTTGGTGAGCTTGCGAGCGGATCAGCCAAACGGGAGGAGGATTTGGCTCAAAAGTAACTCTATGGTGGACAAACCCCTTTTCCTTACAAAGCACTGTTCTTTATCTTTAACCAAATGAATAAGACTAAGCCTAATCCTAAAACTAGTCTCCTTTTCCCCAAAACACCAAAGTTGAGTTTTTATATTTATTCTAATGCATGCAGAGCAGTTACCAGTTATGTGACACTGAGTACGGGGTTGTTGCTATGTGCCGTCGAGTCGCCTGAGACACATAGTGACCCTATGTACAACAGCCCTAAACTGTGCTCTGTCCTGTGCCCATCTCACTCTCTCTGACACACCCACCCGCACTACTCCAGTCACTGAAAAAATTTACCTCATAGAGAGTCTTCCTCTCCTATGCTGTCCTTCCAACATCCTTCTCCAAGAACTGGTCGCTCCTTGCAACATGTCCAAAGTATGTCAGATGAAGCTTAAGAATCCTTGCCTCCAAGGAGCATCCTGGCTTCACTTTCTCCAGGATGAACCTGTTCATTCTCTTAGCAGCCCATGGTATATTCAATACTCCTTTCCAGCACCACAGCTCAAATACCTCAATCTCCTTCTATCCTCCCTAGTCACTGTCCAGCTCTCTGATGCATAGCAAGTAATGGCAAAGACCAACCATGGGCTGTATCAGGTGCACCTTAGTCGCCAGAGTGACACCATTGCTCTTCAGTACTCTGGAGAGGTCACTAACAGCAGACTTTCCCATCGTGATACATCTTTTAATTTCCTGGCTGCTGGTGCAAGAGTGTTGACTGTGAATACAGTGATGAAAAACTCAAAATGATTGAGGACAGAGCTGCACAGACAGTTACATGTTTGTTGTCAATAAGCCATGCACCTATAAAAAGCTGAACTGGCAAAAGTTGTGCGATGGATGTATTTTCACCAATGAAGAAAGAGCAGTTGTTGAGGCTGTTTATGTACGAGTATCTTATGGGATTTGCTTTCTTGGCTTGGAGGGTTAGGATCATGGGCACAGGTCATGGGGTACCCAGTTAACTGGACTAGTGGCTATTCTACACCTTAGGAAGCTCTGTGATCAGTCTCTGGGGAGATAAGCCTCTTGGGGAGCTCCAGAGGTGTCTATGAGAAGATGCTGGTTCAAATCCACAAGCGGCTCCAGTGGGCAAGGACAGGCAATCTTCTGAGCAATCTCCACCCTCCCAAAAACACTTGATGGAGGGTCAGTAACAAACCGGATTCAACTCAATGCCAGTGACTTAAATGATTCCAAGCTCACGGTGTAGTTTTGTTCATAGGGTCACTACGAGTCATCCTTGGCTTGACGGCAATCAACAACAACAATATGGCCTGAAATCTGTTCACATATCAAGGCAGAATGACTGCTTCCTATGTACTTGAGTCAACAGAGGAAGGAGAGCTGGAAATAGGAGGGGACGCGGAGTGTGGGGTTAACCGCTTCCATGAACAACTGCCTCTCTGGACATAAAGTGAACGGCGCCCAGTTATCAACACCAAACATTTAGATTAAACCTTGAATAAAAGACGTGCGACTCACGCCCAGTACAAAGCGCTTTCATTCTATTCCATAAAATGTTCTATGAACAATCTAGAAGCACAGACCCCACATTCTCTACCCTGAAGCAGATTCTAACTCACTGTTGAGTTGAAGGACAGAGGCGATCAGCCCCTGATGGTTTCCAAAGCTGAGAATGTGTATGGGAGTAGAAGGCCTCCTCGTTCTTCCTCTGAGTGGTGGGTGGGTTGGAACTTCCAACCTTTTAGTCAGTAGCCCAATGCTCAGCCCGCAACACTACCAAGCTTCCTCCAGAAGAACAGAAGTGTATACCAAATGGAGAGCTGTTGACAACACCCCAGAAATAAAGACCCAGGTGTGCGGAAAGGAGGTTGACCGGCCTGGTAGCCATCAGTCTGGGTGTTAGAGTAGATGTTAAGATGTTAAGCTGGGCTGGCTGCCAACCTCTCTCAGTCTAAGCCACCACACCAGCAGAGCTCCTCTGCCCTCAGATGGGGAAAACCATAGTTCAAGGTCATTATGAGCAACAGAGGCAGCTTCCTGTCAGGTTCAGGTAGTAGGTAACCCAATAGATGTTAGCTGTCTTTATGACAATTAGAATGAAGATGAATTAACCCTCAGTCCACTGGATGCAACTCTTCTGGTCATAACGGCAGTAAAGGAATTGAGAGCACACTGATGGAATCTGCTGGTGGGACCCAGTCAGGTTGGCTGCTCCCAACACCGAATAACTATGTCTCTTAAGAAAGGTCATCCTGTAACAAAGTCATTTGGTGTTTACAAACTGAGAGACCTACATCAGTAACATCTCAACCTAAAGAAACTTATTTTTCACCACGTAACTGGAATTTCTGATCGGAAGGAAGACTAAGAAAACTAGATACTTAGTGGGCACTTAGTCCAACGGCTGAGGGACCTCTTTTTAAGCCATGGACCGTTCTTTTAAAAGAAATCAGAGTTGTAAGCTCAAAAAGATAAAGATCCGTTAGCTTCAGTTGGCAGCCTAGGACTGTTTTGTTGTTTGATTTACTTTGGGAGAGAAAGGTTCACATTCTCAGCATGCCAGTCCCTGTAAACATCCGTTTGCTGACTGACAGACACAGGCTCACATATCTCTGCACCAAAGACGACTTCCGGAATATCGTTCCAGCCCGACAAGTCTTTACCATCAAGCAGAACAAGAAGGCTCTCTCTCTTCCCACATATTGCTGCAAATGTAATCATTACGTCTACTTTGACTGTGACAGTTTTTTCTTTTCTTTTTTTTAAACACAAGACAACATAAGGGCAAAGATATGAAAGGAACTTACGATAACTTCCTGAAAGGATTCCTTGTCATTGATTGTCTTGTCTTCTAGACATCCAGACTGATTCAAGTAGTGGTAGTTTTCTGGCATAGATAAATAAAACTCTTCTATAATGGGAAAAACAGAAAACATCACATTAAAACTCAGTAGCAGCACAGCTAAGATAAAATGCAAAGCATCCCCACTTTATAATTTTATACAAAAAATTCTATATGGTTTACTGTACTTAATTAAGGTAACAGTATTCCATTTTATTCATTCTCTAAAGATAACAGAAATAACTTAAAAATCAAACTAAATGGGTTAGAAAATATCACTGTACAAAAGCACCATCTCTGGCATGGATGTGGTTTTATTGTTTTCTTCTGAAAATCAAATATTTAGAAATTAGTTTCAAGTCAATTGTTGTTGTGTGCCATCAACTTGCAACCAACCCACAGCTTGCCCTCCAGCGAATTTTCAGAGGTAGTAAATTGCATGGGAGGAGACTGACCGTCCTTCCCCCAAGGAACAGCTGCTGGATTTGAATTGCATACGTTTGAGATTGTAAAGCAGCTTCTTAGCACTAGGCCACCAGAGCTCCCTTCAAGTTAATACCAGAATATATAATACAGTCACAACAAACTGGGAGCTCTGGTGGCCTGGTGGACAGAGAGTGGTGCTGCCAATCCAAAGGCAGTTGGTTTGAATCCACTAAATGCTCTGAGGGAGAGGGGCAATTTTCATTCCAAGACTTAAAGAGCAAACAAACACCTTGAGAATTCTCTGTGGGTGTTCTTCACACCTGGCTCTAAAATGAACTGAGTTAGGGAAAGGCAATACACAACAAGGGGTTGAACAGACGTAACTAATCACATTAATCGATGCTTTAATTTATTAAACAAAATGTCTAATCATTATGATTCGGAATGAAAAGCATGATTTGTAAGCCTTCACTCAAAAACTGAAAAAGAGAAAATGAATTGCTTGTCTTTTACTGGTGCTGTGTACTGCCAAGTCATAACCGACTCGCAGCTCACCCTCCAGTGGGTATTCACAGGCAGGAGGCTGCATGAAAAGAAGTCATCCTTCCTTCTCTCACTGAGCAGCTGGTGGGCTCGAACTGTGTGTCTGTAGGTTGGCAGCGCAGCTCCTTACCACTAAGCCACCAGTTTCTTTCAGTACTCTCATGGGATACTTTCCATTTCAGCTGGCAGATTTACCAGGCCCAGAAGATCTGCCTTTTCATAGAACTCAAAACAAACCAAAACAACCCTCAAACTCACTATTCCCACTGATGGTGACCCGTACTGCGTTTGTCCGGTTGGAAGTCCCAATGGGGAGAGATTGCCCACCTTTCTCCCACAGAGTGCAGCTGGAGGACTCTAACTGCTAGAGTCACAGAACCTTCATGGGGTTTGGTGACACTAAGTGTCACTCAGACGACCAGAGTTCACGGTGAGCCCAGGATGTCAACCTTGGCCTATCCTGTACCATTATCATGATGCTTACAATGCGTGGAATGGTGGTGGCCAGGACAAGACCCCAGAACTGATGGGATGCCCACTGAGGTGTTTCAGCAAACAGATGAGGCCTGGCGTGTGCTCAGCAGTCTACCGCTCACCAGGTGATGAGATGATTCACGCAGACCTCTGCCCGGGGCCCACTCACCTCTCTGTTCACTTCCTAGCCCTGCCAGCAGCGCGTAGAACATGTGATAATTCCTCTCCCCAGGGTTCTGCCTTACTACTCGGTTCTGTGAAGAGAAATCACACTTTCACTCAGAGATGCTGTATTGGTTTAACAGGTCATGTCTGAAAATGGTTCATATCGGAGGCAATGTGAATGAAATCATTCATACTTACTTTTTCTAATAAATCTTTATGTGAAAAGCAAAGGCAAGTCAAGGAATAAAACAAGGACACGAAGCAATCAATTTGTCTTTCATCCTCTAATTCTTGGTTACCCAAACCATCAAAATTGGGCTTCGGGCCTTCAACGCTGAGACCCTGGGCATCACAAGGCAGACCAATCACAGATGATTTTATCTGAAGTCAATTCTAAACATGATCCATCTTGGACCACATTCCTGGGCCAAAGAAACTGGTAGGATTTACTGCTATTCTGTCCTGCTCTTTGATCCAGGCTTTGGTGAGGAACCTACCCTTTCTGGACCACAGATGGGCTCTGCTAGACTTCTGAAAGAAAACATGTTCTTTATGTTGTGGGAAAACGTACACATCAAGCAAGTCCTACCAGAGTGACCACTATACAAAACCAGAGAAAGAACTGTTCCAGGCTCTTCCCCCAGCATGCTTCTAATCAGCAGGAACATTTCCCCCTCGTTTACTTATTGCCTTTTAGTCAGAAGAGGCTTGCAGCCAGCCCTCCGGCGGATTTTCGGAGGTGGTAATATCCCACGTGAGGAGCCGCAGGTGGGTCTGAACTGCCAGAGAGGGGCCTTCTGGGCGAGTCACACAACTCCCTCGTGGGGTAGACCCCCCAGGGCTTCCTAAATGCCATCAGCAGGGACCAGCTCAAACAGGATACAATCTACAATTCTCCCGCCCTGAATATTTCCCTTCTGGCATATGTGCAGCTGAATAAACTTCCCGAAGCGACTGGAGTTGCTGTTGTAGACGGTCTTGGCGTTGCCGAAAGCTTCCATGATGGGGCTGTGGAAGGCAAGGGGAGCACAGGGTGTTAGTGAGGGCAGATCGGAAAGCGGTGAGGGCTCTTTTTTACTGTTTGCATGGCAAAATAGATCACTGCAAGACACATCCAACACCGGTAAGACCTCGGGGAGACAACGTTTACTCTCCTCAAGGGCAGCGTTTCAAAAGATTTACTGGTGTGTTTTTTGTTTTTTAAAATTTTATTAATTTTAGTGAAAGTTTACAGAGACTTTGGATCTCCATTTATTCATTGTTGCACTTTTCTCCCTTCCACACCCTCCAATTCACTCTTCTCTTTGAAAAGTAAAAGAAAAATTCTTTTATTGTTATACAATCCCTCCCCCCAAGTCCACTCCACTATGCAGTGGAGTCCTTCGTTCTGGACTCCTGTCATGACAATAGTACCTAATCACATATCCCTTTTAAAAAGCTTTCTCCCTCATCTGTTTCAATGCTGTGTACATTATTTATCTCCTCTTTCTCAGTCTTCGCCCAACCCCAATGTCAGTCCCATGTGATGTGTGTTTATAGCTCACTGAATGAGGAGGACCTTCGAGCAAGCTGGTGAAGGATGCTCTGTAGACAAATGAGACCTGAGTGAATGAATGAGTGGCTCACCCCTGCACAGATTATCTTCCATGTTCACACACCAGGATTGACATGCAAAGACTACTCATTCAGACTCAAACGATGGTGAAGGTTCTCGCTCCAGAAATGCTATCAGTTCATTGGAGGCCTTTGGAACAAGCCGTGTAACACCGCTGGGTCTTCCACGATGGGAAGACAGAGTCAGACTAGATCAGAGGTTGGCAATAGTTTTATCAGTTGTTTGTGGCAAAGGACCAAAGAATAAATATGTTTTTGCTTGGTGGGCTGTACAGCCTCTGCCGAAACTCCTCAGCTCTGCCAGTGAAGTTTGCAAATAGCCATTAACAATGTGTAAACCAACTGGCACAGCTGTGGTGCAATCAAGCTTTATTTAAAACCAAAATGGGCTGCAATATTTGGGTCTCAAAAATCACTGTGGTTGAGCTGGTGCAGAGCCATGGCCACCTTCAATCAGGTGTCCGAGGCTGCAAATCTTTATGCGAGAAAACTGTCCTTCCAAGGAGCAGCCAGTGGATTCACACCACCGACCTTCTGACGAGCAGCCTGACGAGTTAACACACTCTGCCACTAGGGCTCAAGGCTCTAGTTTCGAAATTGGACTACTTTAGAAATGGTAAGATCACTTGAGCCTCTATAGCTTCTAAAATCTTAGAAGGCCCAAATTGGACAATGGGAAATCACACGTTTGAAAAGTAGTATTTGGATGAGACCTCACCACTGGATCACAGAGCCCTCACTCAACGTTCTGGGACTAGCTGCTCCTGACTGTCTCCTTGGTCATCTGCCACATGAAAGGTGACAGACACAAACAACCATCATCAGCTCCCTTCCCGTCGCAATGGTCTTTCCGTGGCTCAAGGGGCCGTGTGCAAAAGCCCTCTTGTATGTGCACAGCTGTCTACAGAGAGACTGCTTCCAACTGCAACGCTTCCACAGAGCCCAGCAACTTCATTCTTTTTCCATCAACTCCCATCAGGCCCTTCAGGACATGGGATGGAACTAAGCAGGAGGGAGGGTCCAGGCCGCCTGGAGGCAGCTCTTCACCTTCCACCCACACCTGCCCAACGAGCATCTCAGCCAGAGGGGAGCAAGTGACATGATTGGAAATGAACGTGTGTGTGTACGTTAAACCATAAAAGAAGCCAACTAATTGGATCTTTAAAATAAGCCAGACTACAGAGGCTGATGGTTCAGCAACGGAGAAGACAAGCCCCTGTGAGATGGCCTGACAGTGACTTCAGCCATGGACTCTATTGTGTCACAGAAGGTGAGGAAGGCACAGGACGGGGCAGGATTCAGGGTGGCTGTTCGCAGGGTCACTTGCTATGAGTCGTACTCAACTGGACGGCACCTAACAACATCAACATCAACATCAACAATAACAGAGAAGGCAAATCCTGCTGGTTGGAGAGAAGAAAAATGACTCAAGAAATACCTGCTTTCAAGAATGGCTTGCTCCACACTGGACGCCTTCTCCTTCAAGGACAACTCCAGCGACTGCTGGCTGATGGCCGACAGGAACTTGAGGATCAGCTTGGTGCTTTCGGTTTTACCTGCCCCACTTTCACCGCTGAAAGACAAAACACGGACGGGAAGCCTCTCAGTGGGATGACAAAACCCCACGGCACAGGAGTGTCACTCGGCTCCTCAAGGAGCGACAGCTCAAAGGTAAGAAAGGGGAGGCTGAAATGCTTCAAAGAATCGGGGCATTGAGGTGGGCCAAGTCCACCACACACTGCTTCTTCCCATGCCCATCACTGTTGTTTTTGTTACATGCCGTCAAGTCGCCTGAGACTTTCAGTGACCCTGTTGTATAATAGCTCTGAAGTCTACCTGACTCTGAGCCTGTCTCACTGACTCCGACACACTTACCCCTGTTACCCTAGTTATAATCAACACTCTTGGCAGCAGCAGTTAGGAAATCAAAAGATGAATTGTACTGGAAAAGACCTGCTGTCAGGGACCTCTCCAGAGTACTGAGAAGCAACGATGTCAGTCTAGAGACTAAGGTGCGCCTGATCCAGGCCATGGTCTCCGCAGTTACTTGCTAAGACTCAGAGAGCTGGACAATGAATAAAAATGACAGAGAAGGACTGATGCCCTTTAGTGTACCAGGTCAGAGAGGCGTTTAATGGGAGCCAAGTCCTGCAAGAAGAATCTCTGTTACCTTCGTGAATCCCAAGCAGACACACTGAATACTTGCCAATAGAATCAGCACAGTAAGAGTCCTTTTAGGGAGCTCTGGTGGCTTAGTGGCAAGAAGCTACACTGCAATTCCAGAAATACGCTGTTCGAATCCACTAGATGCTCTGCTGGAGAAGGAGGGGCAATCTCCCCTTGTACCAGTCAGATCCGATTTGACAGTGTACACACACACCACACACACACACACACACACACACACACGAGTCCCTTTGTGAGACATAAAAAATGGATAAATAAGACCAAATAAATCAGAGTCACACACTTCTCTGGTGGTTCGAATCCACTCTCAGCTCTATGGGACAGAGAATCTCCTTCCATGGGATTTATAGCCTGGAAATTAACTGGAGGGTCAGCTATGAGCCAGTCCAGGCCTGAGGGCAATGAGGGTTTTTAAAAATGATGCATTACTGCGGGGACAAAGACAGGCCACTGGAGTGACTCCATTTACCTGGAAGCACCCTGGCCTCCTGAGCGAACAAAAGCATCTGCACTAGAACAGTACTCTGCAAGTCCAGTTCCCTAAACCTCCAGGGCCTGGAACACTAACGAGAGGTCAAGAGGGTGTGAGTCAGGCCTTTGTTAGAACGCAGACACGAGACATGTCAGTGTAGCACTCAGAGTCCGGAATTCAGAGTAGTTGGGGTGCAGGTATACATTTGGGGAAATGATGCTGACTTAAAGGAGAAAATGCATGTCCCTCAGAAGAGCTGTTGTTAGGTGTCCACTGGCTGACAATGACCTCAGGAGACGAGGGCTTGCCACGTTGTAATCTTTATGGGCGCAGAGCACCAGGTTTATTTGCAGTAGATCCACTGATTGGGTTCAAACTTCCAACCTTTCACGTAGCAGCCAAGTGCTAACACAATGTGCCACCAGGGTGCCTTGGAAGAAGATGATGTGTAAATCAAACAAGAGGAGAATGCTCATCTTTCTTCCACAGAGCAGCTTGTGGATTTGAACCACATGCCTTCAGGTTGGCATGATGGCTTCTTACCACTCAGCCACCAGATCTATTAGGGAAAGAGGAGGTAGAAACGACCAATAGGGTAAGGAGCACCCTGGGAGGCTGCGATCTTAGGTGTGGCCTCTGAAGCATGCACCATGGACTGAGATGCTGCCCTGTGCCGCCCTCATGGTCTCCATTCTACATAGTCCACTGCTGCAGGCACCGGGTCAGCCCACGAGATCCAGTCTCCTGTTTACTGACCGTCTGCTTTTCCAAGCACAAAGTCCTTTCCTAGGTACTGGTTCCTCCTCAGGGCATGTCCAAAGTACACGAGGCAAAGCCTCACTATCTTCACGTCTCTCTTTTTTGTAAAAACACACACACACACACACACACACACACACACACACACACACTCTTTCTTGCTTAATCATTTCGTATAATCTTCAATTCTGAGGAGCATTCTGCATGTATTTTTTTAAGAAACAAGCTTAAGTATGTTTACAGAAAAACATCCAGCACACAGGAAAATAAAATTCTCAATGTACACAATTCATTAAACAATTACCAGACATTCACAGAAATGAAAAATAAAACCCATGAAGAAGCGAGCTCGAGTGGCCTAGTGGCAAGAAGCTGCACTGCAATCTGAGAGGTGAGCGGTTCAAACACACCAGATGCTTTGCTGCAGAAGGAGGGACAATCTCCTCCTGTATCAGTCAAACCTGATTTGACGGTACACACACACAAATAATAAAAATAAAATAAATTTAAAAAAACCATGAAGAAGGAAAAAGTAAAAAAAAATTGATACAGAAATGACAGATGACATTTATCATAGAATTCATAGAAAAAGATGGTGAACTGTACTTTAGTCCACATAGTCAAGAGAATAGAGAAAGAATGTTAAGTTGAAAAATAAAAGATTAATACATCTTCTAGAAATTAAAACTGAAATATTTTTCAACAAAGACACAACATGGGATTAATAGCAAATTAAGAAAGGCATGATGAAAGGTTAATGAGTTTAAAGACAATAATAGTAATAAGGATGATGATGATGGATGCTCTTCTTATAAAGTGGGTATGTTTGTTCTTCAGTTTTTCTCACTCACTGTCCACCTTTCACGTGTTTATGCTATTGCAGTTAAGTGCCGTCAGGTTGAGTACGACTCACAGGGACCCTGTAAACAGCAGGTCTGAACTCTGTTCTATACTGTTCCGTCCTCAGCATATGAGACACAGTTTCAATACATCTTGTTAGGGTTCTTCCTCTCCTTTGACTCTCCACCTTTCCAAGCATGATGGCCCTTTTCAAGGAATGACCTCTCCTAAGGTGTCCAAAATACGTGAGATAAGGCTTCGCCATTTTTGGCTTCAAGGAACATTCTGGTTACACTTTCTTCAAGACACACCTCTTTGTTCTTCAGAAAAGCTTCACTTTGGGTTAGCAGCACAGTGCGGATGGACCACACCATTGGAGTTCGCTACTTATACATAACTCCAGCTCAAACCAAGGCCCCTGCGGTGGATTAGATTCCAGACTTCAGCTAAGGAAGGGGTAGGACATGAGAGCTGCAGCACACAGTCCCCAAGGCTGTGCTCTTCCAGGAGCAGCTGGTGAGCTTGACCTTTTGGTTAGTAGCTTCATCCACTGTGCTACCAGGGCTTACTTCTCTCTTTCTCCACACACCAAACTCATTGTCTTTGAGAGGACTCTGAGTCACGGTTTCCAAATGACTACCTTTCTCCCATGGAGAGGTGGTAGAGTCAAACCACTGATCTTTTGGGTAACAGCTGAACCCTTAACCCACGATGCTTCCAGAGCTCTTTCTTTTCTACATGTACCATGTACACACACACACACACACACACACACACACACACACACACAGATTTCTTTCAGGGAAATGACTCCTGTAATTGTGGAGGACAATAAACTTGAAATCTGTAGGCTGGGGAAAAAAAAAAGTTTTCAGCACTCTTCTTCGATATCACAACTCCAAGGCATCAGTAATTCTTATGTTATCCTTGTTCACTGTCCAGCTCTCAGATGCAGCAGGTGACTAGAAAGACTGTGGCTTTGAAGCAGGCACACCCTAGTCTTCAAACTGACATCCATTCTCTTCAGGACTTTGGGGAAGTCCCTGACAGTAGACTTTCCTAACTGTATGTCTCTCAATTTCTTGTCTGCTGGTACCTAGGGTGTGGATTGCAACCATTTCAATCTTTTCTCCATCTATCATGATGTTGCCTACAGGCCCAGTGGTGAGGATTTTTGTCTTCATGATGTTGGGATGTAATACATACTGAAGGCTGTAGTCATTGATCCTCTGCAGCAAGTGCCTCAAGTTCTCTTTGCTTTCAGCAAGCGACGTTGTGTTATACGCCTAATGCAGGCTGTCAATGAGCCTTCCTCCAATCCTGATGCCATGCTCTTCTTCTAAAGTCAGCAGTGCTAATTCTTTTATAATTTGTGTATGTATATGCTTGCTTGTTCCCATGTGTATGTTATTGTCGTTGGTAGGTGCCACTGAGTACGACTGATAGTGACCCTGTGAACAAAAGATCTGAACTCTCTTCTATCCTGTGCCATCCTCACACTTCCTGACATACAAGAGCCCACTGCAGCAGTCACCATGTCAATCTACCTGGTTGAGAGGCTTCCTCTCCTTCGCCGACCCTCCACCCTTCCCAACATCATGTATGTCCCTCTCCAAGGAACAGCACCTCCTAGCAACATGCCCAAAGTATATGTTGTTGTTGATTGCCGTCAAGTCGAGCACGACTCATAGTGACCCTATGAACAAAAGACCTGAAGACTTTCTAGAACTATCGTCGTGTCTCAAAGTTCATAGAGTTTCCAGAAGCATGTTGTTAGGAAGTGGATTCCACTCTGGTTCCCAATGTATATCAGGCACCTGGAAATACCACAGGTGGGGTCAGGCACATAGTCTTCAAAGTGATATCCGTGCTCTTTAGCACATTAAAGCAAGGTCCAGAGAGACAGGAAGCTGTCTATTTTTAGAAATAAGTTTACATCTAAGAACACAGTTGGACCCACTCCTCCAGGCATTTACCCATCACCAGGGCCAGGTCGGGCAGCTGTGACAGAGGCGGTCGTAAAGATAACAGAATTACTGACGCCTTTGAAGTGTGGTGCTGGAGAAGACTGCTGACTAGCCCGTGGACTGACAAGAGAGGAGACAGGTATGTCTTGCGGAAAACGGAGCCTAGGAAGAGTGCTCTGGGAAGCAGGGCTGGTGAACGCGGGCGTCACACATTCTGGGCACACTGCCTGTTGTTAGGTGTCACTGAGGCGAGTGCAACTCCTAGCGACTGTATGAACAACACCTGCGAACCCTGTCCTGTCCCGTGCCATCCTCACAGCCTCACAATCTCTCTTTCTCTCTCTCTTGGGTTGTCACCAGGCTGAGGGTCTTCCTCCCACTGTCCTTGCACCTTCAAGCAATGCTGCCCTTGTCTAAGCAATGACTTCTCCTAGTAACATGGCCAAAGTGTGTGACACGGCAGGGACAGGCGTGCTGCTAGGAGAGGCTACTCCTTAGAAAGGGCCTTCCTGCAGGGAAAGGTGGAGGGCCATGAACAGAGGGAGACCCTGGACGAGGAGGCCTGGCAGCAGCTGAAGCAGTGGGTGTTGGTGTGTGTGAGAAGATGAGGGGGACACAGGGTAGGGCAGGGCTCTGATCTGCTGTTTACAGGGCTGTACTGGATTCGATGGCATTTAACAACAGTCCAGCTGCTGTGGCGTCGGCTCTGACCCCTGGCCGCCTGTGGGTACCACAGGAGCACGGTGCTCCCAGAGGTTTTCAGTAGCTGACCTCCTCTGAGTGGTGTCGAACCACCAAACTTTCAGGTCATGAGCGGCGGGTGTTAACAGTTCCCACCAACCTGGACCATACACTGTCCAGCCTCACAGAGATGTTTGCCAGCACCTGCTGGAACACACTGTCCTTCCTCCAAATCAAACCAAGTCCAAAGGTGACCCGCAAGCCAAACAAAGCCCCGGGAGGTATGACCTCACTCCAGGAAGTGGACCTCGTCTAGAAACAGTGCAGGCTCTGGAGGCAGGAAGCTCAAAGTGCAGCGTCTCCACTGATCCTTGGATCTGAGTCTCGGGTTCCTCTGAGGACCACTCGGGGATGAACCTTCCTCAGAGAATTTTAGGTCCCGGTCCCGGCTGTTCCAACCCCACCACCTTCACATCCCTCAGCAAATCCTTGCTCCACCCTCCCTGATGGGCCTCTCTCCTTCCTCATCCTTGCTCTGCCAGAGACCCCCATTTTCCTGCTGCTTCTGTGCCCTTCTGCCCCCTCCCTACATCCCTTGAGAGGCAAGATCACACACCAGCTTCTCCAGGAAACTTGCTGGCTCGTTCTCCAGCATCTCCCAGCACTTTCTGGGAAGTCACTGTGTAACGTGTGTCAGTTAGAGCCTTTGGCATGTTGTACTGGCATCTATCTGAGCTCCTCAGAAGTGAGGCTGGGAGGCTGTGTGTCATGTACTCCGGGCGTATCCGGACAGGACAGGTCCCTGGAGAAGAGTGTGTGCTCTATGCATGGAACAATAGGAGGTCAGCAAAAAGGAGAGAGACCTTCAGGGAGATGAATGACACGTGGCTCCAGCAATGGGCTCAGGCAGGCTGCAAGGAAGGCACAGGGTCGGGCGGCAATTCCTTCTGTCAGACAAAGGGTCACCATGAGTCAGTCAACTCAATGGCCCCTGACAACAACAACAACAACAGCAAACTGTTCATTGTTAACTTCAGTTTCTTCTCTTCAGAGTAGAAGGTCTCAAAGGACAGGGATTGGGTCTTGCTTTCATTTTTTAATCCTCAAAGTCCAGTAGGGTCACCTCGGTCACATGAGCATGAGCCAAGGCCACGCTTTCTTCTGGTCGCTCCTGGGGCCTTTCTGAATTTCTGTAGACTGGTTAAATTCCATAATTTCTAAATGTACTTCTAGAAATATGAAAAAGGTAACTTATCCAATCATAGTTCTGGAATGTAAAAGGCACAGTATGATACCAGCCACTAAGAAAACAAAAGACGAGTTGTATTGGGGCAAATGTGCTGTCAGAGTATAAAAGAGCAATGATGTCAGTTTAAAGACTAAGGTGCGCCTGATCTAAGCCATGTTCTACCTTGCTTGTGATGGATCTCAAAGTTGGACAATAACTAAGGATGAGACAGAAAAAAGAACTGGTGCCTTTGAGCTGTGGTGTTGGAGAAGAGTTCTGACTCTTCCATGGACGGCCAAGAGAACTAACAAGTCTGCCATGGAGAAAGTGAAACCAGGGTGCTCCTTGGAGGCAAGAGTGGTGAAACTCTGTCTCACAGACTCTGGGCATGTTATTAGGAGGGGCTAGTCCTCGGAGAAGGACATCATGCTTAGAAATGTGGAAGGTCAGCGTAACAAGGACCCTCAACTGACACAGTGACTATAACAATGAGTTGTTGTGGGGTTAGAGTGTATTGAGGAAGGCACAGGAGAGGCCAGAGTTCAGAGTCAAGGGGACGGCAGCTGGCAACAACAAGAAGCATAAGAGAAGTCTGAATAGGACAGAGGTAAACTACTATCTGAAAGGTTGGTGGGTCGAACCCATGCACAGGCACTGTGGGGTTCGGGCTGGGCGGTGTGTTTCCATAGGTCATGGCCTTGACACCCTAGGGAACGGCTGTGCTCTGCACACCTGGGGTCCCCACTGCATTAGATTCGACTCAGTGACAGCTAACAGGAACCATGAGAGATACATCTGTGAGCAGTACAAAAGGTACACTTGGCTGCTAAATCCGCCACCAGGCACCTTGGAGGAAAGGTCTGCTGATTTGCTTAAAAAAAAAAAAATCTGCCAATGGGAGTTCTGGTGGCCTAAGTTGCAAGAATCTGCATTGCACTGCAATCCCAGAGGTGCGTGGTTTGAAGCCATCAGATGCTCTGCTGGAGAAGGAGGGGCATTCTCCTCCTGTACTAGCCAGACCCAATTTGACAATAGAATAGAATGAATAAAATTAGAATAGAATTAGAATTAGAATAGAACAGAACAGAACAAAAATCCGCCACTGAAAACTGAAAGGAGTGCCTTCTACTCTGACACAAGGGGACGCCCCATTGAAGAAGTTTCCAATTAGATGTTTTAAAGGTAGCAGCATGTATTGATTCCACTAGAGGGCAGTCCATACCCAAAGAAATGCAAACAGGGACTTGACCAACCATAGACACTTGCACATTCCATTTTCTCTAATTCTCAGGGTCCTAGTCTCCACTTAAAAAACAAAAAAGACCCCTTCTGTAGTGATCTATTAAAAAACGAAAATACATTTCAATAAGAAAACTATTCTTGACGTGTTTCTAGAGTTAATTTAGATATAGTTACTCCAGAATTATAAGCACTAGACTTACACAATGAAGCTTTCTGTTCAAGATTCATACTTCCTTATTTTTAGACATCATAATTTTTTAAAACTCTTTTATTGAGATTTTAATAAACGTTTACTTGGATTTCCATTCATTCATTGTTGTACATTTTTCTCCCTGCCCACCCCGCCCCCCACTTCGCTTTTTTTCCTTTGGGGAAGAAAAAATTTCATTGTTCTACAACTCCCCCCACCTCAGTCCACTAACTATGGAGCTCTTATTCTGGACTCTTGTCATATATTCCTTTTACACAGATCTCTTCCTCATCTGATCTTTGGCATGAAAATGCTAAGCCCCTTCTGTTTTATCACATACACAAACCCACACACATACTTAAACACAAGTATGTAGACACAAAGACTTATCCATCACTATATAAATAACCATCTATACTTTGATCTCTAGTTTCTTCCAAAGCCACTCCACCAAGCAAGTGATACAGTAAGTCATTTTTGCAAATGAAAGTAGTAAACACAAACTATCAATGGCAAATACTAGAGGCCTAAGTGTGTGTTGAAAGGGGCTGATCTTCTTAAACAGATCCCATTCTCTCGCTTTCTGTTAACCTTGTGAACCCTGGGCTGTAGCCTGAACCCAAGATCTGAAGTCCTAACTTCTGGGCCTATAGTGACATAATCACAAAGGCTCCATAAATTATAGTACTTCTCATGTTGTTGTTGTTGTTGTTGTTGTTATGCGCCATGGAGTTGCCTGTGACCCATAGTGACCCTATGTACAACTGTTCTGAAGGCTGCCCTGTCCCGAGCCAGTCTCACTGACTCCATCACACCTACCTCCTTTACCCCAGTTACTTTATCAATCCATCTCATCCAGGGTCTTCCTCTCCTTCATTGTCCCTCTACCCTTCTGAGCATGATGTCCTTCTCCAAGGATTGGTCGGTCCTCTGGGCCACGTGCCCAAAGTACGTGAGATGGCGCTTCGAAATCCTAGCTTCCAAGGAGAAAGGTGGTTTGACCCTCTCCAAGACAGACCTATTTGTTTTCTTGGCAGTTCATGGTATGTTCAAGATTCTTCTCCAGAATTCAAAAGCATAGTACTTCTCTAGTCATAAGATAAGTTACTTTATTGAGACTGTAACTCTTAAGGGAGGTTTATATATTAGAGAATTTGCCAGTTATTCCCGTGATAGTCACTCATATTTGCTTTCCTGAGGAGGGACCAGACATAGCTAACCCGAGTGTCTGCACAGCCGAGCATCTCAGCAGTGCTCACGAGACCAAGAGGAGATAGTACACGTACACAGGGGCCTCCTTTCAAGAGAGAGACTGGGATGGTGGTGGTGGAGTGGGAGGCAGGAGAGAGATAAAGGAAGAGAAGATGACCCTCTTCAGTCAAGTCACATATATGTAACTCCAGCTATTTATTTAAAAAATACCAAAGAAGGAATTTTTCTTTTCAAAGA
>NW_006399903.1:6469163-6538778 GCF_000299155.1 Elephantulus edwardii
ATAAAAAAAATTTAAAAAAATAATTAAAGGTTAGGGGTCATGTTTTCATGGGCCATTCCAGCTAACTGACCTGTTGTTGTGTTTGCTGTTTACCATGAATTGGAATCGACCCTCCAGAGGGTTTTCAGAGACAGTTTATCACATGGGAGGAGACTGTCCATCATTCTCCCTTGGAGAAGGTGGTGGCCTCGAAATGCATGCCTTCAGGATTGCAGTGCAGCTTCTTGCCACTAGGCCATGAGAGCTCCCCACTTAATTAACCTAGTAACATGTTTAAGGCTTCTGTCTGTTTCTTAGTTCCCTATGTGGTGCCTGGGGTTGTCAACGTTTGCAAGTGGTCATCCAAGGAAGACTGCTGGCCTCTGTTCACCTGGAGCAACAGAGGAAGGGGAGTCAGGAAGAGGGAGTGTGAACTGCCTTCAAGAACAACCTGTTTTCTTACCACAAGATCAGAAGAACTGGAAGGTGCTCAGGTGCCATTCCTGAGCACACGCATCAAAGATTCTATGGTGGCATCCTCATCAGAACAGAGGATACGAAGAATAGAATTTCACATTCTTGTGGAATCTGGACTTTCTGGAGCCAGGGAGGTTGAAATCAACCCTGACATTAAGTTGAAATCTTGACCCAAACATAATCCCTGATGTCATCTTAAAACCAACCGGTAGTTTAACTAGGAAATGAGTGTCCCTGGAGCCCTTGGGCTTTTTAAAGAACCATCTATAAGAGCTCAGACTGATGAGAACAGCTGGGAAGACTGGCCGGGAGCCTGAATGTGGTCGTAGGGACAGAGCAGCTCAGAAGAGGAGGCTGAGGATGGCCTCACAGTGCAAGGAATGTCCTCAGGGCCTTGAACGGCACCTGGACTTGGGTGGGTGGGGGTGCTGGGCTGGATATATTCACAACCACAAAAAAACCCAAAGGACAATGTTTTTATAAATGAACTCAATTGAATATCAAGTAAGGAAAAATGAAAATGTCTTCATAACATTGTGTGACAGCTGTGGACAATATTATAGTAGCCCCACATTTCAGGGCTGCTGGGGGCATCTGAGGATAAAGGAAAGTCTAATTGGTGGTCTAGCGGTAAGAAGTGCAATCTCAAAGGCGTAGAGTTCAAAACACAGGAGCAATCTCCTCCAAACCACTCCTTACCATCCTGGAGGTCACAGAAGGACAGCGTGAGTTCCTCTTAGGTGTCCTCTGTTCTGAGGACCTGGCTGCGATCCACACTGGGTCAGCAGCGGCCCCTCCGCCCTGCTCCCCCTCACCCCCTTGTCCTTGGCCACACTGCAGGAGAGCTTCTCTGATGGTCAGGGAAGAGGGAGCAGGGCTCAGCTTGGTTGTTCTAACCTGGGCCTCCTTTCCGGTGAATGTGGGCACTGGTTACCTGGCGACCAGGTGGGCCTATCTGTCTATGTCACAGAGGGGCTGCAATGGGAACAGGGCCAGCTGCCTGGAGGTGTAAAGCTGACATATGGCTTTCCATCTGCTCTCTGACACACTTGGGTTGAATCTGGGACCCAAAGGAAAAGAAGCAGTCTTGTTTCTTGTCTTCTCCCAAATATCAATACACCTTTGCTCTTGAAATAATAAAACAATCATTCATCTCCAACAGCTTAGGACTAGAAAGCCATCCAACAGATGCTGTAATCTCTGTCCTCCCTGCACTGCTCCTGGGGAGAAGCCGTTCTCCATGAACAAGGGACTGTGAGGGAAAATGAATGATGTGTTTGGAGAGGTCACAGAAAGCTGACCACCAGGGGCTAGCTCAGCCCTCCTTGGAGGCCAGCCAGGGAGCGGACAGTCAAGAACAGCACAAGGGCCGGATTCCACCACAAGGAAATGGGAAGATGATCCCCCTCCGCCCCCATCAGAGGCCAGAACTGCCACCCAAATACAAAGAACTGAGGCCTCTGAGCCTGCTGTTCTCAGTCAGAACACTGACTCGGCCACGGACTGTCAGAGGAGCTTTACCTCTGTCCTGGAATAAGCTCAGCCGAGAAGAAGGGTGCTTAGAAGCAGGGACGGTGCGACTCGGTCTCATTCACTCTGGGCGCATGATCAGAAGGGACTAGTCCCAGGAAAAGGACAATAAGCAGGGAAAGTGGACGGTTGGAGAGAAGAGGAAAACCGACAAGGAGAACTGACACCACGGCTGCAACAATGAGAAATAAACAAAGCAACAATTCTCAGGACGTCACAGAACCCGGCATGCTCCATTGGGCCCTGCGGAAGATCGCTCTGGGTCAGGACCAACGCCACAGCTCCTCACAGCATCACCAGATGGACGTGATGAGGATGATAAAAATGGAGTCTTTTAAAACACATACCGATCCAGGCCACGGGTTTTGCAATTACTTGCTATGCATCAGAGAGCTGGACAATGACTAAGGATGACAGAAGAATTGATGACTTTGAGTTGTGGTGCTGGAGAAGAGTCTTGAACACATGATGTACTGCCAAAACACCAAACAGGTCTGTATTGGAAAAGGTGAACTAGTTTGTTCCTTGGAAGTAAGGATTTTGAAGCTCTGTCTCACATAATGGGCATGTGGACAGGAGGACTAGTCCTTGGAGAAGGACATCGTGTTCAGAAGGGCAGAGTGACAGCACAGGAGAAGACCCCAGATGAGACAGATTGAGACAGTAACTGGGGTAATGGTGGTAGGTGTTTTGGAGACAGTGAGACTGGCTCAGGACAGGGCAAGGTTCAGAGCTGTTGTACGTAGGGTCGCTATGAGTCACAGGTGACTTGACAGTACATAACAGCAGCAGCACACACGCTATTGCTTTCGACAATCCCTGGGGACAGGTTCTGGAGTGTAAGGGGCTTGTGAGTTTATTTTAATTAATGAGTTAAACTTAGATGATGAAGCAGGTACAGTAAGTCTCTCTCCCTTGCCTAAAACAAAATATTTTTAAAAACCAAACAAAAACCATGTTTTCCTAAACCTGTCTTCTTGTTGTGTACTGTCAGGTCACTAGCTGACCGTCCAGTCTCCAGAGGCTATAAATGTCCTGGGAAGAGACTGCCCATCTTTCGCCCCAGGAGCAGCTGATGAGTTCGAACAGCCTGCCATTCGCTTGACAGCGTAATTCCTCACCACTAAGCCACTCACTGGTGCTCCCTCTTACAGTGAAAAAAGTGGAAACTCACCGGCACACAGCTCATGGAGCCACCTGCTCCCGTCAACCCCTCAGCCAATGTTCAAAGTCCACAAGCAGAGTCTGTTTGGTGTTTGGGAGGGGCAGGGACTGACTGGGAAAGAAGGCTATAAGGTACACCAGGCAGTACGGGGGTGAGGAAAAGCTGCCTGGGTTTGGGCACCGCTTCAAGAAGACCTGAATAGCTCATCAAGGAAGATCACAATCTACAAACTTCAAATTAGATTGTTGTGAGTTGCAGAATACTCACGGTGACCATATGAATGAAAGACCTGAACACTTACATAACTTTAGTTCTTTCTCCATGTTCATAGAGTTTCTAGAGGCAAGCCATTTCAGAAGTGGATGCCACTCCTGCTTCCAAGCTTGTTTTACTCAGGGAGTGCCACCAAACACTGTCCACCATGGGCAATCATTATCATATTTGACACATCAGTGCCACAGTGTTCAGCATCACAGCAACTACAAGTTTCCTCTGAACAGCAATGCACAGACCAGTGCTATACCATTTAGAAGAATGTCTGACCAAAAGCAATTAAAACCAGGCCTGAGGGCTGTGGATTAAAATCACCCACCTTGGGCTTGGTAGCATAACCTTCTTTCCACTAGGCCAACAGAGCTTTAAGTTGTCAGTTATTGTTGTTAAGTTCCATCGAGTTGTAGGATTACACCTCAAAATTCAAAACAAAATCCTACCCACTGAACCAATAAACAACATCATGACAGATGAAGTAAAGAGTGAAGATGTCTAGGATTTCATTTTACTTAGATTCACAGTCAACATCCATGTTGGGAGAAGTCAAGAAATCAAATGGCATAGTTCACTGGGTAAATCTGTTGTCAAAGACCTCTTTAAAGTGTGCAAGAGCAAGGACGTCAGTATAAGGACTAAGGTGCACCGGAGCCAAGTCATCGCATTTTCAATTGCTTCATATACATGTAAAAAATGGACAACAAACAGGGAGGAACGAAGAACTGATGCCTCTGAATTGTGGTGGTGGTAGTAAAGGATACTGAAGCCACCACGGACTTCTAAAAAACACATCTGTATCAGAAGCAGCACAGTCAGTGTACTCCTTGGAGGTAAAGATGGTAAGACTCTGTCCCACACACTTTACAGCATGCTGTCAGGAGGGGCCAAGCCCGAAGAAAGACAGATGATCAGGGAAAGAGACAACTCAAAACGACCTGGACTGACACATGAGTGGACCCAGGGCTTAACCCTAGTGAAGACGCTGAAGATGGCATGGGATCAGGCAGGGTTTCATTCTCTCCTGCTGTTGTGTGTTGGTCGCCACGTGTAGGAACACATTCAAGGGCATCTACCAGCAGCCCCTGGCCCCCGTCCCTATGCTTCGCAAGGCCATTGTCAACTGGCCGCCTGCCCAGGCCCCCACTAGCTGCGCTCAGGTACCTGATGAGGACACACTGGTTGTCATGGCGCTTCCACAGGCAGCGGTAGCACTCGTTGGCGATGGCGAAGATGTGAGGTGGGATATCCCCCAGGTGGTGCCGGCTGTACTGCTCCATGGCCTCGTGCTCGTAAAGCCCCGGGATCGTCTTGTAGGGGTTCACGGAGGCAATGATGGAGCCGATGTAGGTCTGCAAGCACAAGGGACCAGGTTACACACAGCACGCTGGGGAGGGGCTCACCTCCACTCACTTCCACTCGCTCTGAATGCAGATCGGGGCTGCTGCCCCTCAACTCCACACTGTTCCTCACGCCCACCGGGGCAGACGGGACTACAGTCTAGCTCAAGACAACATGCTACTGTGGCTTTCACACAGTCTGCATGATTGGATGGTAAAGGGAAGGACAAATTGTCTCCCCAGTTGCACATATATTTTTTTCCCCTCTCCTGTTTTTTTTGGTAGGAAATGCTTATTGTTCTGTATAAATGACGGAAACCAATGAAAGATAATGGACAGAAGCAGCTCAGGGCTGACCCCTGTCCCTAGGTGACCTTCCTAACCCTCCTCCTCATCACAGAGGACAATTCCAGCACCTTCCATGCTAGAAAACTGGAAGGAAACACCCAAACCCACCGGCAGTGTGTCCACTCTGACTCCTGGCAACTGTCCACTGGGTTCTGAGGCCATAAATCTCCACAGGAGACTGTTCAGCCTTCTCCTGTGGAGCAGCTGGTGGATTTGAACCGCTGACCTTCTGATTAGCAGTGGGAGGCACTGCACACTACCCACCACCAGAGCTCCTTATATAAAAAAGGGCAGGATTACATAAACAAAACCACTTCATGAAAATGCAGCAGAAGTCTGTAGACACCAGAAGCTGGGTCAGATGGAAATTAGCAAGTGAAGGAAAACCCAAGACTGAAATGAGGCAGTTCTCTGACCAGAGACAGTAAACACCCGAATAAAGGCTGAAGACTTGAGAGGCCTGGGAACACGTGCCAGCTCTGTCGAGTTCCAGCTTTCGCAGGTTGCTGGGCATTGACGCGTCCACGAGAAAACTGCATCCAAGACTGGCTACTGGGTTTCCACGCACGGCCACGTATGACATAAAAACCCAGCATCGATCAGTCAAGTTCACTGCAGAGAGACTGCTGGACAGAGCAGAAGTGCTCCGGAGGGCTCCCAAGGCTGAAGACCTTTACAAAACACACTGACTCTTCCTCTCCCCAGTGGAGTATCTAGTGGGTTCAAACCACTGACCTTTGGTTATCAATAACTGCTTTTGACACCTCTTTTCCTTTTTTTTAAAAAAAAACAATCTGTTTGCTTACAAAGTTCATATACATTGTGAGTCACACTGTTCTTCATTCACATTGTGTTTCATACAATCATTCTCATACATTATTTTACAAAATTAATCACCAATGAAACTTGCCCATCATGACCCTGTCTTTTCATCCAGATCCTTCCCATTTCCTTCCCCCTTCCTCTGCACCCACCAAGGTGTGCAATTCTGTGGTTTTCCCCTTACCCATCCTCACCCTTGCCTCCTTGAGTTCCCATACATGTTTTACTAGTTATCTTTCTAGCTTAACAATAATGGTCTTAGGGAGTATTTTTCCTTATGACATCATGTTAGTTCACTTAACATAATGCTCTCCAGCCTCTCTCAAGATATGTAGTTTACAAATCGTTGCTGCTGTGTGGTGCATGGTATTCTATTGTGTGAATGCACTACAATTTCTCAATCTATTCCATTGTGGTTGGACATCTGGGCTGCTTCCATGTACTTGCGATGGTGAATAACGCTGCTGTGAACACTGGTGTACAAATCTCCATTAGGGTCTCGGTTCTAATTTCCTTGGGGTCTGTTCCTAGTAGTGGGATAACTGGGTCTTATGAGTTTCTATGTTCAACGAGCACTTTTAACCACCACGCCACTAGGGCTTCTTAAGCACCTGACACTAAATAAAAAGCTCACCGCACTGCTATCAATTCTGTCTCATGCATCTCTCTTTTTGGTTTCCGAGGTTTTAAATTTTAATGGGAGCAGATAGCCTTTCTCTCTAGAAATGACTGGTGGATTTGAACCACCAACCTTTTAGTAAACAGCCAGGGGTCCTGTAAGCCCATGTGAGGAGGTGGGTGGACAGTGCCGTAACCACCACCATCTAGCAGCACCTGTAAGGTGCTCCCTGCGGGCCCGACCTTCTCTGATCTTCCCAATGACCCCAGGAAGCTCTCATTTTACGGCACAGATTCCAGTGGAGGCTGAGGCATGGAGCTGTTTGTCATCAGAGATTCCAACACACAGCCACCCTGTGTGAGAGGGTGGAGCCAGCCCACAGGGCTTCCTGGGCTCCCAGCTTTATGGAGCCGGATGGCCCAGTCCTTCCTCCCAAGATGCCTCAGGTGGGTTAGAACTGTGGACCTTTAAGTTCAGTCGAGCATCCAACCACTGTGCCTTAAATAAAACACGTGGGGCTCCACAGCCCATACGTGCACCCCATGTTATTACACTCCACTCTACTGTGCTTCCCAGAGAATGTGTGTTTGACAAAGTGACGGTGTGCAGCAAGCAGATGTGTCAGAGCCTTTTCTCCTAGCAGTATGTGCTCACTTCATGTCACTATGTCACATTTTGGTAACTCTCCTATTTCAAGCTTTATCGTCATGTTATTATTGCATACTTCACAGACTATACTACAGCGTCAACATTACTTTTATAGGCCCTCGAACTCAAAAACCTCCAAACTGTCATTGAGTCGGGTCCAACTCAGGGCAAACTCGTCCTTGGGTGTCTGAAGCCGTGAATGTTTGCAGAAGGAGACTGCCCATCTTTCTCCAGGGCTCAGGAGTGGACCGACCCTCAGCCTTCTCGTAGCAGTACTACACTCTGCTCCAGGCTCTATGGACGTGCTCACACATTCACTCACTGCCAAGGAGTCAGAACCGACTCACAGCTGACCCTCCAGAGTTTTCCGAGGCTGTAAACCGCACAGGAGGAGACTGCCTCTCTTTTCTCTCTTGGAGCAGCGGGTGGATTCAAAGCACCAGAGAGATGTGGCTTTTGGGTCCGCAATGAGTCCCTGCGGACTGGAGGTCTCACTCTGTCACCATCATTACTTTGTCTCAGGGCTCTGGAACAGAGCCAGAAATGCCACCGGGGTGTACCGGTGAGCAGTCATGGGGGTATCTGAACCGAGGGGTCTGAATCCATGGGCTCTATTCCTCACATACGATAGTGGGGTGCAGTTATAAAGGAGAGCAAAGAAACCCCCAGAAAAATGACTTAGGAGGGCCACACGGTCTGAGCGCATCTGCACCACATTAGAGCAAATTGCAGTAATTCACGTTCTCAGCAACAGCCTGGGCCCATGAAACATCTTATGTTCAGCGTAACTCTGTTTTCAAACTTAAGGAGGTCTATAATAAGTTTTTGACATATTTGTGGCCCAAAGAAGTTAAAAACCAAGAGGATGTGGTGTTTTCATGGGGAGTGTTCCGTTCCCCGACAACCATGACTCTCCCTAAAGCTCTTCTCCTCCCTCAGAGTCCTGTGGGGGTGTCTGGCCAGAACGACAGATGGAAACTGTGGGACAGACTCTGGGTTCTGTCGAGGGCACCATGTCTCCTGCAGCGCTGGGGCCATAAATGTTCCAGTTCCGTCTTTCATGGTAACTGCTGACAAGCAGTGGCTGAGGCCACGGTTCCCGCACTGTCCTATGACCTAGTGTCAGGCCTGTCTCCAGCCTGTGCTTCATTCGTAGACCCTGTTACTGTAAAGATCCCCGACAGCAAAGGCTGTTAACCAGAAAGTCAGCAGTTCAAACTCACCAGCCTCTTCTTGGGACAAAGACGAGGCAATCTGCTCTCATTAAAACTGACCACCTAGGAAACCACGTGCAAGGTCTCCACAGGTTCAAACCACCAACCTCTGGCTTAGCAGTGAGAGCTTTAGCCACTATGATAAAAGGGCTCTTTAAGCACGAGATCAAATAAAAAAAATCAACTCCATGGTTATCGACTCAAAGGCAGTGGGCATTATCAGAAGACACTCTGGTAGTGTAGCAATTAAAGTGTTCAGCCGCTAGCTACAGAGGTCAGTGGTTCAAACCTGGTCAGCTCCTCCAAAGGATAAAGATGAGGCAGGCAGCTTCCATGACGGCCTTGGGAAGGTTTACTTTGTCCCACGGGGTCATTATGAGGTGGAAGCACTTCGACGAAAGTGGGTTTTATTACTACACTTTTATCTAGTAAAAAAAACAAAACACCAACACAAAAACAAACCCCAAATCAAAGGGGTTCTCTCTTATTTTGTGGACCATCATCAGGGCAGCCAGTAACTCTCATTGTTTTCACAAAATCTAAGGGTCAAGTGGAAGGTCAAGTGAAGATGTGCATGGTTAACGATGAACGACACCGGCTGATTTGAGGCTCACTCTCCCTGCTCCCCAACAAGAGCAGCTTCCGGCTGATCCTGGAAACCAGACACGTGTCCTCTGATGCTAGGACACGCCTCTCTTCCAGCACCACAGCCGCTGAAGCAGTGCCCTTCTCTCTGCACCAGGACAAAGCTGCCACTGCTGTTTCCTATACGTCATGGTTAGGACATCCTGTGATATTAGGATACTCCGAAAAATGTGACATCAAGACTGGAGAAAGAGTCATCGACACCATTCTCTATGCAGATGACACAACCTTGCTTGCTGAAAGTGAAGAGGCCCTTTGAAGCACTTGTTGCAGAAGACCAAAGAATACAGCCTTCAATATAGACTGTTTCTCAATGTTAAGAAAACAAAAATTCTCACCCCTGGACCAATGCACAACAAAAAGATAGATGGAGAAAGGACTGAAACTGTCCAGGACTTCATCTTACTTGGATCCCTAATAAACACATTTGGTACCAGCAGTTAGGAGATCAGGAGATGTATCGCACTGGGAAAGTTTGCAGTCAGGAACCTCAAGTTTTGAGGAGCAATGATGTTTGAGGAGTAAGGTGCACCATATTCAGGCCATGGTCTTTTCAATGGCTTGCTATGCTGCTGAGAGCATGACAGTGAATAAGGATGACAGAAAAAGAATTGATGCTTTGGAGTTGCAGTGTCAGAGAAGAGTGCTGAATATCCCACGGGCTGCCAAAAGAACAAACATGTATGTCCTGGAGAGGAGGCAGCTAGAGCGCTCCTTGGAGGCAAAGATGATGAAGCTTCATCTCACACACTTTGAGCACGTTGCGAGGAGAGGTTTTTTCCCCTGGAGAGAACTATTATGCTTGGAAAGGTGAAGGGTCAGTGAAAGAGAGGTCAGCCAGGTGGACTGACACAGTGACTGCAGCAATGGGCTCCAGTGTGTCACGGAGTGTGGGGACGGCACAGGACAGGTCAGGTTATCGTGTCGCTGTGAGTTATACCGGACGCCACAGCATCCAACAACCACCACCTGCCAGTAACATGCCTCTTACAAAAAGGATACACATGCATTCTGGGAATCTTGATAAAGACAGGCGTCCTGGTGGTGTGGTGCGTGGTGTGCTGGGCTCCTAACCAAAAGATCGGCACTTGGAATCCACCATAACTCCCAGGAAGAAAGATGGGCCATCTCCTTCCACTAAGAGCTACAGCCTCGTAACCCCAGTGGGGGTCACCCCGGCACCGGGGGAGGCATGTTATACAAAGAACCGTCATCCCCAACACGAGCTGCGGCCTTTCTCCCTCTACCTTATGGACACAGTCTCATTTGGGAATGTTGTTGTTGAGTGCCGTCGAGTCACAGGCGACTCATAGTGACCCTATGAATGAAAGTCCTCAACACTTGTGTGACTTTCATCCTCTCTCCAGGTTCATAGAGTTTCCAGAGGCAAGCTATTACAGAAGTGGATGCCACTCCTGCTTCCAAGCTTATTTTAGTCAGGGAGCTCCACCAAACACTGTCCACCATGGGTGACCATTATCACATTTGACACATCAGTGTCCAGTTTCTGGGAACAGGATTTTCTTTATTAATTAATGAGGCCATGCCAGTGCAGGGTGTCAGAAGCCAATCACCTTAGGGATGTGGAAGAGCAGATGGCACAAAGGGCACATGCAGACAGGAGATGCCACACCATACGGACACTGCCAGGAATTGAGGACAGAAGTGACCCTTCGTCCAGGGATGAAGGACAGAGAAAGCTGTCCCCCAGAGATTGCGTCCTGGCTTCTGAATCTAGGCTCCTGAACAGTGAAAACACACACGTCCCATAAGCTGTTCACACGTGGTGTCTCGTTAGAGCACAGAGAGAAGCCACGAGGCCATACCTGGGAGACTCTGCACACTATTCATCACAGCTGAGCCCTGGTGGTGTAGCGGGTGATGTGCTGGACCGCTAACCACCAGGGCTACGGCTGGAATCCACAGGAGAGACAGCAGGCCGTCTGCTCCCATTATGATGCAAACACTCAGAAGCTTGAGCGAGTGTGCTGGAATTAACGCAGTGGCGTCGGACTTGGGGTGCTTTTATTCATAACATATTTCTGTGGTTATAAATTTCTGAGATGAGCCCTTTTAAAAAAGTTATATTTATTCATAGAACTGGCATACATCCTAGATTCTTTTTACTCAAACTTATTCTTTGAAAGAATGATTATTTTAGTCAAAACTTGATGATCAGGGTGGTCAGGGTGGGGGGAGCGCTCATTCCCAGGGAAGTCCAAAGGTGAGCTGTGTCACTAATAATATTATAGCCCCTTTAAGTGCTGTTCCTGCTGACCAAGAGGACATTGAGTCCTTGTACGGGAGGATACAGGGCGACCCTATGTTCACTAGCTTGAAACCAGCCGTGTCCTGAGCCAGCCTCACTGACTCCGACACACCTACCTCCATTACCACAGTTATGATGTCAATCCATCTTATACGGGGCCTTACCTCCTACACTGTCCCTCCACCCTTCCAAGCATGATGTGCTTCTCCAAGGACCGTTCCCTCCGAGCAAAACACCCAAAGTATGTGAGAAAGAGTCTTAAAATCCTTGCCTCCAAGGAGCAACTTGGTTTCACCCTCTCTATGACAGATCTGTTAATTCTCTTGGCAGTCCATGGTATGTTCAACACTCTTCTCCAGCACCACAACTCAAGTGAATCAATTCTTCTTCTGTCATCTTCAGTCACTCTCCAGCTCTTTGATGCATAGCAAAAAAATTGTAAAGATCACAGCCTGGATCAGGCGCACCTTAGTCTCTGGACTGACACTGTTGCTCTTCAGCACTCTGGAGTGATTTAGAATTCACCTTCTCAATCATGACCTAATTGATTTCTTTTAAGGTCAGTGAACCTTCTGAAATCTCTGAATAAAGAATCCAAAATGTGTCCTCCTGTCCCTTCCCACCCTGTCCCGTCCTGTGGTTTAATTTTCAGCCATACAATAGACTGGTCTACAAGGAGGAAAAACTTGTTTTAATTGGTGAGCTCAACCAAACACGGTCCATTTGCTGTGATGCTAAACACTGTGACACTGATGTGTCAAATGCGATAACGGTTACATGGTGGACAGTGTTTGGTGGAGCTCCCCCATAAAAACAAGCTTGGAAGCAGGAGTTGCATCCACTTCCAAAACAGCTTGCCTCTGGAAACTCAATGAATGTGGAGAAACGATGACAATTTTACAAGTGTTCAGGTCTTTCATTCATAGGGTCACTATGAGTCATCTTTGACTCAATGGAACTTAAAAATAAAAACAAGGAGGAGGATAGTAATGCCACGGAGGCACTTACTTCTTCGAATAAGCCATAGGAGATCAAATGAACAGCATTTGCCCAGGGACAGAGTTTGGAATTCAGTAAGGGATAGGAAAGAAGGACGGATGGAAATGGGACACACACAGAGGGAGTGGGGAAAGTGTTGTTACAGTGTGAGGATGGCAATTAATGTCACCAAACAAAATGTGGAGGAAATGCTGAATGGGAAAGTGACCTGCTGGGTAAATTGTCACTGAAATAAAAATATTAAAAAATTTATCCCTGTGCACTCCCCGCCAACCAAAGAATCATCTTACTGATCTCAGGATTTGAAACAATTGCACTGACATACTTCCAGGCCGGCTTTAAATGGCACTGGCAAGCTGGGTGGCGAAGCAGACGGCCCAGCCCATGTTTACTCACCACCACGCACCCTCATTTTCTCTGACGTGCTCCTGTGATGTGGGCAGGACACTGTGCCCGCCCCTTGGACAGTAAAGGACAGGGACGTGCTGTGACCATAGTCTGGAGCCACAAGAGAAACGGGGCCGGTAAGAGGGTGTGGGCAGTGCCACGTGGATCAGCTACAGGGCCTGCTTCTCCCTGCACCCAGCAGCAAGACCCAGGGGACCCAAGGCCCTCCCGCACTCTGTCAGCCCCACGCAGCAGTGGCCAGTGTGCCCACGTCCTGGCTGTTCCACATGTTCACTAGCCCCTCCTCCCACGTCCACTGCTCCCCGTTTTAGTCAGGGCCCCCACTCTGCTCCCTTGGTTTAACGACATCTCCACCACACCTCCTTCTCTCCTCCCTAGTCACTCGAATCCGATGTCCTCCAGGATGTTTTCCTCCACCTGTCACAGCCTGAGAACACAAATCCCTGCAACAAACCCTCCTCACCGCCCACGGGCTCCGAGTCAGGCCCAGCGGCAGAGAAGAGGCTCTCAGAAAGGCACACCGCGTGGCAGCGTCCTTCACAGAACTACTGCGCTTCTGAAAAGCATTTGTTGGACACTTGTACCATTTCTCCCTCGATAAAAAGTTACTATGACAGCTCCAAAAATGGCAATAGTGACACTGCATAGTCTAAGACGACCGACACACACACACACACACACACACACACACACACACACACACACTCCAAACACAAGTCAGAGCCAGGCAGCAGCTTCCTCCAACTGAATGCCACATCCCACCGACTAAACAGTCCTGTCATTTTTACGGCCTTTCAAAAATAGAAAGCACCTTCTATTTTGAAACACATTAATAATATTTTTTTTTAAAGTCAGAAAAGTTCCACACAACTTACCAAATTTTAAAAACAAACCCCACAAATTCAACATACCAAGCAGCCCACGTTCCCTTGCCCGTTTTAATAATTGGGAGCAGCTGCAGCCCTTACTGCTCCCAAGGGCAGAGAGAACCCCGTTTCTGCCATCTCAGAACCTACTGAGTCCAGGTTTTCAAAAGGCCTAAGGCGATGACATCCAGAACCCGATCTCCACCAAAATAAAACACCTCCCTTGCTCCTTCACTGACAGAGTCTGAATCAACTCATAGCCGACTCGTAGGTGGGTTTTTGGGAGGCCCTAGTGAGTGAGAATGATGATTTCTTTGAGCTGTGGTGTTGGAGAAGAGCACTGACCATCCCACGGACTGGGAAGACCTAAGACAGACAGATCTTGGAGAAGGTGCAGCCAGGATGTTCCTCGGAGGCAAAGATGGTGAAGCTTCAGCTCCTATACTCTCAGCATGTTGCTAGAAGAGACTGTTCCTTGGAGAGGGACATCATGCTTGGGAAGGTCATCAGCTGAAGTCAGGAAGACACTTGGAGGGAGGGACTGACACAGTGACTACAGCAACGGGCTCATGTGTGATCCTGAGGCTGGCACAGGACAGGACACGGTTCCGATCGTATTTGACTTGATGATACCAAACACCAATAAGAACTCAGGAGGGGCCAGTCCCTGGAGAAGAACATCATGCTTGGAGAGGTCGAGGGGCAGTGAAGGGAGGGAAGGTCATTCAGGAGATGGATCGGCAGTGGCTCCATCAGGGGACGGAAGCAGACCGAGCCTGGGAGGGCGGCCTAGGACCTGGGAGGATTTCGTGCTGCTGTGCATGGGATCTGGATGAGCAGGAACTGACTGAATGACACCCAACAACAGCAACAACTGGGAATACACACATCTGCTAACGTTTATTAGTCACCCCCACACCAGCGCTGTGGTGCTTTGCAGGTATGAAGGCAGGACAAGCCAACACAGCCTTCTTATTTCAGCTCTTGGACTACAAACAAGTATCCTTCTTCGCAGCCTATTAAAGCCCCTTCGTTGGCATTCCAGTGATGACTTCACTGCTTAAAAATACCCCCACGTGTGCCGCTCAAGTGTCTGGGGTCCCAAGGCACGAGGAGGCTGTGGTGTGGATTACAGATGGCAAAAACTCACACATGTGCTACACCAGTTTTGTCAGAGGAGAGTTGTAGTGCTGTCGGCTGTGAGGGCAGTGTGACGGCACTAACAACAGACAATAAAAACAGGTGTCTTTAAAGAGAAACACATAAAAATTAAGGTTACGACAGATCTGTTGGCACTAAGCTGTGAGCAAAGGTTGGTAGGTACGTAATCCTGAACCTAGAAAAGGTGGTTCTGTACAACTCATTTACAGTACGCAACCACGAACAGAACCAGCAGAGAGAACCAACTAGACTTCTTATGCTGAACTTTGAAGTCTAAGGTGCACCTGATCCAGGCTGTGTGGTCTTCTCTATCACCTGCTACACATGAGAGAGCTGGACAATGACTAAGGATGGCAGAATGTGAACTGATGCCTTTGAGCTGTGGTGCTTGGAGAAGAGTACTGAACACTCCAGGGGCTGTCAAAAAGAACAGACATACGTCATGGGGAAAGTGCAGTCAGAACGTTCCTTGGAGGCAACAATGATAAATCTTCATCTTTCATACTTTGGACATGTAGCTAGGCATGGCTATTCCTTGGAAAGGGACATCATACTTGGTAACATGGAAGGTCGGTGAAGGAGAGGAAGACCCTCATTAGATGGACTGACATGGTGACTTCAGCAACGGGCTCTAGTGAGTCCGAGATGATAAGGATGCCACAGGATAGGACGAGGTTCAGGTTGGCTGTTCACAGGGTTGCTATAAGGCATATTCGACACAACAGCACTTAACAACAACTACACGCTATACTAGTACAACAACCAAATGATCTTCTAACAAGAACCATGACCTTCTAACCAAAAGGTCATGCGTCTCTAATGATTCTAATCGACCAGGTATTCTAGGAAGAAAGATGAGCGATCTCTTTCCATTGAGACTTAAAATCTGAGAAACCCAATGGAGGTTTCACCATGACTTAGAATCAACTTGAGGGTAGTGAGTGGTGGCTTTCCTGAGCTACAGTCAAGGGCCTGCTTGCATGTAAGTAAGAAAAAGGGAATCCCAGAACACCTGACTGTGCCCGTGTGAAACCTATACTTGGACTAGGAGGCAGTTGTTAGAACAGAGCAGGGAAACACTGTATGATTCAAATCAGAAAAGAAGTGCATCAGGGATGTGTCCTCTCTCCACACCTTTTCAATCTCTATATGTGGAACAGATCATTTGAGAGGCTTGACTTTATGAGGCGGAATGTGGCATCAGAACTGGAGCAAGACTCACAAACAACCTGTGCTATGCAGACAACACAACCTTGCTCGCTGAAACTAAGGAGGACCTGAAGCACTTGCTGCAGAAAGTCAAGGACTGCAGGCTTCACTATGAATTGAAGCTCAACATGAAGAAAACAAAGATTCTCACCACTGGGCCAATTGGCAGCAACATGACGGACGGAAAAGAGACTGAGATTGTCAACAACTTCAGCTTGCTTGGCTCCACAATCAACACTCTTGGAACCAGAAGCCAGGAAATCAAAAGGCAAACTGGATTAGGAACGTCTGCTGTCAGGACCTCTCAGAGCGCTGAACTGCAAAGATGTCAGTCTAGAGACTAAGGTGTGCCTGATCCAGGCCATGGTCTTTGCAATTACTTCCCATGCACCAGAGAGCTGGATAATGAATAAAGATGACAGAAGAAGAACTGATGCCTTTGAGTTGTGGTGCTGGAGAAGAGTCTTGAATATACCATGGACCACCAAGAGAACAAACAGGTGTGTGCTGAAGAGGGTGAAACCAAGTTGCTCTCTGGAGGAATGGTTTTGATGCTCTGTCTCACATACTTTGGGCACATGGCCAGGAGGGGCCAGTCCTTGGAGATGGATATCCTGCTTGGAAGGGAAGAGGGACAGCACAGGAGAGGAAGAATGTGGACAAGATGGATTGACACAGTGACTGGGCTAAGAGGAGTAGTTGTGTCAGAGACAGCGAGTCTGGCTCAGGATAGCACAGAGTTCAGAGCTATTGTGCGTAGGGCAACTATAAGTTTCAGGCGGCTCAATGGCACATACCACTACCACCAAAAATTTGGAGGTTCAAGTCTACCCTGATAGAATTGTGAAAAATCAGTCTCTGGAAACCCTCTGTCAAGTGACCAACAATTACTTTAAAGCAAAGTGAGGAATACAAGGGGCTAGGAAACTGGATTAACATAAACAGGACCATCAGAAGGAGAACATGAGGACGTTCATGATTTCTGCCAGACAATGTGCCTAGACACTGGTGAAGGGAACCCCAGCCCTGCTGTGTACACCTTCACACTGCCACCAAACCCACCCACAATAAAACAGTATTTACAGGAAAGCATAAACTCAGGGAACACGGTTCTACGGTGATACACACAGGATCCACTTAAGGCAGAAGGGATTCTAGGGCAATGATGTAGGGCTTTGTGCTGGTGTATTGTGTTCTATGTCCATTACCTTCAGTCTGCAAAATTACTTGCTGTGGCTGGCTGTCCATTAGAAAAGCAGGCCAGTAAGGGAAGGCTACATTTTAAAATCCAATTAAAAAAAAAATTACAAGGAAGGGAGCTCTGGTGGCCTAATGGCAAGAAACTTTGCTGCAATCTTTAAGATGCATGGTTCGAATTCACCAGATGATCCTCTGGAGAAGAAGGGACAATCTCCTCCTGTAGGACTTGGATCTGATTCAACGGTATCAAACAAAAACAGCAACAACAACAACAACAACAAAAAAAAAAACCTAACAAGGAAAAAAATCCAGTGAATGAAGGGAAAGCTAATAAGAAAGGGTTAATTAAGCATTATAATTATTACATTATTGTTGTTTTGTACCATCGAGCCAGAACCGCCCCACGGCAAGTTTTCAGAGGCTTGTAAACTGCATGGGAGGAGATTTCCCATCCTTCTCCACAGAGCAGCTGGTGGATCTGAACCGTGTACTACGACTTGACGGCACTACAACAACATAGAGCGAGCTCTGTTGGTCTAGTGGATAGAAAGTGACGCTACCAAGCCAAAGGTGGGTGATTTTAATCTGCAGCCCTCAGGCCTTGTTTTAATTATTTTTGGCCAAACATTTTTCTAAGTGGTATAGCACTGGTCTATCCACTTGCTGTACAGAGGTAACGTGTGGTTGCTGTGATGCTGAACACTGTGACACTGATGTGTCAAATGTGATAATGGTTACCCATGGGGGACAGTGTTTGGTGGAGCTCCCCAATTAAAACAAGCTTGGAAACAGGAGTGGCATCCACTTCTGAAATAGCTTGCCTCCGGAAACCTATGAAGTTGGAGAAACAATGAAAGTTATACAAGTGTTCAGGTCTTTCGTTCGTAGGGTCGCTGTGAGTAGTCTATGGCTCGACGGCACTTAAGCAACAACAATTTTTGTGTTGGCAGCGACATTCGTTATCACTAAGCTACCCAGAGCTCCTTGTTAATGAGATTAATCACGGGCAATTAATGTTATAAAACAAAATGTCTATGAAAGATTGTATGAAAAACCAGTAAAATTTGTCAAGATTAACTCAGATTTGAAAAAAACAACAAACCTAATAAAACACTCAAAATCCATTGAGCAGTCAAACCATTTAACAGAAAACGCAGTGAAGATAAGAGGTGACGTCAATGGTGTCCAGCTTTTCCACTTAGAAGTGGCATCTCCACTCCCCTTGAGAGAAGTTCGGACAGAAATACCCTCCTTGTGGAAAGGATTTGGGAAAAAAGAGAAGCAGGAAAGGAGGAAAAGGATCATCATCAAATTCCTCCCTGCCCTAGTTATGTGCTGATGTGGAAGTGGCCGCTCACACTGGTCAAGTTTAAAAATATGTATCGTAAGACAGATGGTTATAATTCACTTTTGGCAACTCCAGCCTTGATTTCTTGTTTAAAAATAAAAAGGGTCAAAACACAAGGAGCCGCTGACAAGCCACGCTCCCCGCAGCCATTCCCAGGACGGTCTCCTGCCAAGCCTCGGCTCTTTATCTGGACAGTCACCGGCCCTGCACCCTGCAGGGCCACCCGCTTTCGGGAAGGGGCAGAGACAAATAAAAATAAGAGCTACTTTGGGACAATCAACTCAAGGGAATGAAATACAGACTTCGATTTGCAGATCCAAACGGCTCATTCCATGGCAGGGTCCTCCCACCTTGGTGTTACAAGTTCCCAGAGATCAGCTATAAGGGTGCACACTGACCCCCTCCAACGGTGCCTCGGCAGAATGTCCTGGCTGATGCTTCAGAAGGAATTCCCAAAGCCAGTGGAGCAGTTGGGAGCCCATCAGAGGGACAAATGGGGCTCAAAATTGTTACAAGGTGTGTTGAGGGGGAACATGTCTGATTGCATAGGAACCAGCTTTGTGCTGGTGACACTGTGGGTAGGAATTCATCCCCTTGGTGAAGCTGTTTGTTGTTAGGTGCTGTTGAGTTGCCTGTGACTCATAGTGACCCTGTGTACAACAGCCCTAAACCCTGTTCCATCCTGTGTCAATCTCACTGTCTCAGACACATCCACCCCGATTACCCCAGTCACTGAATCAATCCACCTCATAAAGGGTCTTCATCTCCTGAGCCGTCCCTCTACCCTCCTGAGAATGATGTCCTTCTCCAAGGACCAGTCCCTCCTTGCAACATGTCCAAAGTATGTGAGACAAAGCTTCAGAATCCTTGCCTCCAAGGAGCAGCAGCCCAGCTTCACCCTCTCCAGGACAAACTTGTTTGTACTCCTAGCAGTCCATGGTATATTCAATACTCTTTGCAACACCACAGCTCAAACGCATGAATTCTCCTTCTGCCATCCCTAGTCATTGTCCAGCTCTCTGGCACATAGCAAGGGATTGCAAAGATCATGGCCTGCATCAGGTGCACCTTAGTCTCCAGAGTGACATCATTGCTCTTCAGCACCCTGGAGAGGTGCCTAACGGCAGCCTTTTCCATCACAATACATCTTTTAATTTTCTGGCTGCTGGTGCCAAGAGTGTTGACTGTGGAGGCAAGCAAACTAAAGCTGTTAACAATCTCAATCTCTTCACCATCTATCATGATGCTGCCAATTGCTCCAGTGGTGAGAATCTTTGTTTTCTTGATATCGAGCCTCAATCCATATGGAAGGGTGAAGTCCTTGAACCTTCTACTGCAATCACTCCAGGTTGGGGTCATGTTCTGCCTCCTCATCGCATACCAAGTCTTCTCTGTACAAAGGGGGTCACCTTGCTGTAAGCTGTAATTAACAGGAGGGCACCTAACTAGGTGGCCTGTGGTTTGTTCAGGTGTGACCTCAGGCGGCTTGCTGTCAGGGCAAGTCACAGCAGACAGCATCTGCCAGCTGCTCGTGTGACTCTAGCACACTTTCCAATTCGGGCTGCAAGGACACCTCACTTGTTGAAGTTATTTCAGAGAGCCCCTAAAAATCCACGAAGCATGCTGAAGTGAGCACACAGCCACAAACCTGGCCCCAGAGTCTCCGAGTCTCCTCTCTTCTGTTTGCTCGGTAACCTGACCAGAGGCTGGTGGATGAGAGACGTGACTTGCTCTGCAGAGTCCCTGACGCCCTGACTGTGGTGGGCTCCACGTTCCCGGCTGCCCTCCCATGATGTGGTCTGCGGCGGTCCTAACAGGCTGCCCAGGGGCCTCCGTCTAAGTGAGCTGGGGGTAGTCCTGCCTTCCACCCTACAGCAAACACAGCTGCTGTGCCAGCGACCTGGAACCCTGCCTGCTCTTGTCACTGGCGTGTTTAAATGCAGGGCCCCCTAACGATTTAAGTGATTCTGGCTCCAGAGAGAGGGCAGGAGGCCTGCATCCAAGACCACTGTCTTTCCACTTCCCAGTCCTTCCCTCCTGCCAGAGCTGCCAGCAGCCAAAGTTCCCAAGACCACAAGGCTGGAAGGCAAGAGATCATTAGGGAGTCAGAAATAAGCCCTCCCTTCCACTCCCACCGTCCCCCACTGCACAAGCTCACAGCGGCTCTTCCCTCTGTTACCACGTGAGGGAAAAGCAGCAAATCCCACTGGTTTCTCATCCGATCATTCACACATTTAGTTGTAGAACACGGCAATCACAATTCTGTCAGATCATTCATATTAATTTTATAACAGGAAGTACAATACTCAAAACTCCCTGCTGTCTGGGCTCCTAGCTGACCCTTCCCCCGGGTTTCTGAGACTGTGACCTGCACGGGAGGAGAACGCCCACCTTTCTCCCTTACAGGCACTTGTGGATTCGAACCGCCAGAGAAGCACCGCCTCTGGGTCAGCAGTGAGATTCCCAGAGCGCCCCAGTAATCAATTCATAAAAGTACCCTGGTTGGGAGCCGTGGTGGCCTAGTGGCAAGAAGCTGCACTGCAATCCTGAAGGTGCCCAGTTCGAATCCACCAGATGCTCTCCGGGAGAAGGAGGGGCAATTCTTCTGTGCCAGTTGGATCTGATTTGATGGTACACAACAACAACTACAAAAAAGTAGTAAATCGTGTGATATATATTGCTTTTCCCCTCCCTGAATTTATCAATTAGTATTTATTCTCCTCAGATCCCTGGTGATTATTTCCTAGCTTTTTATAATACTTCGAAGACAGATTTGTCTGCTCCTCCATCAAAACCTTCCATTTCTTTCTACGTAAACCTAAAGCCGTCACTAAATCACTTAGCACTCCGCCAGTGAATGGACTTTGTAATCTTATCTCACATCACTGCCTTCCCAAACTCCTAAAGATGGTCCAGGAAAACAGTCTCTTTAGAAGCCTTTAACAAAGGACAGTGGGGTGTCTATACCACCAACTTCCCTGTTGAGTTCTAAGGATCCCTTAACATTAACACTACTGACATTTTAAGGTAGATAATTCCTTGTTGTGAGAACTATAAAAAAATGTCCAGGTGGTGTGGAGGTTAAAGCACTTTGCTATCAAGCAAGAGTCAAGTTGTTCCAACCCAGCAGCATGCCGACAGGAAGAAGCTGTGGCAGTTGGCTGCTGGGGAGATGCCGGCCTAGAAGCCTGTGTGGCAGCTGGACACTGTCCTTCAGGGCTCCTATGAGGTGGGACCTGTGAAACGGGAGAAGGTAATGCCAGAATTCTCATCCCTCACAGATCTCCACATTCCCTACCAAACACCTTATTCTACAAGCCAACCCACTGCCTTGATTTCCTGAAGTCTCCCCAACCATAGTCACTCTTCTCAAGCCTCCATCTCCTATGGGGTGTCCTAGTCTACCCATCCAGTCCTTCCCGGGGTGGGGTAGGGGGTGTCCTTACAACTCCCCAGGCCTCTCACCAGCTCAGGCTTCCCAAGTCAAGTACTGATGGCCTCTCCCCATCTCTGACCCTCTCACTTCTTCTAGCTCTCTGAACACTTACGGAGCGGGCCAGGACTTACCAGGTGGTGGGAAGAGACGAGAGATGGTAGGGACTCTCGGAAAGGGGCAGAGCCCTCAGGTGTGAACCAGAGGCAGAAACGCACAGCACAGAGATTCTAGACAGTTCCGAAGTCAGTTGTCTGGGTACTTGGCAGAGGATGAGGAAACATAACAAGGTGGAGCGTTGGGCATAAAGAAGCACGAAGAGGGTGCTTCAAGCAGAAAAAAGCTCCCCAAAATCTTCTTAACTGTAGACTCACCACAACCTCATGACAGGTAGAGAAATGACTGAAGTCACCAAAGGTTTCACTTTACTCAAATCATGATTAAAACCACGGGAACAGTGGCCAAGAACTCAAAGGACATGCTGCATTGGGGAAATCTGCTTGAGGACTTCTTTAAAGTCCTAAAAAGCAAGACTACCAAGCCACACTATTTTCACCTGCTTCATATGGACGTGAAAGTAAGACTATGAATAAGGACACCTGGTGAAGAAACGATGCTTTTGAATTGCGATACTGGTAAAAAGGTTTGCTTAAACCACACACTGCCAAAAGAACAAATACATCTGTATCGGAGGAAGTGAAGCGAGAGCGTTCCACAGAGGCATGGACTTCCTCTTTGTTCTGTGGGCCTGATGTCAGAAGGGTCCAGTCCCTGGAGAAGGACGGCATGCTTGGAAAGGTACAGGGTCACAGGAGGCGAGGAGGACCCTGAAGGAGATGGGCTGACGCACTGACTGAGTTAACAATGGGCTGGATCACGGCGGGGACTGTGAGGAAGGTGCAGAGGCAGGCGAGGTGGAGGTCTGGTGTACACAGGGCCTCCATGAGCTGGAATATACCTGAGGAGCCCAACAATGACGACGACAACAACAACAACAACAACATGAGGACGTACCGCAGACTCTCTCACAGGTCTTACCAGGGGACCAACTGCAAGGTAGGGTCACAAAGACCCGGACATGAAAGAGTGAGCAGCATCCACTGTCTGACGTGTCAAGGCGGGGACACAACCAAGGAGAGGTCTGATGTCCCAGCTGCAAGCCCAAGGGCTTTGTGAAGACATCAGAACCAAAACCGTCCTCTTAACCCAACCTGGCTCTTGTACTGGACTGAAATGTGCATCCCAGAAATACACGCTAGAATCCCAGCTCCAACACCTGCGGACGGAATCCCATTTGGAGACAGAGTTCCTCCTTTCCATGTTCACGAGGCCACCCCACGGTAGATGTGCCCGAAACCTGACACTTCTGAGAGACGTGGAAGAGAAGCAGAGATGCAGAGGCAAGGGGACACAATGTGAGAATAACAGAAGCACGTGTGAGAATCACCAAGGAAGCTCAGACGCTGGGGTAACGACAAGGGCCATCCCCCAGAGCACAAAGAGGGAGCCAGGGTCTGAGCTTGGACTTTTGAGCTGGGAGATACTATATTTCCATTCCCCGCAATGGAGCTGGAAGCACCGTGATGACATTAAAACACCGCCTCCCGAAGAGGTGATCCCATCCCCCTGCACCTGCATCCACAGAGCCCGTGACTATGTGCAGGTACGTGGGAAGGCGGCTTTGCTGGTGACGGTGTCCAAGTTGGAGAGCTATCCTGTCTGCCTCGATCAGACCTATCCAATCTCCTGTCTTGAAAAGCCGAGGCTTTCCCTGCTGCAGTCAGAGAGGAAACAGAGGCGAGGAGAAGCAGTGATTTGAAATATGAGAGGTGTTCGACCACCACTGTGGGCATGGAAGATGGTCGAGGGAGCCAAGTACCCAGGAAGCAGCAGCACGAGGAAGCCGGGACAGATTCTGAGCTGACAGCCAGCAAGGGAACAGGACCTTGGTCCTCAGGCCTCCAGTTGCAAGGCTCTGAAACCTGGCAACAGCCTGCGTGAGCAGGACAAGACTTCAGTGCAGAATCTGGAGACAGGCACGCAGCTGGGCCACCCCTGACGTCAGCCCACGAGGTGTGTGCAGAACTTTGGACCCACACAAATCTAGCCTGGTGAATCTGCATGTTCCAAGTTTCTGCAACACCAACAGCATATACTAACATGGACTGCCCTGGTGGCCTAGTGCATAACTTTGGCTGCTAACTGCAAGGTCGTCAGTTCAAGTCCACCAGTGCTCACTGGGGAAAGAATGATAAGCGGACCCCTCTGGTATCACAGCCTCAGAAACCCAACGGAGGGCAGGAGCGTTGGTTTCTGGATTTAGTACAACCCAAGTTATTCTTTTCCCCCGTTTTTTAAAGATATAGGCAGACTCTATAGGGAGTTGTACTGCTAACGTGCAAATCCACCAGCAGTTCAGCAGGGAGAAGGCTGGGCAGTGTCCTCCCGAGTGATTTATGGCCCCAGAAACTCAGTGGCGGCTCAGCTGTGAGTGAGGGCTGACTTGACAATGGGTTTCAGTCTGAGTCTTAAAGGCACAGGCAGGTAGGTGTAACCGGCAGCCAGGAACCTAGGAGGCACAGACAGGCTTTTCTCAAGGTGGTGGCTGTGTGTCCATGAGGACAGAGGCTGCTAGGAGCTACCAATGGCTTAATGATAAGAAAATCAGGCAGGCTGCTTTGTGGACAGTAATAAAATGTTCCAACTTACACAACTCCCACCCGTGGTACCAGCTGTCAGGAGAACGAGGACACGTGGAACATTGGGAAAGTCAGCTATCGGCACCTCTCCAAAGTCCTGAAGAGCAATGATGTCATCTTAAGGAAGACTGTGTAGGGAGCTCTAGTGGCCTGGTGGCAAGAAGCTGCACTGCAATCCCAGAGGCATGTGGTTCGAATCCTCTAGATGCTCTGCTAGAGAAGGAGGGCCAATTTCCTCCTGTACCAGTCAGATCTGATTTGATGGTATGCACACAAAAGGGGAGGGGAGGGCGGAAGAAGACAGTGTGTCTGACCCAAGTCATGGTCTTTTCAGTCACTTGCTAGGCATCTGAGAGCTGGACAAAGAAAAAGGATGATGGAGGAAGAATCAATGCCTTTGTGTTGTGGTGTTGGAGAAGAGCACTGGATATCCTGTGACCATCAAAAGAATAGGTATGTTTGGAGAAGGTACAGCAGCGTGCTCCCTGGAGGCAAGGCTGGGGAAGTCTCGTCTCACTGAATCACGTTAGGAGAGGCTATTTCCTGGAGAGGGACATCACGCCTGGAAAGGTGGAGGGTCAGGGAGAGAGAGGAAGATCCCTGGGCAAGGCAGATTAATATAGTGACAGCGGCAGTAGGCTCAAGTGTGTGACAGATGATGAGGATGGTGTAGGCCAGGTCAGAGATCAGGTCTGTGCTCACAGGGCTGGACATGACTCGACGGCATCTAACAACAAGCAGCACACAGCCTGATTGTGACTCACGGGCGCCCTAGGCCAGAGCAGACCCGCCCCCAGGGTCTCTCCGGCCGTCATCTCTACAGAAGCAGCCACCAGTGTTGTCCTCCCACAAGTGCCTGGTGGCTTTCCGTTAGCAGTCACGCTCTAACCACAGCGCCACCAGAGCTCCTCCAAAGACAGCCTCAAAGGCCACAATCAGCTGAACTGCACATGGGATATGCAAAAGTTCTGTGTCTTTCCCTCAGAAGAAAAGAAAAAGACAAGACTTGCATTCCAGGGGGTAAAAAAACCCCTACCACTCAAAAACCCAAAATTCAAACCAAAACCTCCCCAACAGGATCACAGGGTTTAATATGATTTAACCATCAGGTTTCACATCATTATCATAAAAAGACAAAACAAAAAACTTTTTATAAAGAATCTGCCTTTTAAACCCTAAGACAGATTTCTCCCTCTAATTGACTCACTGAAAACATGTAATAAGAACTTGAGACTGTTTCTTAAAGACAGAGTGTGCGCTGTAAAATTGCTACAAGGTACAGACACCAATAAAGCAGAAGAGGGGTCCTCGGCCTCCTTGCATCCTCTGTGTGATGTTGGTTTAGCAAACATTGCTTGCACAGTCTCCGAGCCCGGCGATGTCCTTGGCTCAAGGAAGACAAAATAACCAAATGCACCTAAGAGGGAGAGTGCTAGGGAAACGGCGAGGGAAGCGTGGGGGGCCTTATAACAAAACTCGTGCAACCAGCCTGGGAAGGAGGCGTTTCATCCTCCTGCAGGAGGCTTCTGAGATGGGACAGAAGGTACCAGCAGGTTCTATAGACCAAACAAAACATGGACAGCGGTCAACTTCCACCAAGCATGTATGAGCGTTACCTTCAAGGAGAACATATGGAAAAACATGTGAGTCCGAAGACTCTGTGTAGGCAAGGCCCAACAAAGTCAGAAAGCTACAAGCGGGTTGAGTTTCTCTAGACGAGATTGTTAGAAAACATTTGGCAAACATTAGGCCAAGCTGGCCGAAAGAACACTTTCAGAATGTTTAAAAAAAAAAAAAAAAGGCAAATAAGCACACATTTTAGAAAACGCTCAGGAAAATGAAGCATTGCATCTGAAAATATCCATTTCCTTCTCTTTCCCAACTCAGCCTCTGAATCTAAAGAGTAGTAAATTTGAGGAGCCTGGACACTAAGAATCAGCAAGCAACATTTGCCCAAAGAGAAAAGGCAGAAGGCCAGGAAGGGGCCGGACAAAAGGATTACGGGAAATGAGACTCACAGAGATGAAATGGGTAGAGTATAATTACACTGTAGATTTTATTAACTGATGTTAGAAAACAAAATGTGTACAAATGGTTGAACAGAAAACCAATTCGTTTGGCAAAGTTTCATTCAAATCACAATTTGGGGGGGGAAAGGAGCTGTTGGACAATTTGAGTAGTTCACTTGTTAACTAAAAGGTTGAGGGTTCACGTCTACCCAGAGGTACCTCGGAAGAAAGGCCTGGCAACCTTCCTCAAAACACTGAGCCCATGAAAACCCTATGCAGCAAAGTTTAGCTCTTATACACGCGGGGTCATTGTTAATGGAATCAACAGCAAATGACTTTAAATTACCATTTTCCACAAACCGAATAATAGTTGGCAGAAAATTTGTTCTTGACTGCTCTCTTGTGGATACTTTCCCCACTTGACTCAAAATAGTAAATTGGAATCCTCCAAATTAAAAAAAAAAAATCCCCCCCAAACCTTTTACAATCAAGTGGCCCCCAGCATGGGATTTCAGGGACAGAAAGAGAGAATTCATTAAAAATGGATGGAGGAGGGGAAGATAAAATAACAAAAGCAAAATGACCTGGTCCACTGAACTGATTCCAGCTCCTAGTGACCCTGTAAGACACAGCAGAACTGCCTCATTAAGATTTCCAAGGCTGAAATCTTTGTGAAACAAGACTGCCCCATTTTTCTTCTGCAATGGTGGGGTTCAAACCACTGACCTCTCAGTTTGCAGCCAACTACTTACACCACTAAAGGGTATGCTTGCCTGCAAGTCAACATCTGTGGAAGTCAAACGATTCCACAAAATTCCTTTGTGTAAGTACTCAAGAGCAACGGTGTCTCTCTGGAGACTAAGGTACGCTTGATACAGGCCATGGTCTTTGCAATCACTTGTTATGCATCAGAGAGTTGGACAATGACTAGGGAGGATAGAAGGAGAATTGATGCCTTTGAGCTGTGGTGCTGGAGAAGAGTATTGAATGTACCATGGACTGCCAAGAAAAGAAACAGATTCATCCTGCTCAGGGTTAAACTGGGATTCTGGGGCTTCGTCTGACATACTTTGGACATGTTATAAGGAGGGACAGGTCCTTGGAGAGGGACATTATACTTGGGAGGGTAGAGGGATGGCGCAAGAGGGGAAGACCCTCTATGAGGTGGATTGATTCAGCGACTGGAGTAATCGGGATGGGTGTGTCAGAGACAGTGAGGTTGGCACAGGAGAGAGTGGGGTTTAGGGCTGTTGTACATAGGGTCGCAATGAGTCACAAACGACTCGACGGCACATAACAACAACAACAGAGCACAACAGATGCATTACAAGGAGAGGTCAAATCACTGCTTGTAGACCTGACCCTTCCATGCAAAGGAATCCCCTTCTGTAAAATCAACGTAATAAACCACCACAAGTAGATTTACTGATGCAACATCCTAACTTGACAAAACATCTGAACGCACAGTCTGAACTCTTAGTAATTAGGGGCGGCCCAACGGCAGGACATCATTTTCGGAAACAGAAGCGCTCACTCAGTCACTCACTCACTCACTCACCCACTCACACATGTGCCAGGGGCCTGCTCAGGGCCCGAGAGGTGGAACTCACATAGATCTGGTCCCTCTTGTATCGCTGGAAGAGGTTATACATGATGGACCCTCCATGGAGCTCGCTCAAGGTCGCCATGTCGTCCACGCCCTCCTCATTCATGGGGTGCATGGTGGTCACCTTCTGGGGTGTGATTGTGTTCTGCTTGTAAGTGAATACCTGAAAGGGAAGGCATTCGAGAACTGAGTCATCAGCAGTATGCTGTTTTATTAGCAGTTTCCCAAACTCACCCACCATCCAATCTCAGCAGAAAGATCCCATAAGGAAACCAGAGTGTAAACAGATTTTATTGGCACTTATGTGGTGTCACTTGGCCATTTTCCCCAAAGGAATCCATTATAACTACGAGATGTTCCTAAAAGACGTATGAGCTCAAGCACTGACTGTCTCAGAATTCACAACACATTGGCGTTCCCATTGGCCTCTTATGTTTCTTTCATCAGTATAAACAAGTAACAGCTAAGAAATTGGCTCAAGTTTTTAGAAAGTGATCCATCCAGCCTCCCTCTGTAATGCTTCTGGCTGGGGCTTTGATGTCTTTCAAAGCTTCCCGATCAAGTTCTTCCATTTAAATATTGTATAAATGTACCATATTCTACACTGACTTTCTCAAGTACAGAGATACGTTGGGAGGGCTGGAAACTGCCTTGACCAATAAATAGCCCTCTCCACAAGACAGAGCTCTCAAGTGATCCTTTTGCAAGAAGGGTTGCCCATAAATTGGAAATAAAACTGCTTTTCTTGTTTGTTACCCCACCTGTCTTCCTCAGAGCCCTGAATCTGAGCTGGAGTGCTGCGTACCTTCCACAGCAAGAGGAAGGAACGAGGTGGATTTTGGGGAGTCTTGATTATGGAACTTAACATCAATTAGCCACACTCACTGCTTTCTGATCTCAGCTGACTGGGTATAGGACTAACCATTTCAAATTAAGCTCCTCCTGTTAAGAGTTTGACCGGTTTCATGTATACAATCTCGTCACCATCACTGATTCAACTGTTGTTGTTGTGCTGTTGTGTATTGTTGAGTTGGAACTGATCCACAGATGATCCTCAAGTCAGTTTTTTAAAGGCAGTAGTAAATCACACAGAAGAGATTGCCCATTTTTGCAGCAAGCAGCTGGTGGATTTGAACCACATGCCTTTGGGATTGCAGTGTTGCTTGTTAACACTAGGCCGCCAAACCTCCCTTGTAGAAGGTATGCTATTGTTAGGGCCATTTTGGTGCTTGTATTACCACCATGTTTAGAGTCAATAACATATAGTCACTAACTAAGATGTAGAAAGCCAACAACCAAATTAACATTGGAAGAAAGGTTATCTTTACTCACACACATCAACAACTTTCTAGAATGGTATTTGCAGAAATTTTGGGTGACTTCAATTTTAAGTATCTGCCAGCTGCCTATAGGGGCAGTAAATGCTGGCAGGCCCTGGTAATGTACACTTGACTTGTAGACATCATGTCATGAACATCTATCCTCATGTTAAAACTACCAGTGAACCAACCTTAACTTGTAACAAATTCTTCATCACCATCACCTTCACTTCCTGTATGAGCAACTTTAAAGTCCTGAGAAAGTTTTGATCCTGTTATAACATCCAAACCCCAAATAAATCACAGGGCTGTTGAGTCAGTAATTGTTACCACCCTCGGTCCTACAGGACAGGGCAGAACTGTCCCATAATGTTTCCAAGGCTGTGAATCTTGACAGAAGCCGCCCACCACATCCATCTCCTGGAGGGGAGTGTTGAGTTAGCAACTCAGAGCTTAACCCCTGTGCCACCAAGGCTTCTAGCCAAGTTTACAAGCAACAAATTCTTTATCACCTTCACTAACTGCATTTGTGGCTTTAAATAATTGAAAAGGCCTGAATCCATCTCTCGTACTAAAGGAAGGTTGCATAAGACCCACATACGCTTGTTTCAAGGGACTTGTCCACTCCACTTAAAGGCACTCGTTAGAAAAGGCCTCATTCACAGCGGGACGGCCTGTAATCATGTTAGGGTAGAAAAGAAGGACATAAGAACATACGAAGTCCCCCTCAACTGTTTCCACACACTGTTAAAAATGGCAGGAGTTATTTTTTTCTGAAACAACGCAAACTTGAGCAGTAGCATTTCCACCACAAGAGCTGCCTAACTCAGCCTACAAACCTGCTCCAGGCCGGGCCCTGCCCTCCGCTCTGAGGGCCGGCCACCTCCCCAGCTGTTTGCTCAGCACAGACATCCACTCAGAGAACTGCCAGCCACAGACATCTCATCCCCAACACGGCCATCCGTGCCACTCGAGACCCTGCAGGAAAGGGCAGAGAGGCCAGGGGCCCAGGAAGCACAGGCAGGGCCTACATAGCCAGGGAGAAGCAGTATTAAAGGAAAAGCCAGCACGCAGACATACACACCTTTGTTTCTTTTATTAAACTGAGGAGAAATTCACCCAACACACATCCTAAAGTGTGCTGTTCAGACACCTAGTAAGCTTACAATGTTGTACAACCACTTCTAGCTGGTGCCAGAACATTCCATCAACCCAGAAGACCTAGCATTACACAGTCATTCTGTCACAGATGGAATAGGGTCCCTCCAAAACTCAGGTATGTAATGATAGAAAGTTACGATAGAAATGATAGAAGTTATGACATAATTCCCCACGATGTGACACACCAAGCAGGTGAAAGGGGATTAAGAATGGACTCTAATACTCCTTGGTCCCACCATAGGCCTGGAAAACAACCTAAGGACAGTTTCTCTAGGGTGTAGCCTGTAAGGTCTTTTATCTAAGGAGAGATAAAGGCAGAGGAAAGCTAGCAGAGGGGGGACATCTCAGCAGAGACACGAACAGCACATCATGAGTGGGGTGCTTCCTTCTGCACTCGGGCTCCTCTGTGAGGAAGGTCCCTGGCACCAGGGAAGTGAGGACACACGGAGACACAAGGAACTTAAGGGCTTAAAGATGCTGAAGGAGAAAATGACTCACATGCAGAGGGCTTTCCTCCAGAGCTGCACCCTCAATCTGGATTTATAACCTAATCTGTGTTATTGTTGTTGTTGTTGTGTGCTGTTGAGTTGCTGTGATTCATAGTGACCCTATGACCAACAGCTCTGAACCCTGCTCTATCCTGTGCCAATCTCATTGTCTCTGACAGCCTACTCCCATTACCCCATTGACGGAACCAGTCCATCTCATCGAGGGTCTTCCTCTCCTGCGCTGTTCCTCCACCCTCCCAAGCATGACGTCCCTCTCCAAGGATTGATCCTACCTTGCAACATGTCCAAAATATGTCAAACAGCTTCAGAATCCTTGCCTCCAAGGATGTGTCGTATACCTTTTCTAAACTGTAGGAGAATAAATGTGTTTGTGAAGGCTATCCACTTGTGGTAGGGAGCTCTGGTGGCCTAGTGGTAAGAAACCACACTGCAATCCCAAAGGCACATGGTTCAAATCCACTAGCTTCTTCATGGGAGAAGGATGGGCAATTCCTGTGTGATTAACTGCCTCTGAAAGCCTGCTGGAGGGGCAGCTATGGGTTGGTTCTGACTCGATGGTACACAATAATCAACAATCCACTTGTGGAGGCTGTTACAGAGGCCCTGGATAACTAAGACCTGCCTTTCACACTCTTCCTGCAACCTCTCATCTGCGTCCTGTGTGTCTCATTTGCCCATTCTGGATATTTCACATGAAAGGACTCAGACAGTGTGGGGCTCCCTTTTGTGTTCGGGCTTCTCTCATTTAGCACGATCTCTCCTTTCACTCATGTCACAGCAGGCCTCACTATTTCATTCTTTTTTTTTATTAAATTTTTTAATGAATATTTACAGAGATTTGGGGTTTTCATTCATTCATTGTTGCACTATTTTCTCTACCCTCCTCCCCAGTTCGTTCTTCTTGTTTTCCCCCCTTGAAAGTCTGTTTTAATTGTCCAATTGCCACAGTGCTTGTCAAAGCCAGTTCTGATTATTCATTCATTTTTATGTTTTGTTAGATGCCGCTGGTTCTGTTGCAAGGCACCCTGACTTCCGCCCAGCCTGCACCATCCTGACCCTCACCAGAGGGAGCTGTTAAACCCATCGTTACTGCCAACCTGTCTCCTTGAAGGTCTTCCTCTTTTTTGTCACCTTCTTACAATAGAATGTTGTTCTTATGTGTGGTCGAGTCTGAAATGACTCAAAACTGACCCTCTGGAAAGTGTTCAGAGGCAGTCAGTCGTGCGGAGGGGGGAGACTGCTCATCTTTCCCCCAAGGAGCAGCTGGTGGATTCGAACCACATGCCTCAGGCTGGTAGCACGATTCCTCCCCACTAAGCCACCAGAGCTTGCCTTGGATTTACAGTGAAAACTACAAGGGCAGACAATGATCGAGACCTCCTTGTCTTTGCCCAAGTCTCACATGATTTCCATCTTGTGACAGGGTTTTGCCCCTTTTCTGCGGCTGGCTTAGTGGAAAATATGTTCATCTTCTTTCTCAGACAGGTTGCCGCACCACGCAGAGCTGCCTTCCCCAGGTCTACTGTCTAGACCATTTGCTTATCCATTCACCTGCCGGCGGAAATTCGAGCTGTTTCCACCTTTTGGCTGGCAGGAGTAATGCTGCTGTAAATATCTGTGTGCACGTTTCTCTGCAGACATCTGTTTCCATTTCTCTTGAATGTGTACCCAAGAGTGGAAATGCTGGGTCCTGTGGTAATTCTGTGTTGCAGACCCTTCATTTTAAGCTATAAACACGTTGGAAGAAAGTCAAGAAACGGAGACTCAAGCCAAGAAGAAAAGTAACCTCGGGGCAGTGCCAGAAGTTAACAGCAAAAATGCCTCAGTGGTGAGGCGATGACGATTGAGATGGGTTTTTGGAGACACCGCCGCGGGTGGGGTACCTGGATCTTCCACATAAAGAGGAAAGGGGGCAGGAGCAGGACTTGTCCGGCCTGATGAGCCTCCGGCTCACCCTGGAGGACAATGACGTGCCCTGGGTCACCTGCTGGCTCCCAGTCCAAACCTGTATGGTCTCATCTCACTCTGCCTGCCACGCCATCCTCTCTGAAACTGTCTTCCCGGAAAACAAGACAGGGTCCCAAAACCAGCACCAGCACCTCTTACCACCAGGCCATCAGAGCCCCCTAGCACCACCACCTCTTGTACACCCCTCCTGAAAATTCACAGTCAGCGAGACCTTCCCAACAGGAAAACTACTTTCCTGCTGAGAACTCCAGAATACGAGGACAAATGCCTTACTCACATAACTCAGAGCATTAAAACCGGCATCAGTTTTTAAAATAGGTTCTCCACTTTGGCCTTCAAGCACACACAGCACTACATTTAGACACTAAAAGAATATATAATAGGCTAAACATTTACGTCATACAGAAACATTTCATTGTCTTTTATTAATGTACTGGTGACAGCAAGCCAGTATGTGAGCCCCTGCAAAGAGCTCGGAGTGGGAGCCAAGCAGACAGGCACAGAAAAGGTGGCTCCACGACTGGTAACTTTACGCAGAGCAGAAGGAATGGTCCTGTCCTGTATCACCACCATCGTCCCACTATGGTGAGTCCAATATTGTGGTCTCCCTTGTGTATACTGACCACCTACACCACCAACATGATATGATGTCCTTTCCCAGGGGCGGGTCTTTCCTGATGATGTGTCCACATTCTTACCACCCTGTCTTCGAAGTCGCATCTGGCTGCATTTCTTCCAGTTCATGGTGGTTTGGGGCTATCGAATCACCTGCAACTCACAGTGACCCAGTGGACAGCAGCTCTGAAGCCTGCCCTGTCCTGAGCCAGTCTCACGGACTCTGACACATCTACCCCCATTGCTCCAATCACTGTATCAATCCATCTCATCTGGGGTCTTCCTCTCCTGCACCGTCCCTCCACCCTTGCAAGCATGATGTCCTCCTCCAAGGATCGGCCCCTCCTGGACACGTGCTCAAAGTATGTGAGATGGAGCTTCAAAACCCTAGCCTCCAAGGAGAAATTTGGTTTCCCCCTCTCCAAGACAGACCTTTATGTTTTCTTGGCAGTCCGTGCTATGTTCAAGACTCTCTTCCTCATTGCCATTAAGTCAGGACTAATTCAGAGCTGACCCTGTAGCTGGTTGAGAGAAGCTGCAAATCACATGGGAAGAGACTGCTCCTCTTTCCACCCCCCCCAGATCAGTTGGTGGACTTGAACTTCTGACGAGGTGTGCCCCGTAGTTTAGAAGAGTCACTCACTACAGACTCTGCCATCAGTGGGACAACAGTGGGCTCCAGCTCAGAGGTTGAAGGAGGACTGGGTAGTGTTCTACTCTGTTGTAAGAGGGTCACTATGATGCAGGGCCTAATTAAGGGGCCTTAAACGAAGATTTCACTTTATGTGGGTTCACAACCAACTCCCTTGGTAAAAGCAATTAGGAGATTAGGAGACATACACTCTGGGCATGTCCGCTGTCAGGGACCTTTCTAAAATACTTAAGAGCAACGATGCCAGTTTAAAGACTAAGGGATGCCTGATTCAAGGCACAGTCTTGCCAATCACTTGCTATGCATCTGAGTGTTGAACAATGAATAAGAACGGCAGAAGAAGAACTGATGCCTTTGCGTTGTGGCACTGGGAACGGGTACTGACTATTCCATGGACTGCTGATAGAACAAACAGGTATGTTTTAGAAAAGCCGCAGCCAGAGCTGAAGATGGCCATGCTCTGTCTCTCATATTTTGGGCATGTAGCTAGGAGACGCTATTCCTTAGAAAGGGATATCATGCTTGGAAAGGTGGGGGGTCAGCAAAAGAAAGGAAAATCCCCAACTACAGGGGCTGAGACAATGACTGCAGCAAAGGGCTCAACTATGTCAGAGGTGATGAGGGCGTTATAGGAAAGGACAGGATTCAGATCTATTGTTTCCAGGATCACTATGTGGTGTTGCAGAGGAGCAGTGAACATCCCATAGACGGCCAAGAGAACAAACAGGTATGTCTTGGAGAGGGTGTCCCTGGAGTGCTCTGTGGAGGCAAGAATGATGAGGTTTCACCTCGCATACTTTGGACATGTTTCTGGGAGCTGCTATTCCTTGGAGAGGGACATGATGCTGGGAAGGGTGGAGGGACAGTGAAGGAGAGGAAGACCCTCAACCAGGGGGACTGACGCGGTGACTGCTGCAATGGGCTCTTGTGAGTCAGGAAGTGTGAGGATGGCACAGGACAGAACAGGGTTCAGATCTTTTGTTTATAGGGTTGCAATGAGTTGTACTCAACTCTATGGCACCCAACAACAACAAACATAAGTTGTACTTGACCTTCTCTCTGGCACTTCACAACAACAAAGTAGTCAAGAATCACAGCAAATGACAACACAATTAAAACCCAAACCCACTATCACGGAGCTGACGTTAAAAAGAGCAGTAAAACTGTCGCTATTCCTATCAGGGGGATATAGTGCTGGGAACACCACAGAACATTCTAGACAGTATCAAGAGTCTAAGGGAGCACAGAGGGAGGAGGCCTGCATCCTTAGATAAAGGCATGGGCTCTGGCTGGGCCAGAGGGAGGGAGCAGAAGGAACAGTGAGTATCCAGGTCTACATGATTTACCACAACCTTGACCTTGGCAGTGGCACTATCTCGGGGAAAATTCTTTTAACTGCTTTCTCCTGTTTTCCTCTGTTCCCACAAATCTGACTGGCCTTGTTTAGATCTTCCCAGGCATCCCACAGTATTTCTTGGACTGCCTCTCTCCTTTCCCTTCCTTTTCTTTCATTTATTGGCTCATTAATTTATACATTAAAGTAATGATCAACAACAAAGGCTTAGCCATTTGCCTCCTGGCATGTGGCTACAATTAGGCAGCATATCGACCCCAACCAGCTTCCTCATTAAGTTCAGCTTCACTGGCTCTTAGCTGCCAACCTCTCAAAGGCTGGCTGGTGTCCTGTCACACTACAGGCCTAGTCTGGGCTGAGTAAATAACTGAGACTTTTATCCAGGTGCCCTTGTGACCCTCAACTGGGAATACCCATCCCAGGGACCATCAAGATGCATCTACACCCGGCGGGGATCAAGTTACCAAAAATCCACTTTGTGCTGCTATTTTCGCTGGTGTCTCAGGAGAGTAGAGAAAATATTTGGGGCATGAATGTGTAGAATTCTCTACAAAGGTTACCTTGGAAGCTCATCAAATGTAAAATTACGTGGGCTTGCCCACCTGATGTGCAGAAAATCGTGGAAAAAGTGGCTTCCTTTCAGCTCAAGCCTGTCACAGACGTGGCGTCCAGTGATGGTGGCAAAGGTGGTTAAAACAGCTCTCCCTTCATCAGTCTGTCCCCTCACCCTCCACACAGACGCTGCACATCTAGTAAATGGCTCATCTCTAAGTACAGAGGACAGATTCTTTGTCAACAAATAAAAAAGAGTAAAGTCACTCCTGTTACCACCCACCATTCATTGCCCAGTGAAGTGTCATGCTTGGCATCTGGGCATAAAACCAACAGACGAGGAAGGCTGAGTATTTACAAAGAGCTCCAGGCCTCAGCACTGCATTTTCCGTGACCTCATTTGATCCCCAGGTGAGGTGGGGAAGACCATCACTCACCTTTTAAAGATCAGAAAATGAGAGGTTCAGAGAAGTGAGGGACCCTGGAATGAGAGGCTCAGAGAAGTGAGGGGCCCTGGTCTCTAGCACACAGCACAGGCAGCATCTGATTCCTCAGAGCTTTGGTGGCGGACGGTACGCGCTGTCAAGTGGGAACCAACCCACAGCTGACCTTCCACCAATAGCTGACCTTCCAGTGGGTTTTCAGAGGCTGTAAACTACAGGGGAGGAGACTGAAGATGACAGAAGAACAATCAGTGGTGATGCTACAGAAGAGTCCTGGACGTACTACCACAGACTGCCAAGAGAACAAACAGGTCTGTTATGGAGAAGGTGAAACCAAGTTGCCCCTTGGAGGCAAAGATTTTGAAGGTCTGCCGGACATACTTTGGACATGAAGCCGGGAGGGACCAGTCCTTGCAGATGGATATCATGCTTAGAAGGGTGAAGGGACAGCAAAGGAAAGGAAGACCCTGGATAAGATGGATTAACACAGTAACTGGAGTAATGGAAATAAGTGTGTCAGACTGTGAGACTGGCTCAGGACAGGGCAGGATTCAGAGCTACTGTACACAGGGTCACTAGTGTAAGTGACCGGACAGTCTATAACAACAACATCATGGTTTAGTGGTGTTGGAATGACTAATGCGTCCACCTAGGCATCGTACACATTCAAGAACACAGTAGGGCACAGGCAGAGCTAGGGGATATTGCACGTTCAGCTCCACACCCACAATAAAGCAATCGGGCCCAGAGAGCCAAGTGAATTTTCTGTTTCCCAGTGTATATAAAAATCATGTAGGTGCTACTCTGAAGTCTAAGTGCAACAGTATTACGTAAAAGGTTGAAACCAAAAGTGACACAGACGCACAGTGTAAGCACACAGTGTTGCAAAACTGGTTCCAAGAGACTCACTTCCTGCAGGTTTGTGGCCTGGAACCTTCATTCTGTAAAAAAGCACATTATTTGAGATGTCCAATAAAATGCAGTGTGTCAGAATTTACATATCAAAGGAAGCAGTTCTTCTAATTCAGATTTATAAAGGTCTTGAGTCTTCTGCAGTTCAAATCCACCAGAGGTTCTGGTAGTACTACACAGTAGTAGCCTTTCATGCAAATTACAGGCGGTCTCGATGAATAAGGAGCTGGGGTAGCTTAGTGGTAAGGTGCTGCGCTGTCAATCCAAAGGCACATGGTTTGAATCCACCAGATGCTCTGTTGGAGAAAGATGGGCAGTCTCTTTCCATGCAATTTACCACCTCTGGAAACCTGCTGGAGGGTCAGCTATGAGTCGGTTCCAACTTAATGGAATATCACAGCAGTCCTATGAATAAGTACCAATTTAATGGCAGGGAGTTTGAGCGTGGGATTTTTTTGTTTTGGTTTTTTTGGGGCAGGTTGCTTGTTTGGTTTTTCCATGCACATATAGTATAATTCTTAAGTTTCTTTTCTAAAAGGCAGAGACATCAGTAATTGTAGGGAAGAAAACGTATGCTCTCATAGATAATTACGCACAAATGTTCACAAGAGCTTTTATTTGCAATTGCTAAAAATTAGCAAAGCCAGTCCCAGGAGGTTCATGTAGTATTCTTCAAAGGACAAATGATAAAGAATAGAGAATAGGCTGGTAGAGAAAGAATAGGTTCGGGGTGAGGGGAGGGGTGCAGAAAGGTGTTGTGTAACCAGGTGTGGGGGGGTTCCTAGTAAGGATAGGGTGTTCTCTATCTTGGCTGTACTGTTGTTGTTAGGTGTCACTGAGTTGATTATGACTCATAGTGACCGTATGAACAAAAGATCTGAACCCAGTCCTGTCCTGCGCCATCCTCACGCTTCCTGACATACAACAGCCCATTGTAGCAGTCACCTTGTCAAACCTACCTGGTTGACGGTCTTCCTCTCCTTTGTCAACCCTCCACCCTTCCCAACATCATGTCCCTCTCCAAGGAATAGCACCTCCTAGTAATATGTCCAAAGTATGTGAGGTGACGCCTCATCATTCTTGCCTCAAGACAAATCCATTTGTTCTCTTGGCCATCCATGGGATATTCAGTGCTCTTCCCCAATATCACAGCTCAAAAGCGTCAGTTCTTTTTCTGTCATCCTTATTCACTGTCCAGGTCTCAGATGCACAGGTATTAATTGGAAAGTCTATGGCCTGAGTCAAACACATCTGAGTCTTCAAACTGATATCACTACTCCTCAATTATTTGGAAAGGTCGATAACTGCAGATTTTTCCAGGGCAATGCGTCTCATTTCCTGACTGCTCATATCAAGGGTGTTAAAATGAAGCCGCTGACAGTTTCAATCTCCTCTATATCCATAACACTTACTGTTGGTTCAGTGGCAAGAATCTTTGTTTTCTTGACATTGAGATGCAATCCACACTGAAGGCTGCATTTCTTGATCCTCTGCAACAACTGCTTCCAAGTTTTCATCACTTTCAACGTCTAAGGCTGTGTCATCTGCATAATGCAGGTTATTATGAGCCTCCCTCCAATCCTGATGCCACACTCCTCTTCATGGAGTGCAGCTTCTCGGAAAATATGCTCAGCATATAGACTGAACAGGTATGGAGGTAGAATATATCCTGATGCACTCCCTCCCCAATTTCAAACAATGCAGCGCTCCCCTGCTCTGTTCACACAACAGCCTCCTGGTCCAGGTATAGGTTCCTCATGAGCACAATCAAGTGCTCTGGGATTCCCATTCTGCTCAATGCCAGCCACAACTTGTCATGATACACACAGTCAAACACCTTTGCATAGTCAATAAAGCACATATAGACATTCTTCTGGTATTCCTTCCTTTCAGCCAGGATCCATCTGACATCAGCAATGATATCCCTGGTGTCACCGCTTCTTCTAAATCCTGCTTGAACGTCTGGCAGTTCCTTATCTATGTGCTGTTCCAGCTGTTTTTGAATGATCTTCAGCAGTTTTTTGCTTGCATGTGATTAATCTTGGCTGTACAGAGGTCAGTATCCTGGTTGTATTACTGGGCTCCAGTTTCCCAAGATGTTATCACTGGGGACTTGGGTGAAGGGTCCCTGAGGTCTTGTATTTGTTCTCACATTTGTTCTATCCAAATCAGTGACACTGAGTCCATTCCATCCCCCGGCGGCCCTCCACTGGCTTTCCCACACTGAAAATCCTTTTCCAGAAGAACAGCTGGAGGATTTGAAAGGCCAACTTTTGTCCACAACACACTTTATACACTGTGACATGTAATGCACTATATTAGTCTAAGACATACAGAGCACCAAGGGTCCTAGTAACATTTACAAATACTTTAACATAAACACAGTTTTAATTAATAACAGCTTACATCCCAAGGGCTGATTATGGATGTTATGTACCATCCAGTCGGAAGTGACCATAGCTGACCCTCCAGGGGGGGTTTCGTTGTTGTTGATTGCCTTCGAGTCAAGCACAACTCATAGAGACTCTATGAGCAAAAGGCCTGAAACCACTGTACAACTACTGACATTTATCAAAGTTCACAGAGTTTCCGGATGCATATTATTTAGGAAGTGGATGGCACTCCTGCTTCCAAATGTGAAAAGTGAATGTAAAATGTTAAGTTTTTAGAGGCAGCAAATCGTACAGGAGGAAATTGCTCATCCTTCTCCCACGGGGCAGCTAGAGGATTCAAACCGCATGCCTTTGGGCTGGCAGCACAATTCCTTACCACTAAGCCACCAGAGTTCCCTCAGGACGAACAGACCACATGAACTACAACTTCCGCAGTATGGCACCCCTAGCTTTGACACATGGAAGAATCTGTGAACACATTTGTAGAGCAACTTTAATTAAAACTGCCTGGCATTGGGGCCACTTTCATAAAGGTTCAAAGTGAAGTCACTGACTAGGATTTGAGGCCGCGGTGTTATCACTGACTCCAGGGTACAATGTGATTGACCAAGGGACACAGCACCAAGGTAATTCAGAGAGAGGTACTCACTGCTAACAAGGCTGGTGGTTCAAACCCATGAGCTGCTCTAGGAAAGAAAATGTCTAGTGATGCGCTCTCTGGAAAATTACAGCCTAAGAAACGCCATGAGGCGTCTTGCACCAGGCCCAGGAAGACGCTGCCGAGAAGACAAGCAGATGCTCCTGGGGCAATGGGACAATATTTAGGGTGGTGCCCAGATATAGTCAGTGATGCTAATTCATTAATTAGGGAGCTCTGATGTCTTGTTGTTGTTGCCGCTGCTATTACGTGCTGTCAAGTTAGAACCAAGCTGTAGCTGACTCTTGAGAGAGGGTTTTGAGAGGCAGCCAATCACCTGGGAGGAGACTGCCCATCCTTCTCCAGCGGGGAATCTGGTGATTCAGACCAACCATGTACCTGTGAATTGCAGCTGAGCTTCTTACCACGAGGCCACCAGAGCTCCATCCCCTGGTGGCTTCATGGTAAGGAACTGCAAGGCCAATGCAAGGTTACGTGGTTCAAATCCACCGGCTCTGCTCATGAGGACAAATAGGCAATCTGCAGTGCCACTGCCTGCCTTTGAAAACCTGCTGGAGGGTCAGCCAGGGGTCTGTTTTGAGCAACAACAACAATTAGCTACCTATTATTCCTGGGTTTATCACAATATCCCCCAGGGGAAACTGCACATGGAAGAACCTGGAAGGCAGGGTCTCCAAACAAGTCCACATGTGCAGATGTGGGCCTAGGGTGCCGTCATTACCGGGCAGAAGTGGTGGGATTCCAACCAATGGCACATCAAGGAAGAGGAAAGGTTCAGGGCCTTCTGTGCCCAGCTGACTTCACGGCACATTTGAATAAAATCGCTCAGAGGAAGCAGATTATATGAGGATCTGGCCTCCAAGTTGGTGCCCGGGTGATAGAAACAACACCTTCCTCTGAATATGAGTTACAAAGCCAGCATTGACGTCCAAGTTCTCCTACACCTGTTACTTTGTCAAGTCACGCAGTGCTGTTTTTTCTTCAAGAATGTCTGTGTTCTGTAATTGCAAGGTTAGGAGAAAGGTGGGAACACAGGAAGGTTCTAGATGGCCAGGTAAAAAGTAGGACAGCCCTGCACATGGCAGATGGGAAGGAACAAGAGAATATGAGCACTCACAACACAACTGTGCCAACAAAAGGCCAGGCTAGGTGGACAGCAACTCACCTGACCATTTAACAGGACCGATAACCCACACTAGGAAAATCAGGAAAAATACCAATGTTGCCAAGGATTTAATTTTACTAGCATCGATAATTAACACTCCTGGAAGCAGCAGTCAGGAAATCAAAGGATATACTACAACCAGACTGTTGTAAGAGATCTCTCTGAAGTATTAAAGAGCAAAGATGTTGCTTTGAAGACTAGCACCTGACCAAAGTGATGATACTTTCAATTATGTCATGTGCATATGAAGGCCACACAATCAATATGGAATAAAGAAGACTGGAAGCCATAGAACTGTGGAGCCGATGAAGAACATTGAATATATCATGTATTATCAAGGCATGATGATGAAGACTCATCAACAATCTGCGTTATGCAGATGACACAACCCTGCTTGCTGACACTGAGGAGGACCTGAAGTGCTTGCTGTGGAAGGTCAGGGACTGCAGTCTTCAGTACGGATTGAGACTCAATATCAAGAAAACAAAGATTCTCACCACTGGACCGACTGACAGAACAGGATGGGTGGTGAAGAGATTGAGATTATTCACAGCTTCAGTTTGCTTGGCTCCATAATCAACACTTTTGGCACGAGCAGCCAGGAAATTAAAAGATGTATTGTGATGGTAAAGTCTGCGATTAGAGACCTCTCTAAAGTACTGAAGAGCAACAATGTCAGTCTGCAGACTAAGGTGCGCCTGATACAGGCCATGGTCTTTGCCATTACTTGCTATGTATCAGAGAGCTGGACAATGACTAGGGATGATAGAAGGAGAATTGATGCCTTTGAGCTGTGGTGCTAGAGAAAAGTATTGAGTATACCATGGACTGCTAAGAAAACAAACAGGTTCACCCTGGAGAGGGTGAAACCAAGCTGCTCCTTGGAGGCAAGGATTCTGGACATGTTGTAAGGAGGGACAGGTCCTTAGAGAGGGACAAGATGCTCGAGAGGGTTGAGGGACAGCGCAGGAGAAGAAGACCCTCGATGAGATGGATTGATTCAGTGACTGGGCTAATGGGGGTAGGTGTGTCAGAGACAGTGAGATTGGCACAGGACAGGTTTTAAGGCTGTTGTACATAGGGTCGCTATGAGACACAGGTGATTCGATGGCACATAACAACAGCAACAACAACAACTCCATGAGCTGCTCCTCAGGAGAAAGATGGGTAATCTCCTCCCACGAGATTCTCTGCTTCTGCAAAGTTACTGGAGGGTCCACTGAGCCTCAATCCCGACTCGACTCGGTACACAATCACCACCACCAGCACAATGAACAAATCCACCCTCGATCTGAAGCACAGCTGGCATGCTTCTCAAAAGCACGGAAGGTGGCAATGCTGTCTCGGGTACTCTGACCATATCATCAGGCAGGAGCAGCCCCCACAGATACAGCACCCATGGATACAGCCACTGCCATCAAGGGGAGCCCAGCTCCTTGCAAACCTCAACCAGGTTTCCGAAGATGCAAGCCTTCGTGGGAAGAGGGAGTGTACCTTTCTCTTCTGGGAGGCTTGGTAGATGTGAACTGTGACCCTTTGGTGAGCAGTCCCACTTCGACAACCAGAGCTGGAGAAAGAGGAAGCCCCCCAATGCTCTGAAGTGGGAAAGAGGCTTCAATAATGAGCTTACACACAGTACAGACTAGGAGGCTAGTACAAGATCAGGCAGGGGTCTCTGCTCATTGCAACCAGAACCCTTAATGACACCTAGCAAGAGGGACACGTTTACTTTAAGGGGGGAAAAAATTTAAAAAGTGAGGTAATACAGCATATTTAGAAACTGCTTATATAATATGAAAATAAACCTAGAAAAAAAATATCACAAGACACCTTTTCAAATGAATGCGGTTTCATAGTTGCTAAGGTCTTTTTCACTGCTTGTGAAAAGAATTAAGATATTAAGAATAATTTTTTTTTTTTGCCAGAACTGAGCCTATTAAAAGGAAGACATAACTTCCATATAAAAGAAAGGGCAAATTATTAACAATCCAAGCAAGTTGGATAAGCTGACAGAAACTCAACAACCAGAGGGATTTTGTAGCTTTTCAAAAACCAGTTTACAATGTCTCTCCTTCACCCTGAGACCACGCTCTGCTCCTGTGAAGGTAAAACCCTGTAAATCACGCCGGAACAAGACAACAGCAATGCTGGAGAGATCTGTCTTTTGAAAACTCTTCATTTTTCTAACGTCCCCACGTCGAGTTGGTTTCACTTCGTGGGATCCATGGACCATCACAGACTGGTGGCTGGGCCTCTGCGGTCGGTGTCACAGAGAAGCCTTTCTCCTTCAACTCGGACAGCTGCGTGCGCACTCTCAACAATGGAAGTGGACTTGTATGCCAACTCTCGCAAACTGGTTTTCATCATTTTCATCAGCTTTTGTGGCAGTGTGTCTAATAATACAGCCCAGGTCTCTTTTTCCGGGCCGGCCTCATTATTCCAGACGCCAGTGGGCTTGGGAGCTTGAAGGCCTGGGTTTCCCCCGCTAATCTGGTCCAGTGCTGGTTCGCGTTTTTCCCAGCTGGGCACACCTCGGGATACCCTACTGAGGCGAGCATAGCATCTACTGAGCAAACACAGGGGATGCAATCGGAGAAGGCACGAGCTTCCTTCTTGAGGGAGGAGTGGCCAGGGCAGAAGTAACCTTCTGTAATACACCAAGTCAGGGAGCATGTTCTATTCACGAATGTACTATGCTTTCTCTTCTAAGTAAAACCTTACAAAGTCCTGTCTTCTAGACAACCCTCCACCTGTCTCTGCATTGTGTGATGAATAATACACTAGAGACGATGTGTCTCGAGAGCTGTCAGAATTTAAATCGGTGGCATGTATGTCACTTTGATGACTAAGGTACATCTGAATCAAGCCGTGCTCTTTCCAGCGGCCTCATATGCATGTGAAAGCTGGACCATGAAAAGGACAGACAGGAGAAGAAAGGACGCCTCTGAACGGCGGTGCTGGTGAAGAGTATGCACCATGGACCATCAGAGGAAACCGACCGGTCCATCTTGAAGTGGGGCAGTCAGAACATTTCTTGGAAGGGAGGGTGGTGCCGCTTCGTCTCCTGTACTTTAGACAGCAGAACGGACCAGTTCCAGGGAAAGGACGTCATGCTCGGTGAAGCAAAGGATCGACAATAAAGAGGGAGCCCCGCGATGGAAGGGAGTGGCTGCAACAGAGGCTCTGACCCAGCAGGACAGGGAAGAGGAGGAGGAGGAGGAGGACCAGGCAGCGTCATCCTGGTGCTCAGGTCACCAGGCAGCAGGCCGACAGCAAGGATGTGCCGACTGAGATGGAGGTTTACGCTTCTACTTGCCTTTGGCCAAAGATTCTTGTTTAAAATTTCTAGAGAGCAGCCCTGTGTCCAGCACTGTGCACTTTTACAAAGATAAGTCAGATTCAGGGACAGGAGAGCATCAAGTGAGGACAAGAACAGGGAGGCTGACCAGCCAGTATCCTTACTGTGCTTCTGAAGATATTCTAATGGAGGAGGCACAAGGGAGCTCTGGGAGAGGGGGGAGAAGGAGCTGTACTGCCAACCCAAAGGTACGCAGTTCAAATCCACCAGCTGTCCCAAGGGAGAAGGATGGGCCATCTCCTCCTGGGTGATTTACTGCCTCTGAAAATCCACTGAAGGGACAGCTATGGATCGGTTCTGACTTGAGGGTACACGTCATCTCGTGTGGGAGTCCCAAATCAACCAGGAAAGCCACTGGTCATGGCGGGACTGCAGTCACTCCCAAGGGGGATGGACTTCCTGCAGCCGTAAGGTTTCCTAGAACCTTCCACTTCCTACATAAAGTGACCTGCTGTCATCATCAACCGAGACTCAGGGCAAACCCCCCATGCGCACCAAGGCAGATCTGCCCTCGGGGGCTAACCTCACCACACGAATGTCAGGCCTTGCTTCCGAGGTGGCTCAGAACCACTGACCTCTGAGTCATCAGAGAACACAGCACCCAAACTCTAGGCTAAAACAAAGGCAGTACCAGGGCATCAAAGTAGGTGGCACAGGATTGAAGCAGGAGGCACTGTTGCCAACAAGGGGAGACTCTCGCTCCTCCTGGACAGACCATCAAACTGTGGCAGTGTCCAGAGCCTGAGAACTGCAGTGTGGATGCCGGTGTTCTTAACTGGGGTCTTCTGGTCCCCCATGTCTTCTGAACATCGCCAGATCTGTCCCTGCTGGTCCTGCAGGCAGAAGAAACCCCACCCATCTCCTGATCAAACCCTGACCTCCGCCCCTCATCAAGCGTCCACCCACTCTCCTCCTCTTCTCTCTCCTATCTTTAATCTCTGTGGCATTCACCTCCTCCAGATGTTTTTGTAGTCTCTGTGTGCCTACACACACCAACAAGAAAACCAGACCTACTGCCATCCTCCAAACAAGAGAGAACTGCCCCGTAGGGCTTGCAAAGCTGCACATGTTTGCCTTATCATTCTCTCGGTCCTACTGGCCTTTCAGTTAGCAGCCCAGCGCCAACAGAGCTTATAAACAAACACGCACACAATCACGGCAGCTCTTATCTGTATAACCTAGTCACTGCCTCTGCTCTATTTGCCATCAGCCCTCTGGGAAAGTGCTATTATGATCTCAATTCTATAAAACGAGGAAACAGGGAGTCAGGGACTTGGAATACTTTGTCCAAGGTCACCTCTCAGCAGGTGGCAGATGGGGCCTCAATCCCCATGTCTCGGAGCTGCCAGAGCCCAGCTTCCCAATGACCTGATCCTCCATGGCAGGACTGTGTGTGTGTATTTCAACTTCCCGCCCCCCTCATTCCAGAAGGTTCTAAACCCCCATCTCTAACTTCCTAAATAACAGGCAGGGCAATTCACTCTTGCCTGCTCATGGTTAAAGATCAAGTTCAAATTAAACAGTACTGAAGCTACACAGAGTAGCATAATACATCAAATATGCACAGATGGGGAGAATTACAGGCCATTTTTTTAAAGGAGTGAAACAGTCACAGAGGATAAAAAGTTAACACTTAACCAAAAAGCCTCTAAGCACTTCTTGCCTGAGGTTTATCAGCAGCATCAAAATAAGTCTGCACATGTTCACCTGAGAAGGTGAAGTGAGGACACCAATAAATACTAATGACCTAGTTATGTAAGAACTTCAGAGGCCTGAGCCACAGCCCTGCCTCATTCTTCACCCCACAAGCGAACACACTCACACACAGGTGAGGAGGGCAGGGACGACAGGCTGGGGGAGCGTCCTCCCAAGCTTCAAGCCGCAATCAACTCACTTCTGCTCCCTGTGGCCCTGCCCTACAACCCTGAGGAACTGGGTTCCATTCTGACAACAGAATTTCCCTCCAAAGAGCTTCCACCCACTTTTTATTTGTCTGTTTCTTTCTCCTCCACTCCCCCCGCCATCAAAGAGCTGGACAATAACTAGGGGTGATAGAGAATTGATGCCTTTGAGCTGTGGTGCTGGAGAAGAGTGTTGAATAAATCATGGACTGCTAGGAAAACAAACAGGTTCATCCTAGAGAGGGGGAGAACAGGCTGCTCCTTGGAGACAAGGATTCTGAAGCTTCATCTGACATACTTTGAACATGCTGCAAGGAGGGACTGGTCCTTGGAGAAGGATGTCATGCTTGGGAGTGGGGAGGAACAGAGCAAGAGAGGAAGACCCTCGATGAGATGGATCGATTTAGTGACTGGGGTAATGAGGATAGGTGTGTCAGGGGCAGTAAAATTGGCACAGGATAGAGTAGGTTTCAGGGCTGTTGCACATAGGGTCTCTATGAGTTGCAAGAAACTCAACGGCATATAACAACACACAACAACAAAATAATTCTTCATGCAACTCAGTCCTAAGTGACACTGTTGTATACTTTTGAGTCCGAGACAACCCATAGGTGACCCTCTGGTGGGTTTTCAGAGGCAGTTAATGCCACAGGAGAGATTGCCCATCCTTCTCCCACGGAGCAGCTGGTAGCCTCGAACTGCATGCCTTAGGGATTGCAGCGCAGCTTTCTGCCACTAGGCTACCAGCTGTCTATTGTTCACACCAAGACTTCTCATCAAAGAAAATCTGGGGAAGTCTGCACGCCTCCTACAATTCGGGGCTTCAGGAACCCAGCTCTGTCGCTCTACCGCAGCCTCCAGACACTGAGGAACATCAAACACAGCCTGATCTCAGCAAACAGCTTCCCCGGGTTGTGGACTGATTTTGTTTACAAACCAAAATGAGGTCAAATAGAAACGCAAGTTTCAGGCAGACTCATTATAGCAATACAGCCTTCAACTGTCACAAAACTAAACAGGATTTTGACGGCATTCCCGTCACACCAAGCTTTCTGCAACTTTAAAAGGATCATCTTGAAGACTTTGAAAGGTGACAGGCATTACTAGGGTGTGAGACAGAGCCTTCTGGAACTGACTCGCCAAGCCCCTTTTTCCTGCTTTCCCTCCCACACCCAAAGGTAAAGAGTAACACCTGGCTCCAAGGAGTCCGTGGCCATGAAAGCACCATTCTCCCAGAGTGGTTAATACTGTAAAAGGCCACGGACTTCACTGCTTAACTTCCCACAGATATGCTGGTCCTGGGCTGAAACATGGGCTAAGACAGCGTGAAGGAGTGCTGGGAGACCCCACCAGGCACAGCTTTAGCACAGGTGGTGTGGGGGGTGTGGACGATCACATCACCTGCCCCAAGATTACAATTCCTAACACATGACGGCTCTTGAGTATTTACAGAGCCAGCCGTAATTGCTAAGTGCTTTCACACCATCCTGCCCTGCTCCTCGGATCAGCACAATGTCCCCATGAGGGCTGGAAAAGCACAAGTGTGTCGCTGTAAAAGTGTTGGTTGGTGGCAGTGCCACACAGGGACTGCAAATCGGGGACACACTGTCCGATCCCAGGTGCCAACCCTCCTTCTCCAGAGGGTCTTCCTCTAACAGTGCTGGCATCACCTGCGTGGCACTGATAATACGAACCTAAGTGAAAACGGAAACAATAAAAAAGAGGACACATCATCTCTTAGCATTTCCCAGAGGGTCCGTGTTGTCAGATGCCCTCAAGACAGTTCCCATCCATGGAGACCAGAGAATGGAACCCTGCCAAGGCCCGCAGCAGCCTCATGCCCGGGGCTGTGTTCCCGTCCTGTATGGGGCCATATCATTGAGGATCTTTCTCCTCTTTCCTGACTCTCGACCAAGCATGACGTCCTCCATCAGCATGGGCCCTCCTGATAACGTGGCCAAGTACATGAGGCCAAGTCTTACCCTCCTCGCTGCTTCAAAGGAGCATTAACACTAGCCCTTCTCCCAGATCTGCTTTTTCCTCTGGAAATCCTCGCTCTTCTCAACCAGGGATAGTTTTATCTTGCTTGCTTGGGAAGCAGTATTAAGCAAAAAAGAAGGAACTGCTTCACTGCAGAAGTTAAGACTGCATGCGAGTTCTGAATCTCTCGTCGGGAGTGAAGGAATGCAGGGGGAACCTAAATTAACCCTGCCACCAGCAGCACCGGTTTCTCTCCACCACTATTCAGGACGAGCATGCCCTCGTCAAACGCTGGGACACGCTCACTCATGCTGGCCTTCCAGAGAGCTGGGGGAGAGACCTGCCAGTTAAACAGAGAAGGCCCACTCTGTCCACCAGACAGCACGAGGTTGGTGTCCACACCAGCAACAGTTAGACCTCGGCTCACCTGAGAGGCTGTGGTCACTGGTGACCGGGCCTGAGAGTCAAGTCCTAGACAGCTCGGGTCTTCCACTCTGCCTCAAGCACCGACGTACTTTGCAGGCAACGATTTTTCTTCAACTCCGTTTAGAAACAGGAACACGACTCATGAAGGTTCCAATATGAGTAACCATCCTTAAACCCTTCATCTGAGTTCATTATTGCAAAAGTATTTTCCAAGCAGCTCAATGTATGTACACACACACACACACACACACACACACACACACACACACACAGAGCACTAGTGGCTCAGTGGTTAAAGGCTGGAATCCCCTAGGTTATTCCTTGGAGAGGGCCATCATGCTTGAGAAGGTGGAGGGGCAGTGAAAGAGGAAGACCCTCGACCAACTGGGTTGACACAGTGACTGCAGCAATGGGCTTAAGTGTGTCAGAGACTGAGGATGACGCAGGGAAGGACAGGGTGCGGATCTGTTGTTCACAGGGTTGTTAGAAGCCATGCTCCACTTGCTGGCACCGTGTGTGTGTGTGTGTGTGTGTGTGTGTGTGTGTGTGTGTGTGTACAAAGAATGTTGCACTGATAAATGTCAACAGTCACTCAGTGAGATAGAGCTGGGCCATCTCTTCCCATAGAGATTTACAGCTTCAGGAACCCAATGGTGGTTGTAATGTGCTGAAACTGAGTTGATGGGAGTTGAGTTTACAGGGTCTCTATGAACTGGAATAGATTCAAGGCAGTGGGTATATTATGCACTACTATTCCAAACAGTGCGCTCTGGTGGCCTAGTGGCAAGAAGCCACTCTGCAATCCTGAAGGCATATAGTTCAAGGTTACGAGCTGCTCCAGGAGAGAAGGATGGGCAGTCTCCTGCCCTGAGATTAACTGCCTCTGAATATGGAGGGTCAGCTATGAGTCGATTCCAACTTTATGGTACACAACAACTATGCTAACATGAAGAGAAATGCAGTTCTGAAACCACACATGGATGAATCTTGAAATAAAACAGATAAACAGAGATACAAATCAATTCCTGAATACCAGGGAAGGGTGGGGCAGAGACACGGGGATTGCCAGTACCAAATTTCTGTTAAAAACAAAAGATGGATTAATTCATGTATACCGCATTGAAACAGATGAGGGAGGGAACTGTTTAAAAGGTATATAGAATTAGGTATTATTGTCATGACAGGAGTCTAGAATGAAGGCTGCATAGTGGAGTGGACTTGGGAGAAGGGATTGTATAACAATGCAAGAATTTTTCTTTCAGTTTTCAAAGAGAAGAACGAACTGGAGGGGAGGGGTGGGCAGGGAGAAAAGTGCAATAATGAAAGAATGGAAATCCAAAATCTCTGTAATAGTGATAATTTAAAAAAAAAACAAACAAAAAAACACAACAAAACAAACCAACCCATCTCTGGTTACACAAGAGCGAAGCCGAGGGGAGGAGTCTGGACACCCAAGTTTCCATTTATGCTGCACAGACAAGTTGGCTGCAAAGATGGTCAGCGACCCCAAAACCCAGAGGACATTTTGTAAGAAGCATGCAAGCATCGGCCACACAGCATGACCCAGGCCAAGAAGGGTAAGGTTCCCTGTATGCACAAGGCCAGAGGTTCTAGGACTGGAAGCAGAGGGCCTACGAGGGGCAGACAAGGCCAGTCTTGTGGAAACGAGCCGGAACCACGAAGACGACTGCGGTGAGCTTAACTGCAGGTCCAAGAAGACGGCAGCCATTGAGAGATGCCAGCATTCAGACCCGGGAGGGGATAAGACAAGAAAGGGCCAAGTGATCCCATTTCAAACATTTTGTTTTTAATTTAAAACAAGGTTGATGCAACAGAAAACAGTACCTGAGAGAAAACAGTAATGCTCCACTAAGCAAATACCCACGCAGAAAAAAACAGACCCAAACTCATCTGGTCAACTACTCAGCCTAGACCTGCCCGTTCCATCAGGCGTTCTCAGCTCCGATCCTTCGGAGGCAGTTTGCCAGGCCTTTCTTCCATGGAACTGTCATCACCCCCCATCTTCAGGTACTGCATTGCTTCCTCCGACCCGGCTCACGCCCCCCCCCCCCCCCCCCGCCATGAACCCTGAGCTTATGGTTGTGGTGATAAATAAGTTTGGCGACAAAGAGTGTTGATTGAGGTGACAGCATGAGGAACACAAGTATCCCCACTGAACTGCATACTTGGAAAAGGACTGGAGAGACAAATCCTGTGGAAGGCATGTTCTTCCTTCTCTTCTGTTGCTGCTGTGGTGTGACTTCCAGCCGGAACCAACTCACTGCTGATCCTCCGGGGGGTTTTCAGATTGCATGTCCTTCTTCCGAAGAGCAGCTGGAGGAATTCCACAGGCACACAGTTCGAATCCACCAGCTACTCCACGGGAAAAAGATGGGTAACCTCCTCCTGTGTGATTGATTGCCTCTGAAAACCCACTGGAGGGTCAGATCTCGCTTGACGGTACTCAACAACACAGGGTTCACTGACTGACTGCCATACAGAACTGTCACTGGAGGACAGCAAGGAGGATTTACTCAATGCCATCACTCAGGGAAGGGCGAGGACAGTGCCAGGAGGGAGGGGGTCGGCAGTGTGACAGCAAAGTGACTGTCTGTAAGGTGTCTGTGCAGTGTTTCAGCAGTGTACTTTTTTCTTTTATAAAGATACATCTTAGCTAGTTAAAACCAAAGCATTTTCATAAACCCAGTTTACCCAGTCATTGTTCCTACAAGGTGGAAACTCTGCTGCTTAACTCACTTTTTTAAAGTGGGTGCAATGTGTTATTATTCAGTGTGTTACAAGTTAGACTGCTGACCAAAGACCTAACTAGAGATACAAAGACTTGTACAAAGAAAACCACAGAGCATTTCTGCAAGACACAATGAAAGATCTAAAGAAATGGGGAAAATGTGCCCTCTTCATGGATGGGAAGACTCAATATTGGGAAAATGACAAATCTACCAAAAGCAATCTACATGTTTAACTCAGTCCCAATACAGATACAAAATTCATTTTTCAAGGAGATTAAGAGGGAAACTGTCAAGTTTGTGTGAAGAGGAAAGAGACCCTGAATAAGCAAAGCACTTCTAAAGAACAAAAATGAAGTAGGAGGCATAGCAATCCCTGACCTCAGTACACACTACACAGCAGTAATAACCAAAACAGCATGGCACTGATACAATGACAGGCACATAGACTAATGGAACAGAAAATAGACCTAGCTATCTCTGCTCAACTGATATTCGACAAGGAAATCAAACCTAGCAAATGGAGAAATGACAACCTCTTCAACAAACGGTGTTGGCAAAACTGGGCTTCCACCTGCAGAAAGCTGAAGCAGGATCCACATCTCACACCATAAACAAAAATCAACTCAAGGTAGATCAAAGACTTGGGAGTAAAGTCCAAAACCATAAAGTTCATCAGAGACAAATTGGGTTCAAGCTTAGATGGCCTAGTCTACGGTATAAAGAGACTGACAAACACAGCCAAAAATGATCAATCTGGATGGGATAAAATTGATGAATGGGACAGTCTAAAGATTAAATCCCTGTGTGCATCAAAAAACATTTTCCAACAGAGTGAAAAGAAAACCTTCTGACTGGGAAAAAACATTTGGTACCATTTCAGACAAGGATCTCATATCAAAAGTTTACAGAATCCTACAGGGCCTCCATAAGAAAAAGACTGATAACACAATTACAAAATGGGCAAAAGACTTGGCAAAAAAAATTCTTACAAAATGGGCATTTTTTACAAAATAGGCAAAAGAATTTTCACAGAGGAAAATATTCAGATGGCCAACAGACACATGAAGAAATGCTCAAAATCACTGGCAATGAGTGAGATGCAAATCCAAATCACAATGAGATACCATCTCATCCCAGTAGCAGTGGCAAAGTTCCACAGGACAGCAAGTAATAAATGTTGGAGAGGATGTGGTGAGATAGGAATTTTTATACATTGTTGGTGAGACTGTAAAATGGTACAACCACTCTGGAAGGCAGTTTGGTGCTTCCTCAAAAAGCTGAACACAGAAATTCCATATGACCCAGCTACTCAACTGCTTGGAATATACCCCGAGAAAATTAGAACTGAGGCATAAACAGAGACTTGTATACCAATGTTCATAGGAGTGTTATTCACCATTGCAAGAACATGGAAACAGCCCAGATGTCCAACCACAATCAAATGGATTGAAAAATCACAGTACATTCACACAATGGAATACAATGCAGCACACAGGAGCAGTGGTTTTGCAACTTACTACCTAACTTGGGAGGAACTGGAGAGCATTATGCTGAATGAACAAACTCAATTCCATAAAGAAAAATACTGTATAAAACCGTAATTGTAGAACAAGTATTGAGGATACAAGGAGGGGAGAGTGGTGGAGCAGAGGGGTGAGGATGGGGGTGGGGGGGTGTGTTAATAAAAGGGTCACATAATTTGATAATTTGGTGGGTGGAGGGGGGTTTAAAGGAAATGAGAAAGATCGGGTTTGAAAAACAATGTATACAGACTTTGTAAATAAACCAGTAAAAAAAAAAAATAAATAAACCAAAATTGATGGTTCAAGTCTACAGGCTGCTCTGTAGGAGTGAGATGAGCTATCACCTTCCATGAAGATTTACAGCTGGGGCAAGAAGCTGGAGGCTCGCCAGGAGCTGGACTTGACCAGAAGGGCTGTGGGGCTGGGGTCACATGCTCTGGTCAGAGCTGTCACAATTACCCAATTACACTGACGCTTTGAACCAAATGGTTTCATCGGCACGTCCTACCCTCAACCTGTGTGCACTGCCGCCACTACCTTCTTGTTCGATGTGATAAAGTTAACTACGACTCACAGCAGCTCGTGAGCCCACTGGTACAGAAGCATCTGTGTCCATCCCTGGAAGACCTTCCTCTCTTCAGCTGGTCCTCTCCCATTCCCAGCATGCTCTCCTTTGCCAAAGACTGCCCCTCTCCTTTTTTTTTTTTACTGGCCCCTTTTAAAGTAGTTTTTGTAGTTGCCAATTTTATCCCATTTCCTGACACTTTGTGGCAATTAATTATTCATGAACCTGTATTAATGACTTTTTTCCTCAGCTGAAATGGTGATTACATGTAAAGAGGATGAAAACGATTCCAAAGCTGGGTAAGGAGATGCTCTGCCAATCTAAAGGCAGGTGGTTCGAATCCACCAGCAGAAAGATGAGCTGTTCCTTCCCATCCCCCATCCCCCAGGATTTACAGCCTCTGAAAATCTGCTGACGGGTCAGCTATGTGCAGGTTCGCATTTCATCAAGCATAACTATAACTGTTACTAAGGTTGTAATTAATAATGATGCAATTCGGTGTAGGAAGTTTTCACAACACAGTTTTGTTGGTGTTATACAATCTAAGAAATACTGCATTGAAGCCGTTTGTAACTCTGTTTATTACATAGTAATTGATGGTTAAAATTACCTTGATAATCGTAACTAAGGATTCTATATGGTCTGGTGTAGCAAGAGGTCTAGGAGGGTCGCTAACAGCATGAGTTACCACACTGATTGATGTCACTGGATTTAATCCTGTTTCCCCCTCCGCTGACATAACAGCTACACCACAGGAAACGAAATATAAATTCAAAAGCCTGCTTGGAGGCAAGCTCTTAAGAGTAGCAGATTTATATAAGGCTGTTATAACTAACTTTTTATTAATAACAGCCTTCATCTACATCACCAGAGAAACGCAGAGAGGCCTGCAGACACGTTCATTAGCAGAGCACAAAGGTAAGGTGGGCTGGACGGATACAGTGAGAGCGATGCGGGCTTGCGGTCAGGAGGAAAAGCATGACCCTCTGACAAATTAGTGGTGGCGGTGCTGTGTGCCGTCACGCTGGATCTGATACACAGCTGGCTCTCCGGTGGGTTTTTGGAGGCAGTTAATCACACAGGAGGATATTAGCCATCTTTCTCCCGTGGAGCGGCTGGTGGATTCGAACTGTGTGCCTGTGAAATCGTAGCACAGCTCCCTATCCCTAGGCCACCGGAGCTCGAGATATTGATAAACACCAAAAGCTTTCTGGATGTGCCCTTCTGTTCTTATATAACTCAGAAACCAAGCCACATTTGCATCCTGCAGATACGAGTTAAACATCTGGCCACCAAGAGGCATTCAACAACCAATTGAAGAAGAGAAAGCGCCAAATGGTGTTAAATGAATGTACTTAGGACACTTGTTCACGAAATAACTGAGCTGAAGCAAAAACAACCCCAAGTTCATGGATCCTGATGGTCCCCAAGTCGGTTTCTGGAGCATTTTTGGCACCCAGGACAGCTCGAGCAGACGTCCACCCGTGCAAGGGAATGCAGAGGCCCACCTCACCCTCTTCCATCTGCTTTCCCCCAAACCAAAGCCGCCTACGCTCAGGGCTGGCACAATGAGGGGCCCCCCACCCCCACCACAGATGGTTTCCATTTTCCTCATGCAAAGTTAACTGAGAAGACTCACATCTTAAACTATTTATTCAGCGAGTCAGGTCCTGAGGGCAATCTTAGACCCGGAATTTCTCTAAGACAAAGAGGAATGCTTTAAGGCATGTAAAAAATTAATTGGTCTACACCGATATCCTTCAGCGGATTAGCCCACTTTCTGTCCACCCTAGAAATAATAGGAAAAATGTTTTCATCAAAGGGGTCCAGAATTTCATTCCGCTTTCATATTTATCCTGGCTTGACAGAATAAGTCTGACCCTCCGGCCTCCAGATGCTTGTAGCTCGTTTCAAAAACAATGAATTTTAGAAGGCAAAATTAAGTGACAAATTCTCCAGTAAGAAGGAGTTGCTCTAGGTGTCAAAGGGAACTTGCCCCAGGATTTTCAAGGCCATGACCTTTCAGAAACTGAGGGGCAGGCCTGTCCTACAGGTTCCTATGGGCGGCTTCTAACCTTTGGGACAGTAGTCAAGCACTCTGCTGTCTGCGCCACCAGGGAACTGAGAGTTAAACTATGTGGAAACAGACACAGTCATCAGCAGGAAGGAAGGAAGGCGGGAAAGCCTGTGAAATCTTTGGTTCAACCTGATGCATACTGATGTCTTAAAAACATCATGTTTTGAGGGGGGTAGAGGGCAGGGAGGAGGAGGCTTCCCCACCATGTAAAGTGGCCTTTAAAAGCTGTTGTTGTTAGGTGCTGTTGGGTCATCTCCAACTGAAAGCAATGCAGCCATGTCCCTCATACTCTCCTCCAAGTTCAAGCCCAATGCAGCAGACACTGAGTCAGTCCATCTCATCGAGGTCCTTCTGTCAACCCTCTACTTTTCCCAGCATGATGGCTCTTTCCAAGTACATAAGAAGAAGTTTCACCAACTTTGCTGCTAAATGGCACTCTCGGGTACACTTTAAACTAGATCTATCTGTCTGTTCTTGTGGCAGTCCGAGTGATAATTAATACTCGCATCAACCCTTCTTCAATCTCTACTTAACAGTCAAACTCAAACCTCACTGCCCTGACCCTCCATTATGTTTCTAAGGCTGTAAATCATAATTTGGGGTTGAGAGGGTGAGGGGGAGACTTCTTGCCTTCCTCCTAAGGAGCCCCTGATGGATTTGAACCACCAGAGAGAGGTGTGAGGTCTTTGGATAACAACACAACTTCCTGTAAGACTGTGTAACTGTCAGACAAGCAGAAAACATTTTCCTGTTCTGTGGTCCCTTTTACATGTCTGAACTTGACCTCTTTCAAGGACAGAGCCTGCGTAGCTACTACAGCTGAGAATTTCTCCTGCAAGACTTTTCAGAAAAGCAGTTACACTTTAAACCCAGGAGAGGCCAGGCCCAGCCAACCAGCTTCCCAGGGAGTCAGGGCCCCAGCACGCACCATTAAGAAAGTGCTTCTGTCTAAAGGGGCTTTGGTGGTGGTGTGATTGCAGCTTTATGCTGCAAAAGACTGGTGGATCGAATCCAGCAGCTACTCCAGGGGAGGAAGATGAGGCAGTCAGTTCCATAACGATTCCCAGCCCTGGAAACCCTTCAGGGCCATATGCTCTGTGCCATGGGGTCAGCAACAGCGGGAATGACCTGGGCAGCAGCAGTTTTGGTTTCAGGTGATGCAATCAATACACAGGAGCGCCTGGTCAATATAAACATTCCCTGAGCTCAGTTGCAAGCTGAAAGGATGGAATGATGCATTTACCCAGGTACCCAGGAAGAAAGGCCTGGCCATCTACTGCTCCAAAACTCAGCCACCGAAAACCCACAGTGCGCACATTGTAGCGTCGCTATGAATCATAATCAACTGGGTTGGATCTGGTTTTATGTCACAGTGAACACGTGGCAATAAACTAATCCTTTTCAATGCATTTTAAAATCAAAAGCTTGGGTCACATGGTTATTAAACCAAACCCAAGCTTAACTGCCATCAAATCGATTCTGCCCAAACAGAACACTCAGTTGGGTCTCTGAGGCTGTGAATTATTACAGAAGGTGCTAGCCACCTTTCTCCCAGAGAGCAGAGGGTCGATTCAAACTAACAACCTTTGGGTTAACAGCACCATATGACATCACTACTAGTACCTGCCCATCAGGAAGTCAGGAGGATGGGAATGAGATGAATCGAATGACAGGACCTTATATGCTGCCAAGAAATGTGTTAATATAAGGTTCTCAAGCACCCACAAACCCCATGTCCCTTCAGTCCTCACCATAACACAGCCAGACTTGCAGCCTCACTAAAACAACGTTCAGGTCTGCAAAACCCTGGTCTTGATTCCCTTTTCACTTACTGCACTGGAAGTGCCAGAAAAATCAAACTAAATAAAGTGCTTGCTGTTGTTACATGCTAGCAAGTCTTGTATGACTCACAGAGACCCTGTGAACAAAAGATCTGAACCCTGCTCTACCCTGCGCCATCCTCACACTTCCTGACACACAAGAGTCCACTGCAGCAGTCATCACATCAGTCCACCTGGTTGAGGGTCTTCCTCTCCTTTGCCGACCCTCCACCCTTCCCAACATCATGCCCCTCTCCAAGGAGTAGCCCCTCCTAGCAACAGACCCAAAATAATGTGCATTTTAAAAAAAGTATCAATTATACACAGAATAATCCTGGAAATTTAGTTAAGAAACCAGGCATGTTCTGCTAACCACTGGTTAAAGTGTGTGTACCCACGGATGCTACCGCACTGAACAGCCTATTGCCATCAAGTCCGTGCAGCTCACAGCGGCCTACAGGACAGAGACCTCCCCTGCACGGTCCCCAAGGCTGGGTCTATATGGAAACAGATGACCAGGTCTCCTGAGGAGTGGTGAGTGGACTCAAACGACTGACCTCTCAGTTAGCAGCTGAGCATTCAATCACTGCACCACCAGAGCTCCTCGAACTGAAGACACCCACAGCCCAGGAGCTGATTCCCACACACAGCGATCCTGGAGGGCAGGGCAGAGGCGCACTGTTCCAGGACATCTGGGACCCCGACCTTTACAGAAGCAGATTGGCGCACCTTTCTTCCTCCGAGCAGCCGATAGGTCATACACTCATCTTCCTGACTAACTATTCCACTTTCTGGGGCTCTTTCTCAGAACTCATTTATGATTAATGATTTTGGAGCGAGCTCTGATGGCCTACTGGTAAGGAGCTTCACTGCGAACCCAAAGACACACAGTTCAAATCCACCAGCTGCTCCGTGGGAGAAAGTCAGGCAACCTAGCAACCTACTCTTATGCAATTTAATCCTATGATAATCCACTGGAAGGGCAGCTATGAGTTCATTCCGACTCACTGGTATACAACAAGAACAATGATCTTAGAATCTACTAGAAAATGATGGGGAAATTCCCCCACTGTACCCATTTTCAGATATGAGACTATAAATAGTCCAGAAGAAAAAGTGTAAACTGACTTTTAAAACTATAAATAAAATAATGATCTCCTTACTCTTAACCAGAATTTTCTCGGGCTTACACCTCAAAATCTCACCTTTACTTTGAGGAACGTGTGACTCGTTGTGAGCTTTCTAAACTGGTATCCAAGGCTGCATGGCCTCTTTTTATCATTGACATTCTTCCTGCCTATATTTGAAGATACTATTTCATTCTCATTAAAGCCAGCATATCTGTACAATAGTTTGTTATTCAGCAATGGGAAGAAATGAAGGACCTTCATATGTGTCAACCAAACTCTGAATATACAAAAAGTAACTGAATCGTACCGTTTCAATGGGTGACCTGGAGCTGAGTCGAGGACTTCAGGGTGATGGCCTCAGCGACAGCAAGCTCAGCTGGAATCATACTCCAGCGTTCTACAGTCTCCTTTGGGTGAGGAACAATCAGAATCTAAAGAGCTTTTAAAGGACCAGCAGACAGGCCTATGCTCAATGTCAGCAGGATAAAAGACCCCAGTGTCCAATTTCCTGAGGAATCAGGGCCGAACACCTCTCAGAGGGCAATGTAACAGAACAGAATTGCTACCTGGTTGGCCCGTGAGTCTTTCTCTCCCACTCACATAGGCAGACGAAATAGGAAGAGAAGTCAAGGGCAGATGCATCAAGGTGGAGAAGCCTCTTCCTTGGGAATGTGGGGGATCCCCTCCTTCCAAACCCCTATCATTCCTATAGCTCCCTCAATGGGCTGGGCCTAAGATAGTTTCAGGAGATTGGGAGCCAATAAAAGGCATTGCTCACCTCAAGTCTGTGTCCTCTGTCTCTCTCTCTCTCCTCTTCCCTCCTCCTCCTCCTTATTCTTCTTCTTTCTCTCTCTCCTTCATACAGCCTATCTTTTTCTTATACCAACCATGCCTCCCTTGCATTATCATAATAAGCCTTTTTCACCGAGTTTTTAAAAAAAAAAGCTTTCAAAGGGCCATCTGAGGTGCAAGTACAAGTATTGGCCTCTCCCTGTCTGGAGCAGACAGTGAATAAAATCAAAGGCTATTAGTCCACAGGACAAGAGGACCATATAAACAGCATCTCCGTGACTCTTAGCCAGAAGAACTAGACGGTGCCCGGCTACCACTGCTGACTTTGCTGAGAAGGCTCACCAGACAAGTGTCTGACAGAACAGAGAAAAACATAGAACAACATTCACAATCACAGAACAGATCAAACTGACACTTCTGATGGAGACTAGCTGGATCCCAAGACTATGGCCCTCAGTCGTCCTCAGTGTCGAAATGAAATTTCCACCATGTCTCAACTTCTTTCAAGAAAATCCCACAGGCCTGTACCATGATCAGTGACCCCAGGGCAGAATGCACTCCTTAGAGCAAGTAACGACAGAGCGGAAGGGCAACATTTTCCCAGAGAGAAAGCTCACAGGGCAGGGAGGGAGAAGACAAGAAGATGAATGGAAGTGGGGTGCCCAGGGAGGGAGGTGGGGCGCTGTTACAATAATCCGGCAATCGGCATCAATGCCACCGTATGTACTATGGATGAAGTGCTGAATGGAAAACCAATTTGTCCTGCACAATTCCACTCAACTCACAATAAAAAGTTGCAGAGAAAATAATTTTATCCATTGGCAGGATGGAAGAAGAAATGGGAAATGAGTGAGCCGGGCTGCGATTTCCACTCAGCGAAACTGCTCTTTTTGGACCCAGCCCGTGGCTCCAACTCCTGAAAGTTATTACCTAATCAAACCGTAGGTGCTACAACGTGGTGGGGGTCCTTCTGCTCATTCGGCTCAGAGGAAAATCTGCAAACGATTTTGAAATCTCCATCAGACATGTGGCTCTGGGCCAAGAAGGGGGACGTCTGGGTGTGCCTGGCCTCCACGGGCAGCGGTGACCTTCTCCTCTGTGTTATTTCCATCGGCAGAGCAGAGCCAAATCTGTGCGGAGTTGGACGCTGACAGGTCCTCACTGCTGGCCCTTCCCCTGCATGCTGGCGAGGTCCTGGTGTGCTCTCCCCCGTCCAGTAACGTGCTTTTGGTATTCAGGCTGAAAACATTCTCTCAAATAAACGAGCCATTATCAAAATGTATTCCTCATTTTTGATGGGAGGGATGTGAGAGCTGAAATATCTGCAATTACAACTCCTTGGTGCAGTGCAGCTACAGGAAGGAAGCGGGATTAACAGCCGAGGGCCTGCCCACACAGAGCCAGGCTGGCCAAGACTCCCGGTGGCCTGATCTCTTTTGAGTCTTTTGTGACGGAAGCTTCCTGAAACTGAGGACAGCATATGCTCCCACCCATTGTCACAAGGATCAAATGCCTCGCCCATCACCAGTCAGCATCTGTCACTACCTCCGTTTGCCAGGCAGCAAGCAGCTGCTGGGAGTAAGACACTGACCCGAGAGGACAGGAGGATGGATGATGCATTTCAGCACACAGCCTCATTCCAGCAGCCCCACAGTGAGCTCCTCTGTAGCCCTGGCCGGGAGACGATACACAATAATGACTTCCAAGCCATTCTGAGAGAGCCTGGCGAGGCCAGACAGCAGCTGGAGGAAAGACGGACTCTCTCCAGCGAAGTCACTGCATTTCGAGGGTCTAATTCAGTCCATGTGCTCAAATTCCAGTGCAAGGCTTGATTTCTGGGCAACTGCACAAGCAAGCCTGCTGGGGAAAAGCTACAGCTGGCACCCCTCGGAGAACACACTGGGGTCACAGAGACTTCTGCAGCACACACTGCAGGGGATGGCAGTCACTTCCTGTGACACAAGCTCCTCAAAATGTATTGATGCAGGGATTTGCTATGAAAATGAGTTGCCCACACCCATGTTTATCGCTGTTTTGTTCACAACAGCAAAGAGCTGGAAACAACCCAGGTGCCCATCAACAAACGAATGGATAGAGAAGCTGTGGTCTAATCACACAACAGAATATACTACGCTGCATTGAAAAACAAGGAACTCATGCAATATTATTCAAAATGGGTGACCCTGGAGAACATTTTGCTGAATGAAATATCTCAGTCACAAAAGGACAAATATAGTGCCACTATATTTGTGGCATAGTGCCACTGTTGTAAAACGGCACTGACATTGGGTTTGGCGGAAAGAGGGGATAAATAATATATACTGCATTGAAACAGATGAGGGAGAAAACTGTTTAAAAGGGATATATGATTAGGTATTATTGTCATGACAGGAGTCCAGAATGAATGCTGCATAGTGGAGTGAACCTGGGTGGGAGGGATTATATAACAATGAAGTAATTTTTCTTTCACTTTTCAAAGAGAAGAACAAACTGGAGAGCCAGGGTGGGCAGGGATAAAAGTGCAACAATGAATGACTGGAAATCCAAAATCTCTGTAAATTTTCATTAAGATTAATAATAATAATAAAGCTTAAAAAATTTAAATAAGAAGAAAATGAGTTGTCGTTGTTAGATGCTGCCGAGTTGACAATGACTCACTGCAAACCCATGAAGGATGAATCTAAATCCTGCCCCATCTCGTGCCAACCTCACTGTCTCTAACATACTTGACCTCATTGCTGTAGTCACTGTGTCAGCCTATCACACTGAAGAACTTCCTCTCTTACACTGACCCCTCCACCTTTCCAAGCATGATCTTCCTCTCCAAGATCTGGCCCCTGCTAACAACATACCGAAAGTCCATGAGACAAAGTTTCACCATCCTTGCTCCAAGGAGCACTCTTGTTGGGCCTTTTCCAAGGCATATTTGTTTGTCCATGTGATAGTCATTGCTCTTCTCCAGCATCAAAACTCCAAGGCATCAATTCTTCTATCATCCTTATTCACTGTCTACCTTTCAGCTGCATAGCAGATAATTTAAAAGACCATAGCATGAATCAGGTACACCTTAGTTCTTAAACTGGCATCACTGCTCTTTAGTATTAAAGAGAGCTTGACTGCAGATTTGCTTTGCAGGATTACTGTGTGTGTGTGTGTGTGTGTGTGTGTGTGTGTGTGTTATTTTAAAGAACTCTATGTGAATGTACCATGGATTGCCAAGAGAACAAACAGGCCTAACCTGGAAGAGGATAAAACCAAGTTTCTCCTTGGAGGAGAGGATTTTGACGCTCCACCTCACATACTTTAGGCACATGTCCAGGAGGGACCAGACCTTGGAGAAGGACATTATACTTTGGAAGAGTGGAAGAAGAGTTCAGGAGAGGAAGACCCTGGATGAGATGGATTGATGCAGAAACTGAGGTAATAGGGGTAGGTGTGTCAAAGACAGTGAAACTGGCTTAGGAAAGGAGAGGGTTCAGAGCTACTGTATATAGGGTCATAATGGGTCGCAGGCAAGTTCATGGTACATAAATAACAACAACATGAGGTCAAACTGAAAAAAGGAACTCGAAACATAAGCTAGGAGGTCTAGGCGTTTATGTCCATAAAGGAGGAACCATTCGGAAGAGAAAAGTGAGTACAGTCGCACCACTTGAAAACTGCAATCAGTTTCACAAAAATGCACACGTAAAGACATGAAATGGAACATGCTGTGCTGGGTTCATTTACAACAAGCAGCGCCAAAAAAAAAAGTTTCTTTTTCAAAATGAGTCATTCAAGAAAAACCAGTGGAACAGACCTAGCAGCTGGCACCTACCTGTGGGGCCTGGTGCCCCCTCTGCATCCTGCCACTTGCAGGCTCAGGTGCTGGCTGTGGCCAGGATTAGGGGAGGCAAGCGGGAGGCAGGAGTGCAAACACTAAGGACACTCTCAGGGTTGTGCTAACACGGGGTGGGCCGTGCAAACACTAAGGACACTCTCAGGGTTGTGCTAACACAGGGTGGGCCGTGCACAACACTGCTGTTGCTCAGGGCCACTTCTGACTCATCCCAGTTCCATGTACAACAGAACAAAACTGCCCAGCCCTGAGCCACCGTCCCAAGCTCAGCCGTGCTTAAGCCCAAGTTACAGCCACCGTCCCGCCGATCCATCCCGCCAAGACGCGTCTTCTTCACCGATCCTCTACTTTTCCAAAATCAAAGTCCTCCTCCGGGGTCTTCTCACAGGAGGTGCCACATCCAAAGTATGTGCTGTTGTTGTTAACGAGTACTATCGAGTCAGAACTGACCCAAAGCTGACCCTCCAGCGGGTTTTCAGAGGCAGTAAATCACACAAGGGGAGACTGCCCGTCCTTCTTCCGCAGAAAATCTGGTGGATTCAGACTATGTACCTTGTGCATGACACTGTTGTTGTTGATTGCCTTTGAGTCGAGCACGACTCATAGTGACTCTAAGAACAGAAGGCCTGAAGCCCCTCTACAACTACTGACATTTATCAAAGTTCATACAGTTTCCAGAGGCGTGTTGTTTAGGAAGTGAATGCCACTCCTACTTCCAAATGTGCACTTAGCACATCTAAACATCACACACAGGTGTCTTCCTCACTGGACTCCAGCCCTGACCCTGATTCTAGCTGCCAGTCCAAGACTCTCTCATGATAATGTGACAGGCACAAGTGATAAACTCACTCACTCGGTCATCGCCGGGGAGTCCACACTGGCTCATGACTGACCCTCTATTAAGTTTCCGAGGCTGTAAATCACAGGAGAGGAGACTTCCCATCTTTCTTTCAAGGAGAGTCACACCATCAGAGAGGCAATGTTTGGGGTAGTGTGCAACTCCCTACAAAAGCCCGGTTGTTTTAACAAAAGCACCAGCCAAACCAGCTGCCACAGAGCCCAGCCCCCGGCCACTCAACGGAAGCAGAGTGGATGTCTGCTCCACGGGGTTCCCCACGGATGGTGGTGTTGAAGGAGAATGCCAGGCCACTCTTCCGAGAAACCTCTGGTGGCACTCCAACCGAAGCCTTTTTAGCAGCAGGCTGTTTATACTAGCTTACAGCCTCCAGGAGGGCGAATCATAGCTCCTTAGCCATCTCCTGGGTTGGTACCTCACTTAGCAAATGAGGAATGCACCTAAGCTAGCTCGGTCAACAGGAAGTTAATAATCGTCAAACTTGTGGATATTAAGCACAAGCATGATGACTAGGATCCTGGCCATCTCTCTGAAGACCTAGCACCACAACAAACTAATAACAAAAAAATAAAATATAATTCCTGCAGACACAGCTCTTCCTTGGAAGAAGTCACGTCTTCCACACAGGCCTGGCACTACTCTCAACTAAGCTGACCCACGTCTAGAGCAAGCCCCCAGCAGGCACAGGTGGTGTTATTACAGAGAAGACGGCCTGAGGGTGGACTGCGTGGTTCTGATGTGATGCTGTCCCGAGAACGATTTCTTTATGGCCGGAGCCATCCAACAAAAAAGGTTCTTGGACAGTGAGCGTAGCCATCTGTGTTTTTAAAGAACATGCTTTTGGGAGAAGACTTACGTATCAAGATCTTCTACTGACAATTTGGAGGTAAACAGGAAAAGAACACCCACTGTCAGCCCCGCCCTGCAGACACAGGTCTCTAAGTGAGCTTGTCAGCGGCATCAGGTGGTGGGCTTTCCTAGGAATGCAGAGTTATCAAGACTTAGCCAGATTCGAACCTCTGGAATGGGACCAGCATTCAGGGAGCTAGGGAGCCCACCCAGAGAGGCTGCTGCATGTTTAGCAAGTACCCCAAAGGCGCGCGCTCACTCTCTCTCTCTGGAACTGGGAGGATGTGACTCCCTCGAAAGAGTCTTGGTCTCATGCTAATAAGAAAGTGAAAAATAAATGAGGGGATGAATGGGTGGGTAGAAGGATGAATATACACAAATGAGCGGGCTAGCAGGATAGACAAATGAGTGGTGACTGGGTGGGTGAAGTGTGGGATGAATAGGTGGATGGACAGATAGACTGGAGGGTTGGGGGTCAGATAGTTGGATAGTGAGTAAATGATTGGGAAAATACACAAACAGATCGATAAATATGTAAACAGATGGACAGAAAGCTAGAGGGGTGGTGGATGGTACTTAGTAGATGGGATGGATGCGTGGGAGGACGAATGGAATGGACAAGTAGGAGGATGGAATGGATGGGATGAGATGGGATAGGATGGATGGGTGGATGGATGGATGGATGGATGGATGGATGGAAGGAAGGAAGGAAGGAAGGATGGATGGATGGATGGAAAGATGAGAGGATGGATGGATGGATGAATGTAATTAATGGAATGGATGGATGGATGGATAGAATGGATGGATGGATATGGGATGGATGGATGGATGGATGGATGGATGGAATAGATGGATGGTGGGTTTGAGGATAAATGGATGGATCATGAAAGGGTGAGTGGCAGGATGGATGGATGGAAAGATGGGAGGATGAATGAAATGAATGGAATGTATGTATGGATGGATGGATGGATGGATGGATGGATGGATGGATGGATGGACGGACGGACAGATGGATGGATAGATGGGAGGATGAATGGAATTGATGGATGGATGGATGGATGGATGAATGGATGAATAGAATGGATGGATGGATGGATGGATGGATGAATAGAATGGATGGATGAATAGAATGGATGGATGGATGATGGATGGATGGATGAATAGAATGGATGGATGGATGGATGGATGGATGGATGGGTGGGTGGATGGGTGGATGGGTGGATGGATGGGTGGATGGATGAACAGAATGGATGGATGGATAAATGGGATGGATGGATGGATGGATGGATGGATGGATGGATGGAAAGATGGGAGGATGGAAAGATGGGAGAATGGATGGATGAATGGAATTAATGGAGGATGGATGGATGGATGAATGGATGAATACAATGCATAGATGGGTGGGTGGATGGACGGATGGACGGATGGGATGGATGGATGGAATGGATGGATAGATGGATGAAGGGTGGGTTTGAGGATAAATGGATGGATCATGGAAGGGTGAGTGGCAGGATGGATGTATGGATGGGTGGTGGGAGGATGGATGGATGGATGCATGGATGGATGGAAAGATGAGAGGATGGATGGATGAATGGTGGGTCTGAGGATAAATGGATGGATCATGGAAGGGTGAGTAGCAGGATGGATGGATGGAAGGATGGATGGACGGACGGCTAGACAAACGGGGTGAGTCTCGTGGTGAACAGCTGGTGGACAGGTAGGCTGGCTGGCGGGCTGACTGGATGGACAGATGGAACAAGCTATACTAACAAAGATAATATAGACAGAGGAGGCCCTTCACAGAACCATTTAGTAAATTCTTCCCAGAAAAGGAGTTTCGAAGGGAAAAAAAGGAACACAAAAAGGCCTAAGTATTACACAAGCAAGGGCAAAGTCAGCACTTCCTAACCCAGTCGGCAAAAGCCGTGTTTTCCCCACCTTCTTAAAGGCAATCTGTTCATACGACGGCTGCTGGGTCTAAAAAATCGTTCCAAAACTAGCTGCTCATTAAAACCGCCCAGGGGACGCTCTGTGAACACCAGCGGGGCTCAGCCTGAGATTCAGCTGACCGTCCCGACCAGGTCAGGTGCAGGCCTGGGCTCCAAGCGGGCTTCCCAGCCTGTTCTCTGCAGCCAGGGCTGAGGATAGCCAGAGGAGGCTACACTGCAGGGCGACAGTGGGTGCAAACAAATACAGAGAAAGGTCACCACGAAGCTGAGAGAAGTGGAGGAAGCAGCCTGGAACCTGCCAGTGGTAAGAGGAGTCCCCGGAGTGAAGGAAGCAGACAGCAGTAGGGACGGGACACATGGGCTGGGGAATGAGAAGCACGCAGCACACATCACCCCTCTCCTGTCCCAGTCCACACGCCTCCTGTAGGAAGGAGGGTGATCACGTCCACGCTGGGGCCAAGCCACACCCTATCACTGGTCAACAGGGGTCATTGACCAACGATGGGTTGTGGACATATGGGTGGCCCTGAACTCAACGTCCACATCACTGCTCACCAGTCCTGACTCAGGCGACCTCTTGTACAACGTACAGGACATGGTGTATGTTCATGTCCACTGGCGTGGCAAATGCACACGTCCACCTCACCAAGAGAAGCTTGGTGGCCTAGTGCTAGGAAGCTGCTCTGCAGTCCCAAAAACACAGGATTCGAATCCACCAGCTGCTGGAGGAGAAGGATGGGCAATCTCCTCCCATGCACGTCACTGCCTCTGAAAACCCACCCGAGAGTCTGCGATGGCTGTTCTGACTCGACGGTGCACGACACCTCCAATCTCACCACCAGACATCCTTGTCATCAACGGCCATGGACTTCTCTGACCATGACGTTCTCCTGAGACAACTGGTCCATCTTTAGGGTGCACCCAGAGCAAACAAGTCACAGAGCATTCTGTTACGATGCATGGGGTTTGCATTGGCTAATCTCCTTAGTTCACCAGGCCTTTCTTCCTAGTCAACTGTGCGGAAGCTCCCACCATGAATGACCCTGCCTAACTCCTAGCATCTTAGAACCACCACTCAAGAATTCCTAGCTCTCAAACTGACAGACGGATGGCGGCCCGCATTGTCCCACCAAGGCTAATGATGACTCCTGATAGGGCAACTAAGCTGGGTGCACACATGGAACGTGCGGGCCTGCAGAGAGGCTGCCTGGTAAGTACCAGGCTCTTCCTTTACCGCGTGCAAACCCTGCTGAGGCCTCCTCCTTACCAGCCACAGAGGCATGACTCAGAGGGGGTGACGGGCTTCCGACAATGCCTTGAGAGGCGTGGGGAGGGCACATCTCGGGAAGAACAGCATTTCCTCAACTTTCCAAGCTGTGGTGGAACCCTGACACACGTTCAAAGTCAGAGGTCAGCGATAGGTGTCTCAGCCACGTCCCAGGCGCAGTGACCTGCAGGAACCAGATGTGTCTTCGTAGAAGGGACGAAGAATCGAGTCATGGCATGGACTCCGGTAGAGGAGACAAGTGTTTTTAAGTAACAGGTCTGGAGGGGACTTTTTGAGATGGACCACAACTCACAAACTGACAACTGCTTACAAATTATCTCTGGGGTTTCTACTAAATTTGTACTGAATGTCTGATTTCTTCAGGTTATTGTGGAATTATTTTTATTTCCTAGCATAACCTCCACATAGATTCCTTTATATATGTTGTTGTTGTTGTTGTTGTTGTTATGTACAACAGCCCTAAACTCTGTTCTGTGCTGTGCCAATCGCACTGTCTCCGACACTCCCATCCCGATTATCCCAGTCACTGAATCAATCCACCTCATAGAGGG
>NW_006399903.1:6541284-6579507 GCF_000299155.1 Elephantulus edwardii
AGAGAAGCCAAAGCACAAGGAAGAATTCAAGATACTAAAGAGCATATATATATACATATATAAAAATTGGCAATTGGGAACGCCAATAAATAACTGGTCACCACAATTACTTGCTATGGATCTGAGAGCTGGACAACAACTAAGGATGATAGAAGGCTGATGCCTCTGAGTTGTGGTGCTGGAGAAGAGTGTTGAACATAATATGGACTGCCAGGAGAACAAACAGTCTGTCCTGGAGAGGCTGAAACCAGGCTGCTCCCCGGAGGCAAGCATTTTGAGGCTCAGTCTCACATACTTTGGGCACATGGCCAGGAGGGACCAGTCCTTGGATACAAACATCAGGCTCGGAAGGGTGGAGGCACTGTTCAAGAGAGGAAGACCCAGGCTGAGATGGACTGACTCAGTGACTGAAGCAATGGGATTAAGTCTGTGGGAGACGATGAGATTGGCTCAGGATAGGGCAAGTCTCAGAGCTAATGTACACAGGGTCGCTATGAGTGGGAGGCAGCTCGATGGCACATAAACAAAAACACAATGACAGTATAAAATTATAAGGTAGAGCCTTGACTTAAGCTTTCAACCTACTATATATATTTGGGGTCCTGGTGGCAGGGTGCACACAAAGCCATGTAGCACGGTGCTAGGGGAAAGGCTGGCAGTTTGAATCTACCCGTTATTCTGAGGGAGAAAGGCAGTCTGTTGTAGTAAAGATTGACAGCCTTGGCAAGCCTAGAGTGTGGAGTAAGAATCCACTCAGCGCCAGTGAGGGGAAGAGATAGAGAGACAAACACAGATGCCCATGCACAGACTTACCCGCACACACACAGACTCTTAGAACAAGCCTTCAAAATCGTGTGTGTGTGGTCTTGATTTAACGAGTTTTCTACTTACTCTCTTCCAGCCAAGGACGGCTGCCTGACCTTTAAACTTAGCATCCAGCATCAATCAGTGGCCTACTTTTCAATATTCATGAAGTCTAACAACACAAGCCAACACCTTGCTCACCCTCAGGTATGGAGCATTTCATTAGCCAAGCAAAACACACTTCCAAAAGCCACACAGGACGCCACCTTTCTCCTCATGCCTGGAGGCGGAGGGCGCCTTTGGACCAACCAGGCTGGCTGGTATCTGGGGGTGAGGGAGAGGAAGAAGGCCCAAGTGGGCAGTGAGACTTGGAAGCTGAGCTGGACTCCCATTGGTCCACCCACCAGGAGAGGCCTGGGCAGACCAGAGCAGCGCCTGAGTCCACGCAAGTTACCTAAATCTAAGGGGCGAGAACAGAAGGCTCGCTGAAAGAAGAGAGAAAAGGGGAGGCCAGTGTTCTGGAAAATTCAGAGGAAGGAAACCTACAAGGTGACTGAAGGAGGGGAGAGAGACAAAGGAGATCATGCCCCACTCACCCTGCTCCTGTGAAAACAGTCCGTAAGAATGTCTTCAGGCAGGAAAGGCCCACCATAGTGCCTTACCCTCACCTCAGCCACACACCCGCGATGGAGGCAGGAAGAGGGGCCCAAAGGGGCTGAGGGGGAGCTCTAAAGGAAAAGATGAAGAAATTCTAGGAGATTCACAATATCAAGTGTTATGAACGTGTGAAAAATGATGGACAATTTGTGAACGTGAATGAAACCAGAATATGCCATGATGAGTGGCGTGGATCAGTCACCAGAGGATCGTTACAGGCAAGTTGTTCTCGAAACTGACCCATAGCTGACCCTCCAGTGAGTTCTCAGAGGCTGTCAATCGCAATGGAAGGAGACTGCCTGTCTTTCTCTCGCTGAGCACCTGTTGGGTTCGAACCACATGTCTTTGGGACTGCAGTGCAGCTTCTTACCACTATGCCATGAGATCACAAATAGAAAAAGCTAAGGAAAAGTTTATACACAGAAACATGAAGGGCTAAAGATGAGAGGGGAGATAGAAAAAAAAAATATGATGTTCATTTAAAAAACCCTTCTTCCTCCTTACATGCTAGAGTGTTCTCCTCCTACTGTAGCAGTTTTCTGATCCCATTGTTCAGATAATCCCTTTATCTTGAACTACAACTTCATCTCACTTGGGTCCACAATCAATACATGTGTTACCAGCAGTCAGAAGATCAGGAGATGGACTGCTCTGGGAAAGTCTGCCGTCACAGACCTCTCCAAATTATGGCAGAGCAACAATGTCAGTTTGACAGGCCTTAGTTTTTCTTTCTTTTTTTTAAAAAAAAAAAAAATTTATTATTTTTGTGTGAGTGTACCATCAAATCAGATCTGACTGGTACAGGAGGAGATTGTCCCTCCTTCCCCAGCAGAGCATCTGGTGGATTCGAACCATGTGCCTCTGGGATTGTAGTTGCAGCTCCTTGCCACTAGGCCACCAGGACTCTCCAGGCCTTAGTTTTTCTGACCACTTGCTATGCATCTGAGAACTGGACAGTGAATAAGGAATACAGAAGAATTAATGCCTTTGAACTATGGTGTTGGAGAAGAGAACCAAATACTCCATGGACTGCCAAAAGAACAAACAGATGTGTCTTAGAGAAGGTGCAGTCAGAGTGCTTCTTGGAGGCAAAGATAATAAAACTTGATCTCATACACTTTGGGCATGTTGCTAGGAGAGGTTATTCTCTGGAAAGAGACATCATGCTTGGAAACATGGAGGAGCAGTGAAAGAGAGGAAGACCCTCAACCAGATGGATTGACACAGTGACTGCAGCAATGGACGTGAGTGTGTCAGAGACTGTGAGGATGGCACAGGATAGGAGAGGGCTCAGATCTGCTGGTCACTATGAGCCATATTTAACTCAATGGCACCTAATAACATGAATCATTGAAAAAAGCACAAAGGGAAATGGTGCCACAGCAGAGGAAAGCTCCTTCCACATGGTGCCAAGTTTGGTCCCCATCCAAATCCTCACAATGTTCTGTAATGAAATGGGCAAACTCATCGCCTATTTTACATGGACAGGAGAAAGGCTTTACTTCCCACTCTCAAAACTTACCCCACAGCCACAGTAATCAAAGCAGCCTGGCAAGGGCTCAATGACAGACACAAGAGCAAGATAACAGTGTCAAGATCCTAAAAGAGAAGCCATCTATCTATCTGCAGACAGGCCACAGACCAGGGTGGCAAACAGTCTCTTTAGCAAATGGTCCAAAAGGATGCATCCACTGATAGAAAAATAAAAGAGGACCATGCCTCTCACCACGCACAAAACTAACCCAGAATGGATAAAAGCGCTCAGTGTTGTTGCTGTTGTTGTTAAGCGTCATCAAGTCATAGATGACTCATAGTGAATAGAATGAAAAGCCTGGACACTTGGATAACTTTCATCATTTCTCCAAGTTCACAGTTTCCGGAGGCAAGCTATTTTGGAAGTGGATGCCACTCCTGCTTCCAAGCTTGTTTTAATCAGGGAGCTCCACCAAACACTGTCCATCATGGGTAACCATTATCGCATCTGACACATCAGTGTCACAGTGTTTAGCATCACAGCAACCACGAATTACCTCTGTACAGCAAGTGGACACACCAGGGTGGGGAGGAGGAATATCTTTGGCAATAAAACATGTAATAAGGTGAATCCTTTAACTACGTAAAAAAAACTTCAACAACTGAAAACCAGAAATAAAAACAATGAAAATGGACAAGGACATGACCAGACACTTTACCAAAAGGTCATTCAGGCGACGGACACACATGGACATACTCACGATCAGAAAGACGCAGCCCCAAACTGCAATGAGATATTACCGCAACCTGGCAAAACCGACAATGATCAAGAAAATGGGCAGGCTTATGAGAAGGTTGGGTGTAAAGCCCGTGTGGCCAGCATGGGGGTGGCAGGGTCTGACTGGTCCTCGCTCCATAAGGGGGAAGAATTCCCGTCCAGAATGTCAACAACACACAGTCGATTCCTATGTGGTCTTCACAGTGCTAGGCTCCCAGACCTTCTCCCATCAATTCTAGAACCAACCATCTCTATCTCAGCCCTCACTTCTCTACCACTGCTACTGTGCCCAATACTTCACTGCAGTGGCCACACAGAAACCAACAGGGAATGAATACCCAGGATAGTGGGGTATACCAGGGGACTGACAGATTACACCTCGGGCTGGAAGCACTCAGGAACGAGGCCTGCCTCGGCAAGTTAGCACTGCACCAAACGCAGCGCCCCTCCCTGAAAATACACCCCCCCCCCCGTAAGCGTCTGTCACTGTGTATGATTGTGTTTCTGTGTCAATATTGAAGTGTATGGAGTAGCAGTGTCAGATCTTTAAATGTGAGACTTTGGAAACCTCTGAACCAAACTCAACACCCATCTGTTGTTGTTATGTGCCTCAAATCAGAACTGATCCATAGCTGTCCCTCTAGTGGGTTTTCAGAGGCAATAAATGGCCTGGGAGGAGACTGCCCAGCCTTCTCTCATGGAGCAGCTTGTAGATTCAAACCATGTGCCTTTGGGATTGCAGTGAAGCTTCTTAACCACCAGGCCACCACCGCTCCCTCCTACCTACACCTCACCACCCACCTACAACCCCCCAACGCCCTTCTCCTACACCTTGCCAAAACTGAGAACATAATTTACACATGTAAACTGCAGTTGAAAGAATTCATTTGAATAACACTATCTTTAATTATCATCAGTGCTCTGTATGTGACACAATGTGGAAGCTGTGGCTCTTTCTGCAGGACACGTGCAAGAAGGCCTCCCTGAGACTGTCACGTCAGGCAACAGTTCGGCAAAGGACAGAAGTGAACAACGCTCTCTGGGAATGGGGTCCCAAGAGCAGAAGGGCAAGAATGCCTGAGCCTGCTTGAGCAAGAGGCCCTTTCAAGGTCACGACTAGTGAGATTCCCACACAGAACTATGCAGATGTGTAAATACACATCTGGAGCCAAGCGCACGCCTGAATAAGCTGACATTATTCCCAAAGGTCCCAATGCGAAAATGAATTGGGAACACTTTACTCTCCATAAGTCACAAGATGCCAAAGCAAATTCTTGGAAGAGGTCTGGGAAGTTAGAATCACATGGCTTTCAGAGCATGGAAACCTTTTTTTTTTTTAACGTAAAAACCAAACACATTATGTGGCATGTATGGTCTGCATCACCCCATTCCACTGAGTGTCCCCCTCGTTCTCACTCACCCTCTGTTTTACCAAACGTGACACTGATCTCGGGGTTAGGACCTTTCCTGATTCCTAAGAGAATTTTAATCATTTGTGCTATGTGTACCTTAAATCCTTCCTGATTTCTAGAAAAATGGTGCAAAATCTTGATGCGGGTGGTGGTCACTGCAGCTTCCAGCCCCCACGTACAGAGGCCAAAATCTCCACACCAGCAAGTAATAAACAGGCTAAACATGAAGGTGAGGTGTTTCTATAAAATTCCTGAAAGGTCCCCCGTGTGCGGTCTCTGCAGTGCAGACCTGACACAGTGAGGAACCCTGCAAGCTGGCTGTCTCAGACAAGATTTCCCAGGGGTTCAAACCAGTTCTGTCCCTGAGCGATGGCCCAGGATGTGAAACCAGAATGGACCCAAATTTGTAAAATGTGGGTGAATCAGAATGAAAGCTGAGCAGGAAAAACTATGGACTAAAAAAGAATCATTCTTTTAGAAAACACAGGCAGCAAACATATTGCTGAAAAACGAAATCCCTCGACTAGTGTTCGGCTCCAGACGGCAGTGACCCAGTGGACGCGAGTGTGTGACGGCGATGACCAGACGTTCTGTTTCCAGCTCCTGAATCACCACGCCTCTTCAGAGTCTCCCTCCCGGGGTTCTGACCCGCAAGTTCTCACTTTCTGGCTACTATTCCAGATCAGACAAATTTTGCAAACCTGGGATCTTGTCCAATTTCACTTCAACCAATTTGAAGCCTGGTATTTCCAGCATCCAAACACTCATGTGGGAAAAGTACTGAGGAGTCAAAGCGCTTCCCGACTCAAGGCCGTCTTTTTACCACAGTTGCACTGTTCTGATGGAAGAGAATTCCAAGAATAACAGAATTTTCAAAAGACGCCAAATGTTTTTAATTTTTAAAATATTATCTACCACTTATCTCCAACCCATCATCCCTCCCTCTTAATTTTTGATGGTTGGGAAACACAGCATGCCACGTTCATCTTCAGAAGGACCCTTTGCCCTCATTCTCTCAGCATGCACATCACCTGCCCAGTCAGAGGGGCGCAGCTGACCTACATTGATACAGTCAGATTCTCCACCCCAGGAATCTCGAGCTGGGTCTAAAACCACTTTTACAGTTAACTATTTCTTAAGGGACTATGCAAACCAGATTTCCCAGTGCATTTTCATTTTTAAAAGCAGTCCCAAAGCAATAAGTGTTGGATAGGCCACTGTTGGTGGGATTGTAAAGTGGTACTACTCCTCTAAAAGGCAGTTTGATGTTTCCTCAAAAAGCTGAACTTACAAGATAGAGGTAAATAATCCAACTGAAAAGTGGGCACAGGATATGAACAGACACTTCACCAAAGAAGACATTCAGATGGCAAACAAACACATTAAGAAAGCTCTAAGAGAGATGCAAATCAGAACAACTATGAGATATTGTCTTAACCCAATAAGAATAGTGAAATTTAAAAGAGCAGCAAACATCAAATGCTGGCGAAGTTGTGGAGAATCTGGAACCCTTATTCACTGTTGGTGGGAGTGTAAAATGTTGCAACCACTGTGGAAGGCAGTATGGGGCTTTCTTAAAAAGTGGGAAATAGAAACACCATTTGATGCAGCAATTCCACTACTGGGAATATACCCTAAAGAAACCATAACCGCCACCCATGTTTATTGCTGCTTTGTTCACAACAGCAAAAAGTTGGAAACAACCAAGTGCCAATCAACAAACGAATGGATAGAGATGCTCTGGTATATTCACACAATGGTATATTATGCTGCATTGAAAAACAAGGAACTCATGCAATATTATTCAAAATGGGTGGCCCTGGAGGACATTATGCTGAGTGAAATATCTCAGTTACAAAAGGACAAATACTGCATAGGGCCACTGTTGTAAAACAGGACTGACATCAGGGTTGGGGGGAGACTGAGAAAGATGGGATAAATTATGCATACAGCAATGCAACAGATGAGGGAGAGAACTGTTTAAAAGGGATATGTGATTAGGTATTGTTGTCATGACAGGAGTCCAGAATGAAGGCTGCATAGTGGAGTGGACTCAGGGGAAAGGACTATATAACAATGAAAGAATTTTTCTTTTACTTTTCAAGAAGAGCGAATAGTGGGAGTCGGGGGGGGGGGTTAGTTGGAAGGGAGAAAAGTGCAACAATGAATGAACGGAAAAACAAAGTCTCTGTAAACTTTCATTAAAAATAATAATAATTAAAAAGCAGTAAAAAAAAAGCTGAACTTAGAAATTCCATATGACCCAGCTATTCCCCTGCTAGGAATATATCCCAAGAAAATTAGAACTGAGATATAAATTGAGATTTGTACACTGATGCTAATAGCATTATTCACAATCACAAGAAAATAGCAACAGCCCAAATGTCCATCAACAAACAAATAGATTGAGAACTGTGTTACATTTACACAATGGAACGCTATGCAGCACTCAGGGACAACAATTTTGAAAAATATTATATAACATGGGAGAGGCAAGAGAGGATTATGCTGAGTGAACTAACTCAATCTCATAAGGACAATACTGCTTAAGATCTGGGGTGGCAAAACCGTTGAAAACTAGCTTTTCTAGCCATTGTATTAGCCCCTGTTGGGGGCATGATCTCCAGCTACCTTAACTGCGTGCACATGACATGGTCTTGCAAATCATCAACAGATGTGAGACCAGTATAAGAGAGTGCTTTCTACACTGAAAAACGGCAACGAAATGGTGGAAGAAGATAGATAGGCTGTGGTGAGGTGGAACCAGAGGAACCCTGGAGATAAAGGCCACAGATCAAGGTTTGGCTTGCTGGATGACTGAAGGAAAAGCTGATTTGTAATTGCTCTGAAATAAAGTTTGCTGAACGGTTGAAGAAACTAGAGGCTTAATGCATTTGTGATGCTGGACTGAGCCTAGACTTTCACTCATGGAGCAATCGTGTCTTGTTAATATGGCTTGAGACTGCTAGACTAAACCTGGACTCGCACTGTATGATATTCTTTTCCTCCCTACTCCTCAACCTATATGCCTAATAAACCCCACAAATACGAGTAAAGTTCTGGGAGTCTTGCAACGAAAACTGGACCCAATGATTTGAAGAAAAAGGAGAATGGGGGGTGGCATGTCTGACCTTGTAGCTATGTAAGTACTATGGGAGTGTCCCTTTATGAAATGGGTAGAAATCAGACTTGACCACCATCCTGCTACATCTGCTCTTTTAACAAGACCATTACTGTAAAAATATAGAATAACTAGTAATATGTGTATAAATGTTCAAAGAGGGTGGAGGGGGTTAGAAAAAAGTCAAGGGGTCAGAGTTTGGTGGGCTGATAGACAGGTTAAAGGAAGTAGGAAAGATCCAGTAGGACCTGAAAACGATAGGTAATAGTGGGCATGGGCCAATGGCGATTGATTTTTTAAGTCAAAATATATGGGAATGAGTATATGAAACAGAATCTAATTAAAGGAATGTGTAAAATACAACATATATGAATGAAAAAAAACCTTATTGCATAACTAATAAAACTAACTTTCATAAAAAAACTCTCACAAAGCAACACAACAAAAGCACCTGCCTATAGGGAACTCTAGTGCTGTAGTCCCTAGGAAGCTGTGCTATTTATTAACCCCAAGGCCACGTCTCTATGGTGGTTCGAATTCACCAGCATCTCCAAGGGAAAAAGACGTTCATCTTGGAGTGATTAACAGGCTCTGACAACCTGCGGGAAGGTCTGGTTTGACTCAATGGCAATGAGTGAGTTGAGTACTGTCCTCTTTCAAGAGATATCTCTAAGAATCAAAAAACAACAGCAACTCAAATAATCAAATAGAAAGCTTAGAGGACAGGGAGTTTGTGTTAAGAGAAAGGGATAATTTGGAGAAAAGTATGAAAATGGTTATCAATGTTATTGAATTGAATAAAAAGAAACTGTTGAAATAATATATATGTTCTGCTGTGTATATGCTTGGCAAAACAACTAAAAAATGCTTCCAGCTCTTAATAAATACACCAAATAATACCAGAAAGAAAGGCGGCAGTAGTAAGTATTTTGAAAATCAGGGTTTTGTATATTTTAAGGATACGTTCTGGGTCTCAAAGCAACAGTAAAATCATTTCTATTTTGTTAAACTACTACAAGCAAAGCTTGGAAGGAGGAGTGGCGTCCACTACCATAATAGCTTGCCTCCAGAAACCCTATGAACCTGGAGAGAGGATGAAAGGCACCCAAGTGTTGAGGACTCTCCTTCATAGGGTCGCTATGAGTCACCTGCGACTCAATGGTACTTAACAACAACAACAACTACAAGGCATGACAAAAACTCCACCTTTAAATGTATCACTCTACTCATTCTCATAAGCTAAACAAAGAAATTAAAATAGAGGCTCCAAACAGAGTTTAAGGCTGAACCATAAGAAAATGCCAACCGTGAACTCTTTCCAATCTACAGACATGGCAATTTCAGAAGTGTGACTGAATTCAAAGGTCCATTTTGTCAGAAGCAACAACTGTATAACTTCTAAGACTTGAGAGATTATCTGGGGCCAAAATGCAAATCACTTTATTTTCTTTCCTTCCGAAGAAGGGGGGGGGGGTGGAAAATAAAGGTCTAAAACTTCGCCAAAATATGTGCACTAAAATGAAAACATTGGGAGGAAAAATAAATAAAATGAAAACATTCTTCTTTATGCACAAAGTAAAAGGTTGATGGAAAAGCTGAGAGGATGTAGAATATGCATTCTTTTTAAATCTATATAAGCATAGGAACCGTACACAGGTCAGTGACTCAGAAGCAAGTTTTGTGTCTCACACTTGGACTTGGATCTGGTCACTGCACACACTCTACTGTTGCTACTTTGGAGTCAAGAGTGTTGTCCTCTAATCCCTCTCTCTCCTCCTGACCGCTTAGGTGCCATCTTCCCATTTACCATGTAGGGCTCTTCCTGGGAATGAGGGGGTGGGGACAGGAGCACAACATGGCTTGTGTCATTTTTGGCACCCAACTGTGTGTTCCCTCCTGCTGGGAGCCCCACAGGGGCCCGAGGCAGCTGCCACTCCCGGCTCCATGTGGCCGTGGCAGAGTGAGCCTGGTCCCCTCTGTGCTCCCTCTTGGTGGGCAGCTGTCTCCGCCAACAGCTGGCTGTGCGTGTGAGACAGGACAGGCGGCAGCACCTGCGGCTGCAGAGAGGCGCCGGCCTTCCTGGCAACGACAGCACACACAGCAGCTTCTTCCAGGTCAGCCAACTTATCTCCACAAAAATTCCAAACCCACAAAACAACTATGAGATATCATCTCACCCCAGTAAGAATAGCAAAATTTAACAGAGCAGCAAACATCAAATGCTGGCGAGGTTGCGGAGAAACTGGAACCCTAATTCACTGTTGGTGGGAGTGTAAAATGCTGCAACCACTATGGAAGGCTGTATGGCACTTTCTCAAAAAGCTGCAAATAGAAATACCATTTGACTCAAACTTCATTACTGCAAATTTACCCTAAAGAAACCATAACTGCCACGCAAGCAGATATATGCACACCCATGTTTAGTACCCATCAACAAACGAATGGATAGAGAAACTCTGGTATATTCATACAATGGAATATTATGCAGCATTGAAAAACAAAGAACTCATGAAATATGCAAAATGGGTGACCCTGGAGGGCATTATGCTGACTGAAATACCTCAGTCACTAAAGGACAAATATTGCATAGTGCCACTGTTGTAAAACAGGACTAACATTGGGGTTGAGGGAAGACAGAGAAGGAGGGGAGGAATGATGTATACTGCATTGAAACATGAGGGAGAGAACTGTTTAAAAGGAATATATGAATGGGTATTATTGTCATGACAGGAGTCCAGAATGAAGGCTGCACAGTGGAGTGGACCTAGGGGAGGGATTGCATAACAATGAAAGAGTTTTGTTTTTTTCTTTCAAGGAGAAGAGTGAATTGGGGCGAGGGGGTGGGCAGGGAGAAAAGAGCAACAGTAAATGACTGAAAACTCTAAGTGTTCATAAACTTTCATTAAAAATTCCAACCCAAGGGGAGCTCTGGTGGCCTAGTGGCAAGAAGCTGCAACTACAATCCCAGAGGTGCACGGTTCGAATCCACCAGATGCTCTGCCGGGGAAGGAGGGGCAATCTCCTCCAGTACCAGTCAGATCTGATTTGACGGTACACGCACAAAAATAATAAAATAAAATAAAATAAAAATATATATATATAAAAAAAATTCCAACCCCACCATCCTCAGGTTGATCTCAACGCACAGAGACCCTCCATCGGGGGCTGAGGCTGTACATATCTACAAGAGACGGTTCATCTTTGACCCACAGAGCGGCTAATGGATTCGAACCATCAAACTTTCAGTTAACACTCTCAGCTCAACACATACCAATCTGGGCTACCAGGGCTACAATGAATTTACTGTATCCAACCCGCGCGCGCGCGCGCACACACACACACACACACACACACACACAGAAGATAAATACTGTATTATTTATATGAAATATCTGGAATAAGCAATGTTACAGAAATAAAATTTGGTATTGGTGTGGGGGTATGTCTGTGGGGCAGGAATAGTCATTTCTGAAGGTGCTTGAAGTTTCTAGAACCAGCTAGTAGTGGTGTTGGGAGCACAGCATAGTGAAGGTTATTCCTGGCACTGCACTGTGTGCTTATAAAATGGCACATTTTATGTTCTTATTGGGAGCTGGTTTTGGTGGGGTTTTTTTTAAGTCTGTATTATTGGGGACCTCGAGCCAGGTAATCTAATAGCCTTTCGGCTGATTAACAAAATTTGATGACTAACTTTTCAAACCAAGCCTTATACTAAGACTTCCTGCAAATAAAAAAGAAAAAGTGGGGGGCTCACAGTTAACTTGTAGCTGTCGGAGATTGCGTTTCCAGATAGTAAATATTTCAGAGGGCCCCTGTGGAGAGACAATGCCCCTGGAACACCACCAGAACCATTAGCAGAGCAATCACCTTGATTAAGTTTACGGGGAACATGAAATTACCCCCCTTAAAATGCAATTAAGTAGAGTACTCTCATTTGGCGTTAGGATGAATCAAATTAGCCTCTTTCCAGAAAAGATAATAAGAGCTGAAGCTGTCAAAGCAAAAAACTGAACGAAGAACTTAGTCCGAGCTAACAGAGACTCTAGTACACGTTTCGTCACAGATATACATCCAGACGACCTCGGTTGTGAGGGTGGCACAGGATCAGGTTGAAGGAATTTAGCTGCCAATGCAAAGGTGTGTGGTGTGAATCTACCAGCTGCTCTAAGGGAGAAAGATGAGAAATCTCCTCCTGTGAAAAGTCCTGCCCCTGAAAACCTACTGGAGGGGGGGGGGGTCCAGATAAGGGTCGTTTCTGACTCGACGGTGCACCACCACCATCCTAGCGGCCTTTGGACCGTTGCTCTCTGGATTGCCATTAAGTGACTTCGACTCAACTCCTCACACCAAGCCAACGTAGCTTCCTGCTAGGATGCTGGGCTTCTCAAAATGTCCCAGAAAACACAACTGTGCACACGATACTGCTCTCCAATTGTTTCCTCCAAGAAGACCCGGCCGTCGCATCCTATCAGCCCCGACGACACACTGGGCCAAGGGAACATGGGGCCAGAACTTCCGACAGTCTGCTTTCACAGCAGGAACACCTCACCTACTTCTGACTCCCAGGCAGGTGCCAGCCTGACATAAGCCAGGTCCTCCGAGGCCAGGCCCACTGTCCAGTCGTGTTCTGGATGTCATTTACGCATTTCTTTTGCATCTGTGCACACTTCCCAGCAAGCATGATGTGCTGGCTACTTTACAAGTCCAGCTGACCAGACTACGATGTCCAGCTTTCTGGCAAACACCAGTATAGACTCCTTTAGGAAGCAGTTCATAGATTCACGGTGACCCCACGTACGACAGAACAAGCCCCTGCACCATCCGGCTCTGCCCCCGAAACCTCCACTGTCCTGAAGCTCAGAGCTGCAGTCACGATGTCGACACATTTTGTTGAGGTTCTTCTCTCTTTTGCTGATCCTCTATTTCTCCAAGCACGATGTCCTAACACGCTTAGACCAAATCTGAATCAAGATCAGCCAATGTCTTAAAAGCTGCATGGACTGGTTTCAAATGGACACCATGCTCTGCCTGGTCCTTGATGCCTATGCCTTCCTTGAGTCTAGCCCAGCCTATGTGAAGGGTAGGGGCTCTTATCCCAGCTCCTGACAAAGACACCAGGGCCAGCTTACAGGCGTCCAAGCCTCAGGGACAGGCTACACCCCACATGTTACTCACTGAACTTATGACCTTGGAATGGAAGAAGTAAGCCAGCCAAGAGCGACCACAGTGTCTTCTGACCACTGCCCATTGCTGATCCAAATCTGAACCCAATTCTTAACATCAGCTCACTTTTCTATTAATCTGAACCACAGAGGACTACACAAAGCAGTCCTCGTGGTGCAGTGGTTAAGTGCATAGCTTCTACCTGAAAGGTCAGTGGTTCTAAGCCACAGGAGAAAAGAGTGGCAGTCTGCTCCCAGGATGACTCACAGTCTTGAAAACCCTGGGGCAGGTAGTTCTACTCTATCCTTCAGGGCCACGATGACCCAGAATTGACTCAAGGGCCACACTGAGAATGCTAGAAAAGAGGCAGATGAGAAAGGAGGAACCCAGTGGGCTGCCCATGCTATGAAATTTTGGTCACCAAGTAGCCAGCTGGCTTCCAACAATGGGAAACCGAACTTGAAATTTTCTGTTCAACACACACAGCAAACTGCATTCAGACTGTGTATTGAAATCACAAAGGCACAACTTAATCTCTTTCTCTCGAACCAGTGCCTGTGATGTGAGGAGCCAGATCTAACATGAAATGTGGTGACTTTATAAAAACAGAGAAGCCGGGCTCCTTAGACGGGAGTGAACTAACACTCGGGAACCAAGCTCTCCTTGGAAGCAGGTTCTGGATTTACATGCTTCTCCTCAGGAACACGGGCTTTCATCCATTTTCAAATAGGGTTACCACACACCGAAGATGAAATACATCTTCTCCACTGCTTAACATTGTGGATAAGCTCATGTCATGTGGTCTCATCAATCTAGTTAGTTCTGACCTGGACAGGGTACCCCTACCCTGCCCTCTCCTGGAAATACCTTGAATACGCTATGGAAGTGTAAGGGGGAAATAGGAGCAAAGCAGACGTCCCCAGGTGATGCAAAAGTTAACATGCTTGGCTACTGAAAAAAATGGTAGAGGTGCCAGTACTTCCACAAGTGCCGCAGAAGAAAGGCCTGGCAACCTCCTTCTGAAAGATGAGCCAGTGAAAACCCTGCGGAGCCACACAAGTTGAATCCTTCTGACTGTAATTTGTTTTTAATCAGTGAAACCAACCAGCGAATTACAGTATGCATGTCCTAGTCGCCAATGGAATGTACTCTATATAGTCTTGGGGTCTTTGGAAGCAATGGAAGGCCGTGGAAAGTAATCCAGGAGGGGGACGTGGCCTGGGCCAGCACTGTGCTGTCCCACCCTGAATGCCACCGTCTAGACACTGCTGGGGAGAACTCGATGCCGTGTATCACAGGCACAGTCTTGCTCTGCACCACCTCTCTGGGACCTTCATCACTTGGGAAGTGCGAGGAAGGCGTGTGGTGGGGAGACACCCGCGGAGGGGATGCTCTGTGGGGGCCACGCCCGCGTGTCAGCACCCAGCAGGGACGTGTTCTCACCTGACCGTAGTCAGTCCTGAAGACGACGACGCCCTCAGCACAGGACTCCACGGTGCTCGGGAAGTGCTGTCCATTCTCACGCAGCCAGACACGGGAGCCCTGCGAACAAAAGGGGGGACAGTGAGCTCGAGCTAGGGACTGTGGCCAACGGCCCCCTCCAGGACATGGGGACTGCGGCCAGGGGCCCCCTCCAGGGCATGGAGACTGCGGCCTTCCCTCAGAACCAAAGGAAATGAATGATTGTGTGAAACAAAGTGCACATGAAAGATCCTAGAAAACACAATGGATATAAATGAAAAAACATACAAAGGAATTATTCTCTGAAAACCAATAAAAAATATTTCAAAGACATAAACAACAAAGGAAATGTGTCTCTCAACCAGGCAAAGGAAGAAACCTCCATCCTCAGCACCCCCCATACATGCCTGGGAGGGAGAATGCGCCCCCCAAGTTTGCGGGTGAGGACAGCAGAACAAGCCATTTCTGGTCATGCTGTGGCTCAAGCGCTCGGCCATTAACCAAATGTCCAGTGGTTCGAACCCACCAGAGGCTCTACAGGAGAGTGATGAGGCAGGCTGATTCCGTAAGACTGACAGCTGTGAAGCCACGATGGGACCTATCTGTTGTCCTCGGGTAGCTTGGGTCAGAACTGAGAGCTAGCAGTTTGTTCAACGCTGGGATTGCTGGTGACTCAGTGTTTTAAGTATATCTGGCTTCTAACCGTGTTTCCTCCCACCAGCTGCTCCAAAGAAGTAAGGTGAGGTGATGCTTCTGTGCAGGTCTCAACCTTGGAAATCCTGTGAGACAGTTCTGCTCTGTCCCCCAGGGCTGTTAGAAGACACTTGATTGCTGGTTTATTATTGCTGGCTGGTGTTTTATTAACAGTATATTTTTGGTGCTTGTATTAATACGTTGCCTCAACTCAACAACCCCATTCATTGCCTCTGAGTCAGAATCGACTCACAGCTGAACCTCCAGTACGTTTTAAGAGGCTGTAAATCCCCTGGGAAGAGACTGCCCACCTTTCTCCTGTGAAACACTTCGAGGTGCACGCCTTTGTGTTGGTAGCACCAACTCTTTACAAGAGCTCCCTATAAATCAGCTAGCACTGAAAATTTAATAGCACAGAACTGTTCATCTATGGGGAGAAAAACTAGTCAGTGATGTTACAGCTGGTGGGACAGTCTGACTGACATTAACTGCTGTCTCTAACTTGTGAGGGCGGAAAATGCTTAATTTGCAAATACTCTTATACTGATTTCTACAAATATTTGTAGACGGTTAACCAACAAAGGATACCTTAAATGACCAGTTATCACGTTCAACTATCTGCTCAGGCCAGCTCTCTCATTTTCCAAGGAGGAAAGACTTAAGAAGATTAGAAAATCCAACAGAGGAATTAACCCCTCAGTAGTAAAGGTGACCCTAAAGACACTGCAGTCAAGACAAAAGAGGCCTGCCACCATGGAAGAACAGTGGTAAGTCTTTGTTTTCTTGACACTAAGATGCAAATCCATACAGGAGGCTGCATTCCTTGAAATTCTACAACACTTCAAGTCTTCCTCACTTTTAGCAAGCAAGGTTATCTCATCTGAATCAGACAAGGTATTGATGAGTTTCTCTTCTGTCATAATCCTCTTCACAGAGTCCAGATTCTCCAACAATTTTCTCAGCACACGGATTGAATAGGTATGGAGAGAGAGACAATACAATCTTGATGCTCTTCTTTCTTAATTTTAAACCATACAGTGTTCCACTGCTGTGTTCACACAACCATCTCCTGTTCAGGTATGACAGGCAGCATCATGATAGACAGAGAAGAGACTGAAATAATCAACTTCATCTTGCTTGGATACACAATTAACACTCTTAGTACCAGCAGCCAGTAAGGAGACACATTGTATTGGGAAAATCTGCAGACAGGGATCTTTCCACATTACTGAGAAGTAGTGATGTCAATTTGAGGACTAAGGTGCGTCTGATTCAGGCCATAGTCTTTTTGATAACTTACTATGCCTCTGAGAGCTGGACAATGAATAAGGATGAGAGAATTGATACCTTTGAGCTGTGGTGTTGCAGAAGAGCAGTGAACATGTTATGGACGGCCAAGAGAATAAACAGATATGCCTTGGAGAGGGTGCAGCCAAAGTGATCTTTGAAGACAAGAGTGATGAGGCTTTGCCTAACATACTTTGGATGTATTGCTAGGAGAGGCTATTCCATGGAGAAGGACATGATGCTGGGAAGGGTGGAGGTTCGGCAAAGGAGAGGAAGGCCCTCAACCAGGTAGACTGACATGGTAACTGCCACAATGGGCGCTTGTGTGTCACGAAGTGTGAAGATGGCACAGGATAGAGCAGAGTTTAGATCTTCTATTCACAGGATTGTTATGAGTTGTACTCGATAGCACCTAACAACAACAATAACCACCATCAAGTTTATCAGGATCCTTCGTAGCCTATTCTGAGTTTGCATGACAGCACCAGGGGAAAGTTGGGACACAGAGCAGAGGCCACACGCTTCTGGCTTCTAGAAACACTGCTTCTTGGACGACCAAAATCGCCAGATTCCTGGGTGGCTATGAGGCCAGGTGTGTGGCTTGCCATCCATCTCTTCTTTGCATTGTACGTAATGCAGAGTCAGATCGACTCATCGCTGACCCTTCCCCAGGTTTTCAGAAGCTTTATATGAGTGGAGACTGTACACTTGTCTTCCATGAACAGCTGGTGAACTGGAACCCATGCTGTTAGGTTGGCAGGGCAGCTCCTTCCTACTAAGCCATCAGACGCTTCTAGGTATCACAAAAATTACAGCCAAATGTTGGCTTCCCCTTGTCCATGATGACAGGATTTTTAGTTGTTAATTCACAAGTTTTCAATGACCCTCGACCCCATCCACAGAAGCAGAAATCTCCACAATTAAGAATGGAAAACGGTCAAAAGCTGAATGCAAAGTGCTTATATAAAATTCCTGAAGCTGATCTTATTTAAAGAACTCCTCACCATAAAAGTCAGTCACATCAAGGTGCCCTGAGTGACTTCCACTAGTGCAGTGGTGACAATACACGAGGTACAGCCGATTCCAGAAAGAGCACTCCTCTGGGCGTCCTCTATTACTGTCATCTCAAACGTCACTAAGCACTCAAATCTGTGAACAGTGGGGCGTGAGGGGCACTGAGCTCTGGTGGCCTAGTGGTAAGAAGCTGTGCTGCAATCCCAAAGGCATGCAGTTAGAGTCTACCAGTTGCTCTATGGGAGGAGGGCACTCTCTTTCCCTTGAGATTTACTGTCTCTGAAGGCCTGCAGGAAGGTTGCAACGCACAACAGCAACAGTAGGGTACAACTGAGTCACCTCTGAATCACAGCCAACCCCATGTATAAAGAAGAACGAAACCCATTGAGCTCTGGTGATCTAGTGGAAAGAAGCTATCCTGCAAGCCCAAAGGCATGCAAGTAGCATCCATCAGGTGGCCGCTCCACAGATGGGCAGTCTTCTCCCTTGAGATTTACTGCTTACCTACTTACGGATTGAAGCGTAACATCAAGTACACAAAGATTCTCACCACTGGACCAACTGGCAGCACCATGATAGATGGAGAAGAGACTGAGGTTGTTAACTATTTAAGCTTGCTCAGCTCCACAGTCAACACTCTTGGCACCAGCAGTCAGGAAATCAAAAGACGCATTATACTGGGGAAGCCTGCTGTCAGGAACCTCTACAGAATTCTGAGGAGTAACAGTGTCAGTCTAGTGACTAAGGTGCGCCTGATTCAGGCCATGTTGTTATTGTTGTTATGTGCCGTTGAATTGCCTGCAACTAACAGCGACCCTATGTACAACAGCCTAAAACCCTGCTCTATCCTGTGCCAATCTCACTGTCACTGACACACTTACCCCGATGATCTCAGTCACTGAATCAATCCACCTCAAAGAGGGTCTTCCTCTCCTGCACTGTCTCTCCACCCTCTCAGGAATAACGTCCTTCTCCAAGGACCAGTCCTCTCCTGAAACATGTGTAAAGTATGTCAGACGAAGCTTCAGAATCCTTGACTCCAAGGAGCAGCCTGATTTAACCCTCTCTAGGATGAACCTGTTAGTTTTCTTAGCAGTCCATGGTATATTCAAAACTCTTCTCCAGCACCAAAGCTCAAAGGCATCAATTCTCCTTCTATCCTCCTTAGTCATTGTCTAACTCTCTGACACATAGCAAGTGATTGCAAAGACCATGGCCTGTATCAGGCACACCTTAGACTCCAGAGTGACAGCATTATTCTTCAGTTCTTTGGAGAGATCCCTAACAGCCGACTTTCCTATCGCAATATGGCTTTTAATTTCCTGGCTGCTGGTGCCAAGAATGTTGACTATGGAGCCAAGCAAATGGAAACTGTTAACTATCTCAATCTCTTCACCACCCATACTGATGTTGCCAATTAGTCCAGTGGTGAATATCTTTGTTTTCTTGATATTGAGCTTCAATCCGTATTGAAGGCTGCAGTCCTTGACCTTCTGCAGAAAGTGCTTCAGGTCCTCCTCAGTTTCAGCAAGCAGGGTTGTGTCATCTGCATAACGCAGGTTGTTGATGACTCTTCCACCAATCCTGATGCCACATTCCTCCTCGTACAGCCCAGTGTCTTGGATGATCTGTTCTGCATACAAATTGAAAAGGTAAGGAGACAAAATACATCCCAGTGGACCCCCTTCTTGATTTTGAACCATCCAGTGTCTCCTTGCCCTGTTCTAATGACTGCTCCTTGGTCCAAGTATAGGTTTTGCATTAGCACAAACAAATGTTCTGGGATTCCCATTCTTCTCAGAGTCAGCCATATCTTGTGATCCACACAGTCAAAAGCCTTTGCATTGGCAATGAAGCACAGATACATATTCCTTTGGTACTCTCTGCTTTCAGCCAAGATCCATCTAACATTAGTTATAATATCCCTAGTATCATGACCTCTTCTAAATCCAGCCTGGACATCTGACAGTTTTTTTGTTGATATATTGCTCCAATCATTTTTGGATAATTTTCAGCAGAATCTTGCTTACATGTGATATTAATGATGTTGTTCAATAATTTCCACACTCTGTTGGGTCCCCTTTCTTTGGAATGGGAACAAATATTGATCTTTTCCAGTCAGTTGGAGAGCTGGCTGTCCTCCAGATTTCTTGGCACAACTTACTGAGCACATCCAGGGCAGGGTCTGTCTGTTGAAAGAAATCAATTGGTATGCTGTCAACTCCTGGAGCCTTGTTTTTTGTCTATTCTTTCAGAACAAATTGAGCTTCCTCCTTCATTACCACCGGCTCTTGCTCACATGTTATTTCATGAAATTCTTCTGTATTCTAAAAAAATCCAGTGTCTTAATTACTTTTATCTTTGTTTTTAATTTACTTATAAAATGGCATAAGATATAAGATTATAATGGAGAAGAGACTGAGGTTATTAACAATTACAGCTTGCTCAGCTCCACAATCAACACTCTTGGCACCAGCAGTCATGAAATCAACAGGAAATAAAAAAAAAAAATCATTGCATTGGGTGAATCTGCTGTTAAAGACCTCTCCAGAGTGCTGAGAAGCAATGATGCCCATCTAGGGACTAAGATGCTCCTAATCCAATTCATGGTCTTAGCAATTACTTACTGTGCATCAGAAAGCTCGATAATTACTAAAGACAACAGAAGAAGAATTTGAGGTGTGGTGCTGGAGAAAAGTCTTGAACACACATATACCATGGACTGCCAAGAGAGCAAACAGGTCTGTCTTGGAGAGAGTGAAACCAAGTTTCTCCTTGGAGGCTAGGATTTTGAAGCCAGAAGAGACCAGTCCTTGAATAAGGACATTTTGCTTGGAAGGTGGGAGGGACACCACATGAAAGGAAAACCTCAGATGAGATGGATTGTTACTTTAACTGGGGCGATGGGGGTTGGTGTTATCAGAATTAGTGAGACTGGCTCAGAACAGGGCAGGGTTCACAGGTGCTGTACATCGGGTCGCTATGAAGGGTGGAGGGACAGCACAGGAGAGAAGCCCCCATAAGAGATAGATTGTTACAATAACTGGGGCGATGGGGGCAGGTGTGTCAGAATTAGTGACACTGACTCAGGACAGGGCAGGCTTCAGAGCTGCTGTACATAGGGTTGTTATGAGTCACATGCAACTTGATGGCACATTAACAACATTAACAGTATACAAAAGGTCTTGAAGCATTTGTGTGTGTACACGTACAAACACACATGCTCACGTGCACACATACAAGAAAGTGCGCACAGAACGCATGCGCAAAGGGCTGTGCGCTCCTGTGCGCACGCGCACACATACGCAAGCGCACATCCGAGTTGAGCGCTCGATTCCTTACATAACAGCAGAATGAAGGTCCCACGTGGGGCCCTTGGGTGAGCCCTTTAACGCGCTCCAAGAGGTTGGTAGTCCGAACCTGCCCAGAGGGAAAGAATGGGCCTGACAGCTTCTGAGAATACTCTCGGCTCGCAAACACGTGGATTACTGGGTGAGAACTGAGCGGATGGCAGCAGAAATCAAGAAATCAAAATTCACAGTAGGGCTGCCTTCCAGAACAGGGTTCCAACATTTCTACTCGCTGTGACACCCGCAACAAGCCTTTTTGTTGTTTTTTTAAAAAAAAATCAGGAAGGATTTCAAGTGCGCATGGCAGAAATTATGAAAAGGGGCTTAGCACAGTAGAGGTTGTGCGGCTGGCGCAGGACCCGGGAGGGTTTCATTCTGCTCTACGTGGGGTTTGGCTGTGATTTGGAAGTGACTCAGCTGCAGCCCTCTATTGTCGTTGTGTGCCATCGTGTCAGAACTGACCCACAGCTGACCCATCAGTAGGCTTTTCAATGCAGTTAAGTATCACATGAACAGTACCCCATGCTCATGGATTGGAGCTGCATGCCTTTGGGATTGCAGCATTGCTTCTTAACACGTAGGCCACCAGAGCTCAAAAGCACCCCACTATACATACGTCGAAACCCACCCTGATCCTTCCACTTTTCCATGAATGATAACCGTGCTCAGAAACTAGCCCCCTGTTTACCTGCCCAACGTCTGGGAGACACATCCTCACCATTCTCATTCTCCTCTCTAAGGAACAACTCCAGCCTTACTTGTTAGCTGGTTCACTCACTGCCTTCTAGTCGGAGCCGACTCACAGCTGACCCTCCAGAGGGTTTGAGCGGTTGTAAATTGCACAGGAAACTGGAGGTCTTTCTCCCTTGAAGCCACTGGTGGATTCAAACCGCCATGTAGGTGTGGCTTTCAGGTCTGCAGGACTAGGTCACCAGAGAGCTCTCTTTTTTTCGTTACCTGCATTTTCCTGCACTTGTCTTTATCTTCTCTCAGAGTCCCATAAAGCCCTTTGTTGACACAGTTCTTCAGGATCAAACATACAGTTCAGCTTCTTTGGTCCAAAGGGCTCCTCAACAGGGCTACCGTTAAACCAGTTCTAAAAACCCCGCCCAGATCGCCAATCTCCATTGGCCAGTTTGGCAAACTCTCCAATCAAACCCTCACAGTTAGACTTAAGTGCACAGAAAATAATGCCTTTGTGCTTTGAAAAAGTATGGGGTGGGGTGGGGTTGCACAATTTTTCACAGATCCGGAATTGCCACGTAGAACCGTTGTGGTGATGGTTAGGGGTTTTTTTTTTTACAATGATCCCCCCCTCACCCCAGTGCTTTCTGAGTCCCCAACTTTTTGCACTTCATTCTGTTGGAATAGTTCATCTGGTGGGGTCCAAATAAGGGGGGGCACCCACGCTGTTACCAGTTGATATATTTACCAGCCCATCCAAATTGTTTTGAGAGAGGGGAGTTATTCTCCATATGTAACCATTACATTCTGTGATTATTAAATGTTGCTGTTGTTGAATGCCTTTGAGTCAAGCACAACTCATAGCAACTCTATGAACAAAAGGCCTGATAAGCTTGATAATTTAACAAGCAATAAAGACAATTTCACAGGTGGCAAAAGCACTGTCTGCTTTTAAAAAAAATGTCTTTCTAGGGAAGGGGGCCGAATGACTTTCATAGTGATAGTAAGTGGTGGGTAATGTAACGGGAAAGGTTCAATGGGGCTTGAAAAGGTGGGGTGATAAAAGGCACAGAGCAATGGTAATCATGTATTTAAAATATACCATAAATGAATTATTATATAAAACAAAGTACACTAACAATGCATAATGAATGATTCTATGCAAATATGCAAACCAATAAAATTTTTTCAAATGCCTTTATTTATAAGCAGGTGGAACACTTTTGATTGTAACACAGATATTTTATTAAAATTTGGACACGTTTGCATCTTCATCTGAGATAGTTATGTGCACGTCAGGAAGGAAACACTACAACAAGTTTTGCAGTGATCTCCAATAAGGTTTTAATAATGCTGTGGGCTCACACATACATTCACATTTCCTTTGATCTTCATAGTAATGCCATAAACCAAGAAGGCAAGTAACAAGAGCCCTTGCTTCAAAACTCTGCTGCTTCCTTTGCCGCTTGCTAAAAAACAGATTTCTTGGTTACAATCAAAAAGAACTGATTAAACAGAAGGTTGTTGAGGAGTCAGGGAAATTGCATACATGGCTGATGGGAGTGTAAATGGCCATCTCCTTTGGAAAAGAGTTTGGCAGTTGCTTTTGAAAACTAAACACCAAGGAGGTTCCTCTCAGAATCCAAGATGGGGAAACTTCATCTCACATACTTTGGACACATTGTCAGAAAAAGCAAATCCTTGGAAAGAGACATCACGCTGACAAAGGTGGAGGGTCAGAGAAAGAAAGAGCCCCAATAAGACAGATTGGCACAGTGACTGTTAGCAGTGGCTCTGAGGGTCGTGAGGACAGTGCAAGGTTCAGACCTGCTGTACACAAGGGAGCTGGCAGTCATGACTGAGTCGCTGGCACTTAACAGTAACAACAAAGAGGCTGTAGTGCTGACTGCAGGCTCACGTCCGCCCAGCTCTCCGAGTGTCTCCCTTCTCCTCCTGCAGAGGTTTATAGCCTCAGGATCCTGATGGGGGGATGCTTTGAGCTGGAACTGACTTCACAAGCGGTGGGCTTCCTTTGGTTTGACTATTACAGGAACGCTGGTGGCACTGTGGATAAAGCTTTTGGCTGCTAACTGGAAGGTCTGAAGTTTGAACCCATTAGCTGCTTCCTGGGAGAAAGATGGGATGGTTTCGTTCCACGATGTACCTACGGCTCTGGAAACCCTATAGGTCAGCCCTCTCTCCTTCAGGGTCTCTAGAAGCTGAAAGACAGTAATGGGTTTGGGGTAACGTGTGAAGTATGAATTATCAGAAAGTTTGAAATACTTGTGGGAACTGCCAAAATGTGCCCCAGAGAGCGGAAGTGAGCACACACTTTTGGAGTAATGGAGCCCACAGACTGGCTCGACACGGAGTTGCCACAAACCTTCAATTTGTGAAAATCAAAATCACTGCAAAGAGCAATGAAGAAAAGTGTAGGAAGATGGCCCCAGAGAGAACAAAGTTCCTGTGTTTTGTTTTAAAAGGGGGGAGTTACCGGACAGGTTAAGACTAGAGGGACCCCTGAGACTATTGCTGTCAGAGACCCTTTAAACTTGGAACTGAAACTACTCCCAGAAGTCACCTTTTCACGAAATGATCAGATAATCCCCCAGAATAAACAGTTATCAGCGATGAGTGATTTATTCCTTTTAATAGTAAGCAAACTTTTAAAATCATCTATGAGACTAGAGTGCTCTGGTAGCCTACTGGTAATATAGAGTTGCGCTGTCACCCCAAAGGTATATGGTTCAAGTTCACCAGCAGCTCCATAGGAGAAAGATAGGCAGTCTTCTCCCATGTGATTTACAGCCTCTGAAAACCCACTGGAGGGTCAGCTGTAAGTGGGCTTCAACTTAACGGTGTATAACAACAACACTTAACAGTGTTTAACAACAACGTGAGACTTAGCCTTCAATATGCACCTGAAATCAAAGGTGAGAGAAGGCTGGGGGGGGGGAGGGATACAGGAAATAATGAGGCTGTAGACACAATGTGTCAAACATCAGGTGACAAACATCATTGAGCAATATGTAACGACACCGTCAAGTGCAATCCTAAGATGCTATGAAAACTTTTCAATAAAACACTTTTTTCAGTCACAAAATGACAAATCTTGCATGGGGCCACTGTTGTAAAATAAGACTGACTTGGCTTGAGGGAAGACAGAGAAAGAGAGGAGGAATGATGTACACTGCATTGAAACAAATGAGGGAGAGAACTGTTTAAAAGGGCTCTATGATCAGGTGTTATTGTCATGACAAAGTTCAGGAAGAAGGATGCACGTAGAGTGGACTTGAGGGAAGGGACTGTATAACAATGAAAGAGTTTTTCTTTTACTTTTCAAGGAGAAGAGTAAATTGGGGGGAAGTGGATAGGCAGGGAGAAAAGTGCAACAATAAATAATTGGAAACCCTAAGTCTCTGTAAACTTTGATTAAAATTAATTTTATAAAAACCAACCCAACAACAAACACTTTTTAAAATGAACAGAGCCGCATCCATTTGCTGTATGTTGCCTGTGTCCACTTTCCCATACAAGATAAAGTGAAGCCATTGGTTCAGAAATTCTGTGATCCACAGGCCTGAAGTGGTTCCTTTCCAGCCCTGTACACTAAAACATTGCTGATACCACCTTCACAAATTTCAACCTATGTTATCCTTTTAAAAAAACTGTATCTCCTGTGAAAAAGCGATTTCTTCTTTGACTGCTGACCCATTTCTTCCCCTTCAAAGAAGTTTAAAAACAAGGGAGGCAATAAACCATAAAAAAAGACAGTGGCTAACATTTCAAAACAGCATGCCCTGTGGCATGTTTTAATTACATATTGTGAAAAAGAGAACATTCTTTAGTCCCATACACAAGTCAGCATCAGACCCAAGGTGGAGCAGGGTACCCACCTATGCCCTTATTGTGTTGTTGTTAACTGACGTGACTGATTGATATCTTTGAACTGTGGTATTGGGGAAAAGGGCTGAATACCCCATGGACTGGCAAAAGTACAAGCAGATATGCTTTAGAGAAGATGCAGCCAGAGTGCTCCTTGGAGGTAAAGATGATGAAGCTTCATCTCACAGTACTTTAAGCATTTTGCTAGGAGAGGTTATTCCTTGGAAAGAGGGAGCATGCTAGGAAAGGTGAGGGGACAACGAAGGAAGGGAAGCCCCTCAACCAGGTGGACTGACACAATGACTTCAGCAATGGGCTCAAATGTGTCAGAGATGATGAGGACGTCACAGGACAGGACAGAGTTGACACCTGCTTTTCACAGGGTCGCTATGCGCTGCACTCTTATGGCAACTAACAACAACAAAAACAGGTGCACACTGACCATACCTGACTGTTCCTATTTACATGCAAGACAATTTAAAGACAGATTCATTAATAGAATTGACTTGTTAAAAAAAATTTATTATTATTAATTTTAATGAAAATTTACAGAAACTCTGGATTACTATCCATTCATTGTTGCACTTTTCTCCCTGCCCACCCCTCCCCCCCAGTTCATTCTTCTCTTTGAAAAGTAAAAGAAAAATTATTTCATTGTTATACAATCCCTCCCACCATGTCTGCTCCACTATGCAGCCTTTGTTCTGGACTCCTGTCATGATAATAATACTTAATCACATATCCCTTTTAAACAGTTTTCTCCCTCATCTGTTTCAAAGCAGTATACATTATTTATCCCATCTTTCTCAGTCTCCCCCCAACCCCAATGTCAGTCCCGTTTTACAACAGTGCCCCATGCAGTATAATTCCTGCTCTTAACAAGGCTCTTACAAGGACTGCCTGCAGATCATTATATAAAGTTTATTAGATTTCAGTCAGAAAACCCAAACCATTGCTGTGGAGTTGATACATACTCCCAGTGACCAGTGGCTCCTCGGGAGAAGGATGGGCAACCTCGTCCTGCAAACGTTTACAGCCTCAGAAATACAACAGAGCATCAATTCAGACTCAAGAGCAACCAGTGAGACAGAGGATGTTTACAGAAGCTCCTCTTTCTCCAATGGAACGGCTGGTGGATTTGAACTGCCAACCTTCTTGTTTGCAGACATGCTTAACCAGTGCACTGCCAGACCCCTCTCACTTGATTTACTAGCCCATAAATCCCCCCTGCTGTGGTCCCTGTGCCAATCCACCGCGTTAAAGGTCTTCCTCTCTTTCACTGAACTATTCCCAGCACCATGTCCTTTTCCAATGGTGTGTCTCTGGAGACTAAGATGTGTCTGGTACAGGCCATGGTCTTTGCAATCACTTGTTATGCGTCAGAGAGCTGGACAATGGCTAAGGAGGATAGAAGGAGAATCCATGCTTTTGAGCTTTGGTGTTGGAGAAGAGTGCTGAGGGTGCCATGGACTGCTAAGAAAACAAACAGATTCATTCTGGAGTGGGTTAAACCGGGCTGCTTCTTGGAGGCAAGGATTCTGAGACTTCGTCTGACATACTTTGGTCATGTTGTAAAGAGAGACCGGTCTTTGGAGAGGGACATCATGCTTGGGAGGGTGGAGGGCAGGCGCAGGAGGGAAAGGCCCTCTGGGAGATGGATTGATTCGGTGACTAGGGCAATCGGGATGGGTGTGTCGGAGACAGTGAGATTGGTACAGGACAGAGCAGAGTTTAGAGCTGTTGTACATAGAGTCGCTAAGAGTCGCAAGCGACTCGACGGCACATAACAACAACGACAGCCTCTTCTGGCAACATGCCAGAAGTACCTGAGACGAAGTTTCCCCCCTCCTTGCCTCCAAGGAGCACCCCGGTTGCCTTTCCTCCAGGGCAGACTCGCTGGTTCTTTTGGCATGCCATGGGATGCTCAGTACTAACATCCAACACTACCATTCCAGGGCCTGGATTCTTCTCTGCTCTTCCTTTTTCATTGTCCATCATCATTTATAGAAGGGTAAAGTGAATCTTTTCTAACTTCCCTCTAAGCTTCTGGGGAATCTAACAGGCGCAGAGAGAGAGAGAACGGTGGCTCATCTGAAGCTTTAAGGAGACCAGATCCACACAGACACAGTCCCAGGAAGCGGGGGCACACCAGTGTGTATGTGTTAATGACCCACTAGCCACACTGCGTCGTACAGTCCAATGAGGTCAGCGTTTAAACAGATCCTGTAAACCTGATGCCAATGGGAGCTTGAATGGAATGAGGGGAGGAGGCTGCCTCCCAGAAGCAGGGCAGACCCTCAGGGCAGATGGAAGCCAGACAAAAGGTGCAATTTTCTGCAAATTACCAAGTGCCACGTGGGCCAGGGCACACTGGGAACTGGCTTCCACAGCTATTTAATCACCATCCATAAACTATTAACAGCTCTGCACAGCCAGACAATGGGCCCATTTACCTTTGTCCAATACAAGGGGAAACATGGGCTCCGACCCAGCCGGCTCTAGGGCACAGCCTGGAGTGAGGGGGAGTGGGCAAATGCCCCTTCCCTCACGGGCTCAGCGCAGCCCACTTTCTTCCAATTAGGTTCCCCCAGGGACTTAAGCTCTGGTGGCATCATGGATAAAGGATGTTTCCTGTCAACCCAAAGGCAAGCAGTTTCAATCCACCAGCAGCTCTGCTGGAGAAAGATGAGCTATCTCCTCCGTGTGATTTACTGTGTCTGAAAACCCATTGGAGGGTCAGCTGTGGTTCAGTTCTGATCCGAGCCGACAGCAATGAGCCGAGCGGGGTAGTCAAAAGTCTAGACATTGTCTAGTTCTCCCGGAGTAGAATCCACAGAAGGAGAGAAGCAAGCAGCATCGTGGTGGGATGGTAAGGAAGGGTCTGGGTGTTGCCATGGCCAAGACACTCAGCTGTTCATCCAAAGGTGGGTGGTTTGAGCCCACCAGCTGCTCAGAGGCAGAAGTGGGAGGCAGTCAGCTCCGGTGAAGACGTACGGACGGGCTCAGGGCAATTCTCTGTTCCACAGCATTGCTAAGCTGCCATCAACTTGAGGGTGGTGGGTTTGGGGATACCACCATGACTTTTCTAAGGGGCCATGAAGGTGTACTACATAATGTGGTGGGCTGCGAACTGAAGGGTGGGCAGTTCGAATCCACAGGATCATCTTGATGGTGCTAAGTTTTAGGGATACCAACATAACTTTTCTAAGGGGCCACTGAGGTGTAGTCTATCATGTGCCAGGCTGCTAAATGAAGGGTAGTGTTGTTGTGTACCATCGAGTTGAAACCGACCCATAGCTGACCCTCTGGCAGGTTTTCAAAGGCAGTTAATCTCAGGAGGAGACTGCCCATCCTTCTCCCATGGAGCAGCTGGTGGCCTCGAACAGCGTACCTTCAGGATTGTAGCGCGGCTTCTTGCCACAAGGCCACCAGGGCTCAACTGAAGGGTGGGCAGTTCGAATCCACCAGCAGCTCTGTGGGAAGACAGATGGGCAGTGTCCTCCCATAAAGATATAGAGCCTCAGAAACTCAGCGGAGGGTCATCACGGGTTAGACTGACCTAACAGCCATGGATTTGTTTTGTTTGATTTGTATCTTACAACTTTAAAAGGAGGCCTAGCAGCACAGTCAGGCTGTTACCAAAAGGTGTCACTTCCACTCCACAGGCACTCCAGGGAAGGCAAGGGGGCAGCTGGCTTTTCAGATCTGCAGCCACAGAAACCTCCTGGTCCTCAGCAGGTCTGGATTGCTGTGAACTGCCCTGCAGAGCACCTTAAGATCCAGTAACACATTTATGAGGACATATTCCAGAACTGGGGGGTGGGGGAGAACGCAGTAACCCCTGCTCTCCCGGCTACCTAGCCCCTCCTCCCAAACCAGTCAGTCTGGTCACAGGTCACAATTTACCTTTCCATGCTAACCATCTCTCTCCCATTGCCCTGCAGGCAGAATCCATGCCTAGCTGACCCTCCAGCTGTTTCCAGGAGATTGCCCATCTTTTCCCCCCGGAGGATCTGATGATGGATTTGACCCTCCAGGGGTTAGCTGAGCAAATACCTGCATATGGTGCCCCAGAGCCATGAACAGCAACTGGCTCCTGGGCACACAGGGCAGGTTCACCCTGAGCCAATGAGAGCTGACCAGAGAACCCCAAACTCGAGGGTCTCTCTCTGCAGGATGGGCTCTGGGAATGAGACGGCAGATGAGGCTCACGCCTGCAGACCTCCTCTGGGGTGTGCTGCTCCAGCCGACAGCGGCTCACAGTCTCGGCTCCTGGACTCTCTGCTCTCAGCCCTCCTGACCACAGACAGCAGCCCAGGACCAACCCCACATGTGCACAGTGGAATGACAGGATAGGGTCTACTGTGCCCCTATGCTGACCATGGGTGCTGTTTCAGTCCCTGGCAGGCTGAGGCCTGGCCTCCCCTGGGGGTTACCCGAACACACAGGGGGCCCTGCTTCCCGGTTCTGAATGCTGACACTAGTCTGCTCCCTGGGCCAGCTCCAAAGAAACACTTTGTTTCTTCTAATTCTTCAAGACATCGTCAGTTCTTTCTTCTGCAACACCTGTGGGTGGACTCAAATCGCCACCCTTTCTTATTAACCATAGGCGCCACCTAGGACCCTACGGACACTGGATCTGAACCTTGCACTGTCCTGTGTTGTCCCATTGCTACAGTCGCTGTGTCAATCCATCTTGTTGAGAGTCTTCCTCTTTTTCTGACCCGTCCCCCACACCTCTCCCAGCACTTCCTTCCACAGGCACTGGTCTCCTAACACCCCCAAAGTATATGAGATGAGGTTTCACCATCGGTACCTCTAAGGAGCACCTGTGTTGCACTTTCCCCAAGAAAGACTTGTTTGTTCTTCAGGAAGTCCATGGAGTAGTCAATACCCGTCTTCAATAGCAGAACTCTGGCTCCAATTCTTCTGTATCTTAAGCCATTTCCCTTTCAGATTCTCATGGAAGTAATTGGGGAGGGGGGAACACCAAGATGGTTTAAACCAGGAGTACCTTAGTCTTTAAACGGACATCCTTGCTCTTTAGCACTTTTAGAGGTCCTTGACATCAGATTTTTTTCCCAGTGCAACATGACTTTTCTTTCTTGACTGCTGTTACCATGAGCATTGAACTGCAGATCAGGGAAGACGCAGTCCTTGACAGCTTCCGTCTTTTCTCCATCTGTCATGATGCTGTGGTGAGGATTTTGGCTTTCCTGAGGTCGAGCTGGCATCCACATTGAAGGCTTTCCTCTCCTGCAGTGAGCCAAGGCCTCTTCATCATTTACAAGCACGTTTGCGTCAATAATGCAAGTTGTTGGTGAGTCTCCTCCAATCCTTCTTCACATTGTCCAGCTTCCTGAATGAGATTTTGCTCTGCATACCTATTCAATAGGTACAGAGAAAGGATACAACCTCGATGCACACCTTTGGTGATTTTAAACCACGGAGTGTTCCAGTGTTCTAACAACTACTTCTTCTTGGTCTAGGTATAAGTTTCTCATGAGCACAACCCAGTGTTCTGAAATTTCCATTCCTCTTAATATTAAACATAATTTGTCATGATCCACATAATCAAAGGCCTTTGCATAGTCAATAAAACGTATATAAACATCTTTCTGGTATTCTGTGTTTTCAGCCAAGATCTGCCCGACATCAGCAATGATATTCCTCATGCCACGGCATGACAGTAAAACATAAAAGCCCTATAAAAAAATGTTTAAAATGCAAGGCTGTCACAGACCACTAATAAGGACAAACACCGCCTTGGTGGCTAACCTCGTACCGGAACTGCTCTGTCAACCCGCAGGCACTATCAACATTCAGAGAGCGTTAAGAATACTCTGCAGCCCCCGATAATCTCAAGGACTCCTTGAACTCTCTCTGTCCCCAGCGCAAGCTGGCCACCCAGGAAGAGTGGTCTCTTTCTGTCATCAATCACAGACTGCGAGATAAACAGAGTTCCTCTAAGCGGCCCTGGTTATAAGCAGTTCTCCAGGGGCTTCAGGAGAGATAAAGCTCTCAGGGGCTCCCTGCTCCTTTCTGTTCCTGGTTTCTGCCCCTTCCCTGCCAGGAAGGGCTTCTCCACGCTGGGTCAAAGCATTTCCACAGCAAGTGCTGTGTAACCAGAATACCACCAGCCACCAAATGCAAGCCACACCTGGAACTGTAAACGCTCCAGGAAGCGCCTCTGGCGGTGAGAATCACGAAGGTGATGGGCTTCCAATGCCAAGGCTGGAGGTTATGAGGATGCCTTGGAAGAAAGGCCTGGCGTTCCACTTCTAAAACACCAAGGGCTGTAAAGTCGACAGGGTTCGACCTTGACACACACTCAGTGGCCTTGAATTAATAAGAGTCAACTCGATGGCAAGCTTGTCTGGCTTTATTTTTATTTTCTTAGTTCGGACTAAGTACATTAAAAAAGGTAAAGAGAAACCATTAAGTGGTCTCCGTGGAGCTGGTGATGGGAGTACTTGGGGCAGGATGGGCGGAGGCGGCAGCTGCAGGTGTCCGGTGTGTCGTGTGATGGACCTGATGATGTTGACCCTTTCAAGGGCTTATTGTCAGGTGTGGCTCTGATGAGGGAGAGGGTGGCCGAGCTTCTCAGTCGCCTGATTCAGCGGACACTCAGGACCCAGTGGCAGCGGCTGTGGGTGAGGACTTGGACAGTGATGAAAATGTGCCAGAATTAGATAGTACCGATGATGGTACAACCATGTGAATTAATGAAGCCACTTTCAGAGGGTGATGACAAGGTTGACGCAGAAGATGAAAGAACACTGGTAACAGAGTTCGGATGGAGAATCTGCAAAACGACTCAAAGCACTGTCTTGCCAACAGCTTTGATGACACTGCTACTGTCACTGATACCCTTTCAAGAATACCTGTGCTTTAATTCGGGAAAAACATTTGATTTTGTTCCCCATGGCACAGCTCTTTCAAGGAAAAAACTTTCTTCTCTTTACAGCAAAAAGGAAACACAATGTTCAAAAATGAATCTGTTTCTGGAGTAAGAAAAAAAAAAATCCAAATCATGGAAATAACCCTTTGGGTTAACAGTGCAACTTCCTAAGCCTATGCTCTCCAACTCAGAAAGGTCTGAATTACTCAGTCTTCTTACTGCCCCTCCCTAACCTCCTTCTACCCAGCACCTACCAGAGAGATAAGCAGAAGGATTGTTTTTCTACCTCTGGTATTCTAATCAATGAGCTTAATCAATGAGACTTGCTCTGAGGATGTAAATTCACCACAGTCAATGGACACCAAAGGAACAAATACTTTCTTGGAGAAAGTGCAACAAGAAATGTTCCTCAGAGGCATAGATGGCGAAGCTTCATCTCACAGATTTGGGACCTGTTGTCAAGAAAGGATTGTTTGAAATGAGGGACATCATGCTTGGAAAGGTGGAGGGTCAGTGAGGGAGAGGAAGACCCTCAATGAGATGGACTGATACAGTATCTGAGGCAATAGACTCAAATGTGATCCACAAAAAAAAAGGCTTGTTATATTGGACCATGGGCCCTCCTTGGCCTGGACACCCACCCAGTGTCCAGCCCTTGTCCATCCTGCTTGATTCTTTCATGGGACCCTTCCTGGGTGCCACCTGGGCCAACCTCCAGCCTGCCCTGAGATCACATCCAGCCTCTTCACAAAGCTGACAGCCAAGAAGGTCGTTCTTTTTATTATCATGCACTCAGAAAACCAGTCTGAAACCCAGACCCACCAGGGTCAAGTTGATTCTGACTCACAGCAACCCTACAAGAGACAGCAGCAGTGGTCCACTGTTTCCAAGGCTGTAATCATCACAGAAGCAGACTGCCTCATCCATCACCCTGTGAGCAGCCAGTGGGTTCGAACAGCCAACCTTCACGTTCACAGCCAAGAACCTTAACCACTGCACCACCAAGCCTCCCCATGGGCAGCTCAGCCTTCTCGAATCCTGAATTTGCAAAACTTCCCAGTCTTGTTTGAACCGGGAATTTTCTGCCACCTTGCTCATTTCTTTTCTTCCTCCTCTCATTTCACATCTTCAAGCTTGCTTATCTCTGTATGTATCCTATCTCTGTATGTAAGGAAAGCCTTAGCTTTTTAAATTGTTGGTGTTTGGTGTTGTTTAGTTAAACACAATTCACAGCGACCCTATGAACAATAGATCTGACATTTGTCCTATTCTGTGCTGTCCTCACCATCCCTGACACACGTGAGTCCACCCGTCTGACTGTCTTCCTCTTTCCTGTCAACCCTCTACCTTTCCAAACATGATGTCCCTCTCCAAGGAATCTGTTTCCTAGCAACATGCCTGAAATAAGTGGAATGAAGCCACCCGGGCCTCCAAGGCGCACCCTGCACGTTTCCCAGGACAGGTCTGTTTGTTCTTTTGGCCGTCCATGGGAGGTTCAGGACTCTTCTCCAACACAACTCAAAGGCATCAATTCTTCTGCCATCCTTATTCATTCTCTCGCTCTCAGATGCACTGCAAGTGACTGAAAAGACCATGGCTTAAACCAACCGCGCCTTATTCTTCAAACTGACATCCATGCTCCTCAGTAATCTGAAGATCTCTGATAGGAACCAAGAGAACTTTTCCAATGCAATGTGGCTCCTAATCTCCTCACTGCTGCTACCAAGGATGCTTGATCATCTTGTAACATAACTGTCCTTTTGTGACTGACTTCTGCCACTCAATCTAATTTCCTACAGGTCTTAAGATACTCTGTTAAGTATCTTAAAGCGTCCGACTTCCAGCCAACAGGACAGCGATTTGGACCCACTTGCAATTCTGAGGGAGAACGACTGCTCGCTTCAAGATCGCAGCCTGCAAACTCCACAGGCAGATCCGCTCTGTCCTACAGGGTCGCTGCGAGTCACAGTCAGCGCAAGGGCAGGGGGTGTGCTGGATCCTGACGTCTTTGAGACATGAATCCCCACAGTGAGCTGTCAGGGCTGTTTATCTTGGCGCCCAGACTCCCACTAGCTCACCACCCAGCCTCCTGTGAGTGCTAGGCTCCGGCAGCCAGCCGGTCACACCCCAGACAGCAGAACGGGCCAGGAATTCCCCCCAGCAGCCTCGCTTCTGGCAGCTCCTGGAGCCAGACCTGCACGAAGCCGTATTTTCCGCACATGTGAGCTCACTTTGAATGAGTGATCTCTGCTGCTGTTGGCTTCTTTGGCACGGGTAGAGGTATGCAGAAGCATTCCCCAGCACCCCGATCTGGCATTCTGCTCTGTTCATGCACCCCAACTCCGTTTACGCATTCCTACCTTGCAGCAAGTCCTTCATACCTGGAGAACCAGCACCCAAAATTCCAAGTGCATTCACTCATTCTGCAAATAATTCACTCAGACCTCATGAGTGTCCAGGCAGTGAGCCAGGGCCTCGAAGGACACACGCTTCAACAGCAAGGTCAGGGGTGTCAGAAGCCGGCAGGCCAGGGCTCGGCTCCATTGACTGGCTCACAAGCTTTGAGAGGACCATGCTTTTCACATATAAGAGGACACAGAACTAGCCGGGGCATGCATGTAGCACACACAGCACACACACAAAACCAATGTCAAGGGTGCCACACGCGGTATAAAAGCTGCATAATGGAAGCATCTTCTGCATAAACAGTAAACCTTTCTGTGCATGAATCAGGCACTGTTCTAAACATCACATGCGGTAACTTGTGAGTTAGAAATAGCTCCTCTGAGTGAGTTAGGAAGAATCTCACTGTGGCCCTATACGGCAGAGCGGAACTTCCTCCATGGGAGTCCTGGGCGGTCATCTCTACAGGAGCAAGAGCACCAGGTCTTTTCTACCTGAGTTTAAGCCACTGATGTCTCAGATGATAGCCAAATGCTTACACACTGCGCCGTCAGGACTCCTTTTGTCCAAAGCCACTGTCAGAGAGTGGACGCCCTCTCAAAGCTCATCAGTCCCTGCTCCTAGAGCTGAAGGACAGGATGTTGTTGTCGTCGTAAGGTGCTGTCAGACAGCTCCGACTCAGAGCCCCTATGAACACATCTGAACCTTGCCCCGTCCTGTGCTATCCTCACGGTCTCTGTCACATTCAAGTCCACTGTGGCAGTCACCGCACCGATCCATCTTGTTGAAGATCTTCCCCTATTTTGCTGACCCCCTACCTTTTCAAGCATGATGTCCTTTTCCAAAGACTGGCCCTACATGACAACACGTCCAAAGGATGTGAAATGACATCCCACCATCCTTGCCTCTCAGGAACACCCTGGCTGCACACCCTGCCAGACTTTATTTTCCGGCAGTCCGTGGGATAGTCAATGTTCTTCACCAACATGCCAAGTTAAAGGCACTGGGTGTTCTTGTTGTTGTTATTAGGCGCTGTCGAGTCTACCCACAGTGACCCTGTGAACAGCAGATCCGTACCCTACCCTCTCCTGTGCCATCCTCGTCATCTCCGGTAGACTTGAGCCCATTGCTGCAGTCACGGTGCCGATCCAACTTGTCGAGGGTCTTCCTCCTCTCTTCTGATGGCCCTCCACTCTGCCACACGTGATGTCTCCTCCAAGGACTGGCCCTCCTGACAGCATGTCCAGAGTATGTGCAATGAAGTTCATCCTTGCCGCTAGGGAGCGTCCTGGCTGCACTTCCCAGGACATAACTGCTGATTCCTGGCACAGAGCAGTCCATGGGATACTCAGCACTGTTCTCCAACACCACAACTCAAAAGACAGCAATTCCTCTATTTTCCTTATCCACTGTCCAACTTTAGGGCGGAGAAGACCTAAGTTCTAGTACAGAAACCTTTATGAAAACAGACTCTTGGGGGTGGGGGTGGGGTGTAAATAGCAAGCTGATGGATTAGAAGCACTAACCTTTCAGTTAGCAGCTAACACTCAGCCACTGTGCCACCAAGGCACCGTCTGTTTGTGAAAGGGCCTCCATTTTACAGATGTGGAAACTGAGGCACAGAGCACTTAAAGAACTCACTCGAGATCCCAGATCTACAAAGTGGTAGAACTGGTTTGATGCTTTTTTTTTTCTCTTTCTTTTTTTTTTTTAATGTTCCTCAAACAGCTTTCTGGGCGTATAATTTACATACCATGAAAGTCCCTGAAGCCAGGCAAGCCCATCCTTGTTACTGCACACAGTCTGGCTGCTCCTGTCACCTCCTGAGTCACAGCTTCCTACTTTACAAAGCGCAGCTGATGAAGCCCCGAAGGGCAGGGCCAGTAAAAGGGTTAAGAGACGGTAATGAACAGGCATAAAGCAGCCGGCTCTGGCGCCTGCCCTGCAGCCTGGGAGTGAACTGAAGGCTGACTATTCTCAAAGGTTTTAGCCCAATCCAAGAACAAAGGTAAGAAGTAGACAAAAGAAAAACACACAAAACACCACCAGGTGCCACCATGCTGAGGGATTCATGGTGACCCTGTGTGTATCATAAACTCAGCTCCCCATGGTTTTCAGGGGTTGGTTTAATGTTAGTATATTGCCAGGCCTTTCTTCCAAGGTGCCTTGCATAGAACTTGAACCTCAAGCCTGCTGGCTTGCAGCCAAGCACATGAACTGTCTGCCACATCCAGAGACTGAGAGCCCAGAGGACAGCCGAGATGGAATGAAGACAGAGAAATGACACAACAAATGCAGATCAAATACAAAACGGGCTTGTGTGTGGACATGATGCTGAGTGAAATATCTCAGTCACAAAAAGCCACATACTGCACAGTGCCACTGTTGTAGAATGGGATTGACATCACGGTTGGGGGAAGACTGAGAAAAACTAGATAAACTATGTATATTGCACTGAAACAGATGAGGGAGGGAACAGTTGAAAAGTGATATATGATTGGGTATTATGGTTATGACAAGAGTCCAGAATGAAGGTTGCATAGTGGAGTGTGCTTGGGGTGGAGGCAGGGGAGGAACGATAATGAAGGAATTTTTCTTTTATTTTTCAAAGAGAAGAGCAAACCTGGGGGGGAGGGGCTGGGCAAGGCGAAAAGTATAAAATTAATGAATGGAAATCCAAAATCTCTGTAGACGTTCATTAAAATTAATAAAATAATTTTTTTAAAAAGGATTGTGCCCTTAAAAAGCAGAAAAATCTGAATGATAAACTAGGGAAAGAATGCAAAGTGTAGTATCCCGCAGCATCATTCAAAACAGAAATGACATCAGAACAAGCAAGGTGCCTCCATCCACAAGATGGGTCTTGTAGGTTTCACGTACATGGTTTTATGAATGAAACCGGTGTTCTGGAGAGAATGTCCCAAATCTGCTTTTCTAGAGACAAGCAAGAGCGTACTGTGGCATGTTCTCATAGTCCCGGGAGAAGAACGTCATGCTGGCACAAGCATAGTGAAAGAGAGGACCATTCTCAATACAACGGACTGACACAGTAACTGCAATAGTAGATCTGCACACAACACAGATTGTGGGGATGGCATCTGATAAGGTCAGGGTCACTGTGTTTGCAAGTGGGGTCA
>NW_006399903.1:6580010-6581955 GCF_000299155.1 Elephantulus edwardii
ATGTCCAAAGTATGTTAGACAGAGCCTCAGAATCCTTTCCAAACCTACAGAAGGAAAAAACAATCCAGGTCTGTTGTAGATGCAACCCACACACTTGTCCCCTTTCCTTCTGCAAAGCTTACTGCTATCTTCCAGGCAAGCACTCTCTCTTCATGACCTAGAAAACCTTTTCGCCCAACTGACACTGTATGTTGTTGTTGTTGTTAAGTGCCATCGAGTTCGTAGACGACTCATAGCGACCCTATGAACAAAAGGCTTGAATATTTTTGTAACTTTCATCCTTTCTCCAAGTTTATAGAGTTTTCTGAGGCAAGCTATTTCAGAAGTGAATGCCACTCCTGCTTCCAAGCTTGTTTTAATCGGGGAGCTCCACCAAACACTGTCCCCCATGGGTAACCATTATCACATTTGACACATCAGTGCCACAGCGTTCAGCATCACAGCAACCACAAGTTACCTCTGAACACCAAGTGGACAGACTAGTGCTACAGGGGGGATGGAGGTGGGGGAGACCAATTTAAAAAAAAAAAACAAACAACACACTACAACAAAACTCACTGCTGCTGTCAAACCAGACCTGAGTCACAGCAGGATTCAGGAGGCTGTAAACTGCACAGGAGGGGACGGCCCATCTTGACCCCCACAGAGAGAGGCAGGGCCTTTGGGTCAGCAGCACACCTCCCTACATCAAGTCAGGACCAAGCCTTAGCTGAGCGTCCAGCGCGTTTTTAGCGGCAGCGAATCACACCGGAGGAGAAGGTGCGTATTCTCCCGAGCAGCGGCGGCCAGATGCCCAGCGCGTGCCTTCGGGCTGATGGTGCAACTCCTTAACGTGAAGCCCCAGGCTCCTTGTTATGGAGAGCCGCTGTTCTGCAGGCCACCCTTAAAACCGGGGTCCACTGTTCTCCACGGGACAGAAGGCAGGAGGGCAGCTGGAGAGGAGGAACAACCAAGAGCGTTCTCCCAGCTCCAGACTGGCAGCTCTCCCGGCCTGAGGTGCTGCCTTTGTGAAAGGCCCCTCCTCGCAGGAACAGCCCCCATCTCGTTGAGGCCCCTGGCCAACTCACACTTCCTGTGACTGACATTTGCCATAAAATGAGAAAGTGTGATATGGGGTCTTCAAAGCTGAAGTTGGAGCAGCGCACTTTCATTGACAGTCTACAGCTCTTGGGATCCCAGTGACACTATGTGATCTTTTATTTGCTTTAAAGAGTAAAGTTTCTGGTTTGGATCCACCAGATGCTCTGCTGGAGAAGGAAGGACAATCTCCTCCAATACCAGTCAGATCTGATTTGACAACACACACACACACACACACACACACACACACACACACACAAAGAATAAGGTTTCTGCTACGGGAGGAACTGAGGGCCCTGGTGGTGCTGCCCAGAGCAGTACTAATCCAAGGGCCACAAGTCTCCATGGGTTCAAATCCACCAGCAGCCCTGGGAGAAAGAAGAACAATCTTCTCCCCTTGCAGGAACCCAGCCTCAGAAACCCACGGGGTGGGGGGTGGGGGGCTGACCATGAGCCAGAACAAAATCAATAGCTGAGAGTCCGCACTCCGACCAGAAGAACCAAGAAATGTAACTTGTGATTTCAGACTCAGGCACGTCTTAGAGATACTGCAGGTTTGGTCCCAGACCACAATTAAGCAAATACCACATTAAAACAAGCCAATTTTTTGGATATTATTTCCCAATGCCTATCAACGTTATAATCACATTGCACTGTAGCTTGGAAAGGAGGTGTGTCGAAAGGAGGGCTAGACATCCGAAGGCTGACTAGAAGCATGGTGGCTGGCCTCCCCAGCTGCTCTGTGGGAGAAAGACATCGTGATCCCCTGCCATACAGCCTCACAGCCTCAGAACCTCTGGGAGACTGTTCCAGTCTGTCCTAGACCACAGCAATGCGCCAGACCAGACTTCACAGCAGTGGGTGG
>NW_006399903.1:6582295-6594520 GCF_000299155.1 Elephantulus edwardii
GAGAGAGAGAGAGAGAGGAGGGATTAATAGAAACTTGTTAACAAAGTGCCATCTCAGCTGGAGAACAGTGCAGCAATTATGAATCCGATTTCCTGTGCCTTATATGCCAGGGTAAATAGGAAAAGGAAGATAGGACATAGATGACGGGTGGGTCTGAACCTCCCCTCACGCCCTCCACAGCAGGCCTCACGAAAAACAAGGCAGAGTTCTGATCCGGGGCCTTTTCACAGAAAGTCCCACGCATTGTGCACTCACAGCTCACGTCCAACAACAGGCGGCTGACACCTGCTCTCTGAAGCAACAGCCGTGTCCCAGCTGCCAAGCTGCTGGCACATCTCCTGAGATTCTGGTTGGGAGCAGGAAGGATTCATCCCTCGTTCTTCCACATTCACATTGGACTGAGGCCGGCGGTTTCTGTGCAAAGTACAGGAGACCCTTCACTGAGGAAGAGTCAAAGGCAACACTGCGGCCACTCTGGGTTGATTAAGCCTTGGCTGGGGGAGGGCTGAGGGCTGGCCTGGCCTTGATGGCACCTCTGGCCACTGGTTTTCAGAGTCGGTATCAACTTTAACGTCTCCTGTGGTCATTAGCTGCCTTCAAGAAGATTCTGGTTAATGGTGACCCCACATGGGCAGAGAATAGCTCCTCCATTGGGCTTACGAGGCCAGGACTAAGGCCATCTACCCAGCAGGCAGTAGGGCAGCACCAAGCTGGGCAATGTGCTTCTAGAACCTTCCCCTTGACTCTGTCTGGTGCATCTGCTGGAAGACATTCCATCACCACTGAGTGAAGGTGAAGTTATGTAAAAAGAGGGGGACAGAACCAGAATGACCCCCAACTTGCAAATGTTCTTATTGATGGGGGGACTCCACTTTGAAAGTAGGAAAAGAAAACATTATTCCCCTCCACTTTAAAATTGACAAAATATCCAGTTTGTAGCCCTCATAGCCCACTTAAAACATAAATGAGTCAAAGATTAACAGCAGCATTCAACATAGATACTATATTCTCTAAATGGCTCAACACTAAAAAACATCTGGGGAAGCAAGTCCAAGCCAACACAAATGGAAAACTCCAAGCCATTGTCATTGAGTCAGTTCCTTCATGGTGAGCCCCTCATCAGGTTCTGAGGCTGTATATCATGGGAGCAAACTGCTTCCCATTGAGTAGCTGGTGGATCTGAACCACTGACACTTTGCTTACAGATCCAGCACATTGTAACACACTAGTTATAAGGAGCTGGTGGAGTCAAACCATGTACCTTTCGGTTGGCAGCACACTTCCTTATCACTACGCTTAATGATGGATCAGTCGGAGCTTTAAAATCTTTCTTTCAAGGAGCAGCTTGGTTTCACCCTCTCCAAGACGGACCTGTCTGTCCTCTTAGAAGTCTGTCTAACACACTTTAGCCATGTTGCCAGGAGGGACCAGTACTTTGACAGGACTTTATGCTTGGAAGCATCGAGGGACAGCGCAAGAGAGAAAGATCCTGGATGAGATGGATTGACTCAGTGACTGGGGTAATGGGTTAAGTGTGTCAGACAATGAATTGGCTCAGAACAGAGCAGGATTTAGAGCTGTTGTACATAGGGTCGCTATGATTCGCAAAAAACTCGACAGCACATAACAACAGCAACAACAAGCTTAGTGATAAGGAATTGTGCTGCCAACTCAAAAAGGTTCCTGGTTTGAATCTACTAGTCATTCCATGGAAGAATGTACTAGCTGTTCCGTGGAAGAAAGATGGGCAATCTTCTCCTGTGTGAATAAATGTCTCTGGAAACGTCCTGGAAGGTCAGCCATTGTTGGTTCCAACTCAATGGTAGGTAACAACCACAAGCAGTCAGAGCTCCCTTCACTGTCTAGAGAAAAGAGCCTAAGGAACTCAGTCCAGTTTTGTTTGTACCATTAGTAAAAAAATGAAAAGATTCTGTATTACTGCCCAGCTTTTGAAAAAGTCCTGACACGTCAGAGGAATCCTGGCCATGCCCTGAGGAACCCTGGCCATGCCCTGACTCCACATTGCACATTTCTCCTTGGTCAGAAACTGAAAAGATCTGACAACACTGAGCCCTCTGAACCACAGTCCTCACCACTCCCTATTGCCCACCTCACTGTGGTTCCTCCCCTGCATGGGCTCAGTGGGCAGGCATCTGTGACCCTTTTGGGCTCCATACATTCTGGAAACATCATGTACAACAAAAACACCAACTCCCACTGAGTTGATTTTGGCTGACAGTGACCCTAGACAACAGAGTATAACAACCCCATAGGTTTTCCAAGGCCATCAACCTTTACGGAAACAGAACTGCCACATCTCTCTCCAACACGGCGAACATCACGCTCAAACTGCCGGCCTTTCGACTTGGAGCAGCCAAACTGTTTTAACTGTTGTGCTATCAGTGCTGACCGGAGTTTGGAAAGTCCACTCTCTGGTACCTCTGCCTCCACCATGACCAGCTCCAGTGGGGAGTCGTGGGCTTGTCCCACAGCATTCTGAATGAAATCACGTGGCTGGATGAAGCACTTGGCTCAAATCAAAAGGAGAAGCAGGATCTGGGAGACTGTCTTGGATATGATTTATTTACTGAATCAAACCTTGATTTTGACCAAAAGGCTGAATAAATCACTAAGCCTGTATTCTAGTCAACCAAATGTGTGGGTATTCTATTTACAGCAGCCAAGGAGGGTTAAGGTGTCCCTGCTCCACTGTATTTTCTCTCTCTCTCCCTCTCTCACTCTTTGCTCTCTCTGTCTCTCCCCCTTCTCTCTCTGTCTCTCCCCCTTCTCTCTCTCTCTCTCTCTCTCTCACACACACACACACTCCTTCCACAGCACTGAGGTTCAGGATGATTCCTATATTACAAGCTTGCTTCCTGGCCTTTGGCCAACTAACAACAGAACCTAAGAAAATGCTGCTTACTCTTAAAAAAAAAAAAAAAAAGATGTCTTTTCCCTTTGGTTTTAATAAAGCAGACCTCAAAACAGGAGTCTCCTTTCTTGTAACATTCCATTATTTTATGATTCATCATAAAAAAAACATAAGGTTATGCTTGCTGCTGCTGTTGTTAGCTGCCACTGAGTCGACTACAGCTCACAGGAACAACAGATCTGACCCTCACCCTTTGCTGTGCCCTCCTCACCGTCTCAAATCTGCCGGAGTCTATGGTTACAGTCACTGTGTCAAATCCATCTTATTGAGGATCCTTCTCTCTTCTTTGACCCTCCACCTCTCCCAGCATGGTGTCTTTTTGTAAAGACAGATTCTTCTTGGCAGCATGCTCCAATTACGTGAGACAAAGGTCACTGTCCTTGCCTCTAAGGAGCACTGTGGTTGCTCTTCCTCCAAGATTGAGTTTTGTTTTTCTGTTCGATAGCCCAACCTACATACTTCAAATCACTGCTTGCTGCCAGTTGGAAAACAAATCAAACTCAGACTTTAGGGTCCTCTGCAAGCCTTAGGGAGCTCTGGTGGCTTAATGGAATGGAAATGCACCGGCAACACAAAGGTTCGGACCCACCAGCTGCTCCACAGGAGAAAGATGGGCAATCAACTCCCGTGCAATTTATTGCCTCTGCAAACCCACTTGAGGGTTAGCTATGGGTCAGTTGCAATTCAACAGTACATAATAAATAACCTCGAGCCTCAGAAGGTTTTTTAATATTGTCCTCACTTTTAGATTATTTCCATTAAGGCAAACAATGACACAACATAATGTCAATGAACTGTGCAAGTATTCAAAAATGGTCAAAAGGAGGCAAAACTGATTATGTTTTGCCACAGCACGTTGCCGCACACTTTTTAAATTGACGACCATGCTTAGAAACACATTTGCCGTCAATTTGTGGCAACGTGTTAACAACAAAAGAAATGCACCAAAGGGAAGCTGGCACCTGGGAACATCTCTTCACGTGACAAGGAGGGGTGGGAAAGACCTAGGACAGTGAGAACTTCTCCTTGGCCCTGAGGACCCACAGATGCCTGACGTTCCAGCCTGGCACTGCCAACTGAAGCGTGTGTTTAGAGTGGCACACAGGCGGCCCTCAGGGAAAGTGTGGGTTCTGCCCCAGACCACCGTTGTTGTTGTTGTTGTTGTTGTTAGGTGCCATCAAGTTGGATGTGACTCACAGCAACTCTCTGTAATCCCTTGCCTCTCTCCTGCACCATCCTCCCAACCTCTGCCAGCCTCAAGTTCACGGACACAGTGTGTCAGTCCGTCTTCTTGAGGGTCTTCCTCTCCCCCCCGACCCCCTCCATCTTTCCCAGCATGAAGCCTCTTCCAAGGACTGGCCATTCCTGACGGCATGCCCACGGTATGGAGATGATCTCTCACCATCCTTGTCTCTAAGGAGCACCCTGGCTTCACTTCTCCTAAAACAGATTTGCTGGTTCTTTCAACCGTCCACGGATAATCAGTACTCTTCATCCCAATCCCAGCTCAATTCTTCAGACTGCTATGAGAAGCAAATGCTGCATTAAGGGGAAGTCGCATAATATTCTTGGCTTCTTACTGCATATGCAAGTTCTATTTGCACAATGTTACAGTATACTAAAGGACTTCTGGGAGTGGAAGACCCTCTATGAGATGAATTGATTCAGTGACTGGAGTAATCGGGATAGGAGTATTGGAGACAGTGGGATTGGCACAGGACAGAGCAGAGTTTAGGGCTGTTGTACACAGGGTCACTATGAGTCGCAAGCGACTTGACAGCACATAACAACAACAAAGGACTTCTGGTAGCACAGTGTGTTGTGTGTTGCAATGCTAACCAAAACACCCTAGCTTGAGTTACTAGCTGTTTCTTGGAGAGAAATATGGGCAGTCTTCTCCCATTAAGATTTACAGACTCAGGTGATCTAACTCAGTCCCATAAGGACAAATACTGTAAAAGACCATTATTGTAGAAACTGGTAACTAGGAAAATACATATGATGGTCTAAGAGGAGGAGGAGGGAGCAGAGGGGTAAGGACTGGCAGGGGTGGTAATCAGAGCGTCACACAGTTTGAGGGGTGGAGGGAGGGGTGGGTTAAGGAAATGGGAAAGATCTGATGTGAGAAACAATGTATATGAACTTTGTAATTAAGCAGTATAAAAAAAAATTTTTAAAAAAAGCTTTATGATTAGGTATTATTGTCATGACAGGAGTCTAGAATGAAGGCTGCATAGTGGAGTGGACTTGGGGGGAGGGATTGTATAACAATGAAAGAATTTTTCTTTTACTTTTCAAAGAGAAGAACGAACTGGAGGGGAAGGGTAGCCAGGGAGAAAAGTGCAACAATGAATGAATGGGAATCCAAAATATCTAAATACATTTTCATTAAAATTAATAATAATAATAAAAATGCTTTTAAAAAGTATTTACAGACTCAGAAACAGACGTTGAACCTGACTGTGATGGCACTGGGGCTTTTTTAAAGTGTGTAACAGCATGGAAAGTATGAAATATTGCATGAATTACTAAAACGTGACACAGAGATACCAAGTGAGTCCTGACTGTAGGAGGAATGACTGCTAGACTCGCTCGACATCATTTGCCACAAACCTTCAGTCCATGAACTGCACAGTGCACGTGATCTACCTGAGTCTTCCTCACGCTTGGGTCTGAAACCAAGGTGGGAGTGGCCATTCCTTCTCATGAGAGGGCAGTGGGCCTGCATGGCCACCACTAGTCTTTCCTCCACCCCAGTGACTCCCACCCATGAAGGATGGCAAACCCATCCCTGGGAGACTCTGATACCCACTACACATGGGTAAGCAGTCAGACTGTATTCATCTAGACACGTTCTCACACTGCCATCAAGTCAATCTCAACTCACAGCGACCTTCCGCTAGGTTTCCAAGACTGTTGAACAGGGAGAAACTGCCTATCCTCCTCCAGCATAGCTCCCCGGGGATTCAAATTGCTGGAAAAGCACAGCCTTTTGGATAGCAACACACTACCTGTGGACTACACCAGCACGCTTCCACAAGGGACCGGAGAGTGCACAGCAAAGGGGACATCAACACGCCTCACCAGGAAATCACACACTCCAGGCCCCCCCGCTCCCCTCCTCCACACCAACACTCCTGCCTCATCCATCAATTTTGTTTTACCCATTTGTAAATACAGAGTTCTAGCCCCAGACTGTCAGTCCTTGGGTGGGGGGAATGCATCATGCATCAGGAGTAATAAAGCAGGAAGTCGGTGAAAGAGAGGAAACGCACTGACTACAAAGAAAACTCGAGTGTGGCGGAGACTGTGAGGATGCAAGGTCCCCAGGTGGCTGTGCGCAAGGCCGCTGGGAGCCACAGTCAACCAGACAGAACCTAACAACAACAACAACAACAACAACAACAACAACAGTCCCAGATGGGTTCTATGGTTACGAGAGCCACAGCTGGAACACACTCAGGTGAGTACCTAAGCCGTGACAGTGACCTTGACCTGACAGCTCCCACGGAGTCACTGGAAGGCCACACATTTCACTCATTCACAGCCAAGGTTGGGGTTGGCCACTGGCCTGGCTGTGTGAGCCAAGACATGCTGCTGTTACCAACCTGGACGAGAATGAATGAGTGTCCAGACTAGATAGAGGGTCAGGTGAGCAACCTTCCCGGCTCCCCGCTGTGAGCTACAGGGAACTTGCTTAACCTCTCTGTACTTAACCTGGAATCTGCTCAGCTCCACAGGCAAATCAACAAGAGCTCTTAACATGCAGAGAATGGAAAGAACACTATCTATATAAGGCTTTGTCGTTGCTGCTGTTGTTGTGTACTGTAGAGTCAGTACCGACCCGTAGCTGACTTCCACCAGGTTTTCAGAGGCAGTTAATCGCACAGGAGATTGCCCACCCTTTTCCCGCAGAGCAGCTGGTGGCCTCGAACCACTAGCCTTCAGGATTCCAGCACAGCCTTGCCACTAGACCACACCACAAAAGACTGTCATTGAGTTGATTCTTGGTGAAGACGACTTCAGGGTCGGAGGAGAACTGTGGTCTGCAGGGTTTTCAGTAGCTGAGATCTTTCAGCAGGTGGTCACTAGGACCCGCTTCCAAGGCACCTCTAGGTGGATTCAAACCTCCTACCTTTCAGTTAGCAGAGAGTGCTTAAACAACTGTGCCACCAAAGCTTCCTAACAAGCAGGGGATTCAGAGCAATAGGAAGTGCCTAGCACTGCCACTGGCACTGAAAAGCTGGCCTCCAGATGCCTGCCATTATTTCTGGTGTCAGTTTAATGGGTTTTTAGCTTCTAGAAGACTCTGAGCTATTGCCCCAGAGTGCAGGGATGAACCAACTTGCTTGGACTTGTCTGGCGTCTTTTAGCTCCTGACACACACCACCACGTCCTCGGGAACAGACAAGCGTCTGAGTTCCCTAGCTACTAGATACAGCTTTTGCTACAGACTTCAACTCCCAGTAGGCCAGGTTAACCAGCAGACCCTGCCACCAGTGACTCGCCTTCGAATGACATCCGCACTTGTTTTTAGCGGGAAGTCATTTCTGAAGCAAAGACATCACCTGATGCCCTGGGGTTTGCTAGATTTCATCTGAAGCCACAGAACTTGGATCATGTCCCTTACAGGTAGAACTGCTTTGATTCCCTGAATGTTACGTTCTAGTCTCAGTGGGGAGCTCACTACCGACCTCCCCAACCCAGAATTCCATCGTGAACATTCTTCTGAGCCCTTGAATCCTCATCACAGCCAGCTCACACACCACACCGATCCATTAAATAGGTAAATTGTGCATTAGCCGATGGGAGTCAAGACTCTCATTCTAACAAATACAATCTTATTGGAAGTCTTCTGCAGAGCAGCTGGTGGATTTGAACTGTGTGCCTTCAAGGTGGCAGTGCAAATCCTTACCACTAGGCCACCAGAGCCACCTTATATTTAAATCAGACTCCTGTCAAATGAGTCCTGGTGGATTAGTGTGTAACATGTCAGACTGCTCACTGAAAAGCGCGGGGTTCAGATTCACCAGCTGCTCCACAGAAAGGTGGATAGTTTCCTCTCATGAAGAATTATAACCTTGGAGACCCAAAGGAGGGCTGCCATGAGCAAGCCAGGTCCTTTGACAACAAATGTGCCCAATGTAAAGAAATGATGTGGTTTCCTGACTACGGTCAAGGACTTCTTTAAAGTGCTAGGGAGTGTGGATGTCACTTTCAAGACTAAGGTGTACCTTATCTAAGCTAAAGTCCAAATGCACGTGAAAGTTGGGCAATGGATGGGGAGGGGGGGAGAAAGGATTAGTGATGCTCTCAAATTGTGCTGTTGGTGAAGAATATTGACTATACCATGGGCTTCCAGAAGAAAAAATAAATCTGCCTTGGAAGAAGTATAACTAGAATACTTCTTAGAGGCAAGGATGATGAGACTTCATCTCCCATTCTCTGGTCATGATCACCAGGTCTTTCTCCTGCTGCATCACTGAACTGACAAGCTTCCAAACGAATCCAAGTCTTCAGATCTAGGCTTCTCTGGCTTTAAACCCTGGACCCCTTTCTTCCTTGCTGTGTGAACCAAATCAACACCGAACCCACTCTCATCAAGCCGATTTAGACCCCTGGCAAACCTGGACCGCGTAGAACAGCCCATCAGGTTCTGAGGTGGTAGAGCTTTACAGAAACAGACTGTCTCCCCTTCTCCTTCACAACAGCCAGTGGGTTTGAATGGCCAACGTTTGGTCAGCAATCTCTTTAAGCACTGAGCCACCAAGGCTCCTCAGCTGTTGGAACTTGAGTGAAAGAGACTTTTGTGAAAATGAAATGAAGGGACCCCTGTAAAGCAGGTAGCACAGTTCTCATCTGTGTTCAAGTGTTCACAGACTTTGCGAGTTGATAATAAAGAGTAACACAGGAAAGCACATATGGCATGAAGCCAAAGAAATATGAAAATAAGCTACAGGCAGCATTCCATCTATGTTTAAATTTGGTAATTACTAAAAGCTGAAAGTCGGCAAAATAAATACTAAGAATACATCTCATTTTTATACTAGTTTATTTACAAAATTCAAATACATTGTTTTTGAGAACAGATTCTCCCAATTTCCCTCACCCTCCATCAAATTGTACAACCCCGTGATTAATCCCCTTCCCCTGCACATTCTCATCCCTATGCTTCCACCCTACCCTCCACCTTGGATCTTTATACTCATTCTAAAATAATGGTTTCATACAATATTTGTCCTTGTGGGACTGAGTTAGTTCACTCAGCATAATGCTCTCTAGTCCCTCCCAGGTTAGGTAATAATTTACAAAATGATTTCTTATTGCAATAAACTAAGGGGGGGGAATACAATTTATTATTCTCCCCCTCACCAAGAAAAGGATCTTTGCCCTAAACTCATGATAGACTATTCAAAACGCTGCTAGCTTATTTTACAGCAATACTAAAGTAAAACCCGACAAAGCCGTTCATTCTCTAGGGAAGGTCCAATTTCATTGCTCCACCCCATCTCCTTCTCGCTCTGACAATCTGGTTTAAAGTTAAGGTCTATGGGACTTTCAAGCAGCTCTGGTGGTACAATCCTTAGTGAGTTGTGCTGCAAACCCAAAGTCCACCTCCCTATGCTGGTTCAGCAGCTCCTTATGAGAAAAAAATGGACAGTCTCCTGTGTCATTCACACGCTTAAAAAAACCTCAATAAGGGGTCACCCATGAGTCAGTTTCAACATGATGGCAACGAGTGTAGCTGATGAGATTCTCAAGGGACATAAAACCATTTAAATTGTGTTTCTGACTCAACAGCTGGATGGTGATCTTGGTTAAGTTCATCCATTCCCTCTGATGAAGTAAAACCATTTTGCTCCATAGAGGCAAGGATTTGATCTCATGTACTTTTGGGCATGTTGTTAGAAGGGGCCAGTCCTTGGAAAAAAAGACATTGTCCATGGAAAACTAGAGGATTAGAGAAAGAAAGACCTTCAACGAGATGGATCGACACAGCAGCTATAACGATGGGTTCCAGCGTATCAGAGGTGGTGAGAGCGGCACAGGACAGGGCGAGGTTCAGATCAGGTGTTCTTAGAGTCAAGAGGCACCTAACAAGAAATCGGCCTCAGTGTAAGGAAATCTACTTGGTATCTCCACAATCAACACAGAATCCAATGACGTCGGTATTTTCTGTATACCGTGTACAACCCACGAGACAGGCAGTCTCATGGTGGCCAAGCTAGAACTATTTCTGCTAACTTTCCCTTCTTACTCACCCTCCAAGATACATATTCTTTTAAAAAAAAAATAAACTGAGTGAAAGTTCACAGAGAAAATCTGTTTTATCATTACTCTGACCTGAGTGAAATTTTACAAAGTCAATTTTCATTCAACTATTCATACACATTTGCTCTTTCAATGTTAATTTCAGTTCCCACAACGTAATCACATTTTTCTAGGTCCCTGTAATTCTCATTCCTGTTAATCCTTCTCTACCTCTCTGTGTCTTCCCTTTCTTTGCTGATATTGGGCTGATCACTCCTTTCCTGTACAGCTCCCTCCCGTCTTTCCTTTTTCAGGCGGGATTGTGTGTAATGAGTCAGGCTGCTAACCAGAAGGTGGGTAGTTTTGTTCGATGCCACCAGCTGCTCATAGGAGGAAATATAAGCAGTCTCCTCCTACAAAGACCTACAGTCCTGGAAGCCAGTGGGTCACTGTGAATCAACACTGACTCAGCACAAAGGGCCTGGCTTGGCTTTGCAAGATTTTTAACTCTTAGAACTTCTGACTCATGTTTTAACTTTCCAATGTAAAACATGCAGAAGCGACATCTCACTTCAAAAAGAGAACTTCGCCACACATACAGAGAGTCCCTGGCTCCGTTAACACTTCAAAACACAGTGTGGAAGAATCCAGTCTGCAAGCTCTCTCAACAAAGAGTTCAATTTGTCAGAAGTCTTCTTTCTCGGTCTATACTTTCAAAAGCAACAGGATTAGAGAAGACACAAAGGCTTCCCCCCCCTCATAAGTGAACCTTACGTAAATATGGTGGAGGGTGCAAAAGGCAGTGAAGAATACTGACTACACACCATGAGAAGAAGAAATAAACCTGTCCTAGAGGTACAGCCAGAACACACCAAGGAAGTGAGGAAGTGAGGTGATACGATGTCCTCCCTTCCCCAAACGGAGCTTCCATGCCTGTAACTCTGTACAGAAGCTCAATGCTTCCTAATTCTCTAGTCAAGCAGGCAGTGGGTTTGAACTGCCAACCATCTTAACCACTTACATCGCCAGGGTTCCTATTCAAAACAGATTGTTGTTGCTGTTGTGTAACATCAAGTTGGAAACAACTCTTAACTGCCTTCCTGCAGGTTCTGAGAGACAAGAAATCGCAAGGGAGGAGACTGTCTTTTTTTTTTTCTCCTGAGGAGCAGCTGGTGGATTTAAACCGTGTGCCTTTGATTTGGCAATGCAGCTCTTTATCCCAGTCAATTCAACTGTGCCTCACAGTGATGCCCATGAACAAGAAATTGAATGTCTGGTCTGGCCTGTGCCCTGGTCACGCCCACGGTTACTGTCACTGCATCAACCCATCTTGTTGAAGGTCCTCCTCTCTTTCTCAGACCCTCTTCCACTCCCAGGTTGACGTCTTTCTCCAAAAACTGGCCCCTCTAGAAAAGTCCTCCACAAATGCGTGAGACCCAAGGGCAGGCAGATGGCTACTGCGTTATTACACAAACAACACTTTTATTTTCCTCTTTGTAGGTTGCACAATCCTGAGCCCTGCAAGAACTGTGTGGGGGAGCACTATTTGCTGGGGGAACAGGGGAGGTCAGCACCAATCAAACAGTAGATGGTTGGAACTCAGAAGTGCTTCGGAAGAGAGCCCTGGCAATCCATTTCTGGAAGGTCACAGCAACGGAAACCCCATTTCACTCTGTACGTGTGGGGTCACCAGAAATCACTGTGCTGGCTTTTTCATTTTGGTTTTTGGTGTTGGTGGTCACGGGTCCAACATGGGGGACAGATGGGGGCCAGCAGAGAGGCTACAGATAACTAGTGAAGCAAGCAAGGGCAGAGCGTCACAAAGAGGCTGCCGTCTTCAACACAAGAATAGCCAAACAACTCCCGCTCATCACCATCGAGCTGGCAAGGACTCACAACTGAGCCTGTCACATTTTTTGGGGGTTTTTTTTGTTTTGTTTTGTTGTTTTTTTTTTTAATTTAGGTTGTTTATTTTTCATTTCAATGAACATCTACAGAGATTTTGGAATTCCATCCATTCATTGCTGTACCCTTCTCCCCGC
>NW_006399903.1:6594730-6620346 GCF_000299155.1 Elephantulus edwardii
TTCTCTCCCCCATAGACTTCAATGCCGTAAACATATTTCATCCAGTTTTTCTCAGTCTTACCCCCACCCCAATGCCAGCCTCATTCTACAACATGCTGAGTGAGGTATCTCAGTCACAAAGGGACAAATGCTATATGGTGCCACTGTCACGTTTCTGAGGCTGTGTATCGCATGGAAGCAGATCACCCGTCTTCCTCCTGCAGCGCTGGTTCTGGATTTGAACTCCTACAGAGGTGCCCACTTTGGGTCAACAGTGCAGTTCTTTGCAGACTACACCACGGTCTCAGGCCAGGTTAACTTATCTGTATTATGAGTTCAGGGAATTAAGGGGGGATGGGTGGAGAAGGGGAGAGTTTGGGGAAATGAGGGAGCGGAAATCAAACACACACAAACACAACTCAATGACCACGGGTTGTGTCTGACTCATAGCAACCTCCAACCACCAGGCTTCCAAGGCTGACAATCTTTATAGGAAGGGATTGGTCATTTTTCTCCACTGAAGCAGCTGGTGGATTTGAACAGATAACCTTTCTGTTAACAACCTGGCACATTACACCTATGCCACTAGGGCTCTGATGCCTCTGAATTGTGGTGACGGTGAAGAATACGGAATATACCACAGACTGTTAAAAGACTAAACATTTGTGCAGCCAGGGTGCTCCTTCCAGGTGAGGATGGTGAGGCTAGGTCTCACACACTCAGGGCATGTTGTCAAGGGCCAGCCGCTGGAGAAAGCAGAGTTTGACAGAAGAGAGGTTCCCTGAAGAAGAAGGCAGACTCCTCAGGAAATGGATTGACAGTGACTGCAGCAAGAGGTCTAAGGACAGAAGAGATGTTGAAGGACGTCAGGGCCAGGTAGGGTTCCCATTTGCTGTACACCGTGGTGGCTGTGAGTTGGAGAAGACTTGGAGTTGGGGGTCTGTGTCTGGAAGTGGTGAGTGCAGGCAGAGTGGGGGACATGTGCTCTTTTCTGCAAACTGGCCCATCTCCACCCCAAATTCTCACAGATTCAACCTTTACCTCTAGCCGCGGGCTAGCGCTGATGAACACAGCGTGGGTGGAAATGCACCAGCAAACCCATTCGCGTTGTGAAAGGGACACTGTGCCCTCAGCCATCCCGCCCCGGGACTCCCCATCCACGTAGAGCCTTCCTCAAGAAACCATGTGGCGCCCGTGCACACACGCACACACGCACAGCACGGTTGTGCAATGATGTCCGTCCCACACTTAGAACAACCACCAAGGAGAAACTGTTCTTACCCCAGGTCAACTCCCAAAGCTGCTCATAAAGCAAAAGAATGAGAATGGAAAGAAAAACCCAGGCAAACAATCCCTGAAACAAATGACTCCAGGCAGTGGCACCTGGGGATTCTGGGATCCAGGGTCCACTCTGGCCTTAAAGGGGAAAGCTGAGGTTCCCTGGGGAGGAGGGCTAGCGAAGTCCCTCTCTGCTCCAGCTAGGACCCCTGGCCTCAATATATTTGGGACCTCGGAAATCTAGGAATGTCTTCGAGGTATCAGGCCAAGCCCAGAATGAACATATCTCAGGCAAAATAGTGCATTTCAGGGGAGCTCTGGTGGCCTAGTGGCAAGGAGCTGCAACTACAATCCCAGAGGTGAACGGTTCGAATCCACCAGATGCTCTGCCGGGTAAGGAGGGACAATCTCCTCCTGTACCAGTCAGATCTGATTTGACGGTATACGCACACAAAAATAATAATAAAAAAAAATTTAGAAAAAAATAGTGCATTTCACTGAGGTCTTGGTAAAATCCAAGATGACTCCCCTTCAGGGCAAAGCCCTGTGCCTCGGGGGAACTGTGCTCCACAAAGTTTTTGTGATAATTTGAAAACAAAACAAACCCTTTAATAGAGATCACCCTTCTTCCTGCTGAGGACTTCTGAGGTTGGCTGAGACCTCCAGCTTTTCGGCTATGTCAGCGGGTGATGGGCGTGTGAAGAAGTTACAAAATCCCTGCCACGCTACATACATACGACACGGGGCCAGAGCTACGCCTTGTGCGAGCTGCTTGCTCATAAAAGGCTACATGCTCATAAAATGTTTGCTAAGTAAAAACTTAAGATGAGTTCATATTTTTAACACCATAAAAATGCACAGACCATGGAGTCAACCATCTCCACGCTTGGAAGCATAGATCCTTGTAAGATAATCACAGCTCTGGTGGCCTTGTGGATAAGGAGTTAAAAGTGCCAACCCAAAGGCAGATGGTTCGGATCTACCAGCTGCTCCAAGGGAAAAAGCTGAGCAACCTCTTCTCATCGATTGATAGCCCATGAAAACCTGCTGGAGGGCCAGCTATGAGTCAGTTCAGAACTGCAGGGAGTGAGTTGGGCTATTTGGGGTTTTTTTTTTTAACTAAAATCATCAGACAAGCATGTAACGATCTAGGTAGATGTTCATGCTTCCGTAAAGATTCTACAGCTTTGGAAACTGACTAGAGTCTGTGGTGCAGTGAATCTATTCAAAATGGCTTTCCTAGTATCTGGTGAGACAGAACCACACTAACAGAGTGTGTCAGTCTATCCACAAGGGGTCTGGCTAGTTTTGCCATTTCATTAGGTTTAAATGGTGCAGGTTCAGCTGAAGAAATTTAGGAATCTCACCACCAGCAAAGCAGAAGCAGCAGAGAATGTACGTGACACTTGACCTTCAGGGCTGGACCAACAGGCAAACAGCAGCCCCAGCAGAGAACCAGGGACTGACAGGAGACAGAGCTGACCTGCCCCATGGCGTCAGAGCCAGAGGACGGCTGGAGGACTGAGGGAAGACGCTGTAAGTAGCAGGACAAAGAGAACTTTGTGACACTGGCCTAAGCTGTGAGGCTGAAGGTCAAAGGGCCTGTGACCACATTTGAGAAGCTGTCTGGACTGAAGGATTGTATCCTGCTGTTAACCTGAATTACAGACTGTTGATTTCCTTAATAGACCCTGTAACTGTGACTGTGGTTTTGAAAAGTCTGACTAGACATTGCAACAGATCTCGGACTCAGCAGAGCAGTAAGATTGGTTTTGGAATTAGTAGAAGTAGGTGATGATGTCTGACCTTATAGGAATTAGTTTTGTACCACGGATGCTGTTAGTGGGAACGACAGTTCTGTTTGCGAAGTTAACAGGAGTCAGACATGGCTGTCTGCTCTCATTTTACAGTCATTCTACTCTGCCGGCAGGGTCATTAGGAGTTGGATTTTATCCAATAAAAGCGGGTTCTGTTCTTTGGATGTTTGACTCCATTTATTCTCTGATCTAAACACAGCTTTATGGATTTTGCGGAAATACAGTAACCACTGTCCTGCTTAGAAAAACAGAACTTATCCTAGCTGAAATAAATCTAAAACATCCTAAGAACCATTGTTGTTGTTGTTATGTGCCGTCGAGTCGTTTTCGACTCATAGCGACCCTATGCACAACAGCCCTAAACCCTGCTCTATCCTGTGCCAAGCACACTGCCTCTGACACACCCATCCCGATTACCCCAGTCACCGAATCAATCCATCTCATAGAGGGTCTTCCCCTCCTGCGCTGTCCCTCCACCCTCCCAAGCATGATGTCCCTCTCCAAGGACCCGTCCCTCCTGGCAAAAAAAACACCCCACTTTGAACTTTAGCATTACGAATCAATGAGACTGAGATTTATCTCAATTAAAACCAGCCCATAGGAAGCCATACTGCTAACCACAGGTGGTACCTCTCTGGCGGTTTTAACCCACCAGGGGCACCACACGAGAAAAATGGGCAACCTCCTTCCCGTGTGATTCTCAGCCTCCAAAAACCCACAGGAGGGTCAGCTAGCCATCAGTTCCAACTCCACAGCAATGACGGTGTTTTTGTAGACAGTCATGTAATTAGTGATTCTGCTACAACAAGAGTAAGAAAACTAGATCTATGGAAAATACAGAGGAGATGCAGTTATTACTCACTTACACACCATGAGTCCATCAACTGCGCTTCCAGACAGAAGAGACTATAATTAAATTCCATCATCTCGGATACTTAGCTGACTTTGGGCAATAAAAATGAGCGCTTTAAACACAGTTCTGGATTATGCCCTGTTGCTGTGTGCGGTTGAATTGGAACTGAGTATTAGGATTATGATTCATCAGGGCAGGGAGAAGAGGGAAACCTTTTTTTGTAAGTTTGCAAATGCGGTTTATAATCTTGATGTTTAGATACGTGGCATAGGGGCCAATTTTGTGCTCTCGTCCTTGCTCAAGGCCCACGAGTGATAGTCCCCATCAGCATGGAAATTTCTGGACATTTCTAAGTGTCTTCAATAAATTCAACTCAATGCCACTGAGTTAGAACCAACTCTCAGAGGTCCCTCCCGTGGATTTGTGGAGGCTGTAAATTGCACAGGAGAAGACAGCCCACCCATCTTTCTATGTCAGAGCTGCTGGGGGACTCAAACCACTAGCGAGGTGTCTGTCACCTTTGGGATGGCAACACCAACTCCCTACACCACCAAAAATCACATCCACTGTCATTAAGTCTATTCTCACTCATTTGACCCTTTACCAGGTTTCCAAGGCTGTAAATCTCAGTGAGACATGGCAGCCCATCTTCCACCCTCAGCAACGCTGGTGGATTTTATGAAAGCCAAACTTTATACCTAATATTATATGAAAACCCTTATTCAGGAGTTGAAGGAATTAAAGATTTATAAGTTAGGATTTCTCTTGTGGCAGATCTCAGAAAATGAGCTGTTTGTTCCCTGCAGACAGAGGGAGTATTACTTCCTGTGAAATACTTCCTGAGCTAGAGCATTAGGTTGAAAATAGAGAAAAATTCGGCTTCATTTACAAGGAATTCCTTTTATTATTTGCTTCCCCCGATTATCAATAAATACACAGAGAAACATGACTTGGGGTCTTCAGTCGAGAACTGCTGGCCCCCTGTTTTATGCTCTCTGCTCTATCTCCTTCCTGGCTGTTTGTCTCATTATTCATAATTGTAAAATTACTTTACCCTTCACCTGCAACAGAATTTGAAGTGCCAACCTTTTGTTTAGAAACCCAATGCCTAACCTACTATGCAGCCAATGGACACTGAGGGGGAAAGCTTAAGGCATGTATTTAAAAAAAAATTACAAGTACCTGTACTCTCAAGGTGGTAATACTGAGTGAGCTTCTTAGAGATAAGCAACAAAAGAATTTAAGAAAGACATGGAAAACTTATATAGGGAATCTATCTTTATCAAGTGGTGGACCCTATTGACAGGTTAAATAGCATAAAAAAAAAAAATCACGGTATTCTTTGGGCCCCAAAATTTGGTAAAGTCAAGTTAAAAGGAACAACATTTTCTTGCAACATCTCCAAATCCTGTGCTCTGGAAGCTGCGCTGTCATCCCAAAGGCACACGGTTTGTATCCACCAGCTGCCCCATGGGGGAAGGATGGGCAATCTTCTCCTGAGCGATTAACTGCCTCTGAAAACGCGCTGGAGGGTCAGCTATGCGTCGGTTCCAACTTGACAGCACACAAAAACAACATTAAGTCCCAACCAGGAACCAGATATAAGAATCCTGCCTTTAAAAATGCACAAATTCAACCTTGCCTAACTTTCTTTTTTTTTCAAGACAAATGTTTTCATTGTCATTGTCAGGTACGATGGAGACACCTCTAATTCACAGCGACCCATGGACAAGAGACAAGACCTGTCCACTCCTATGCCATTCCCACAAGTCTCTGTGCTGGTGGGTCCACACAGCTGAATGTCCTGTGGCTGCCAGCTTACCATTTGTGACAGTCCTCAGCTGCTATCAAGACGACTACGGCTCATATCAAACCATATAAACAACAGACCTGAATCCCGTCCTATACTGTGCCCTCCTCACCACCTCTGATATGCTCCAGGCCATGGAGAAAGTCACCGTGTCAGTCTACCTTTTTGGGATAGATTATCTTCAGCTTCTCTTCATCTCTTTCTCTGACTTTCCACCTTGCCCAGCATGCTATCTCTTTCCAATGACAGGCCCCTCTTGACAATACATCCACAGGGTGTGAGATGAAGTCTCAGCACCCCTGCCTCTAAGGAGGACCTTGGTTCTAACTCACTGTTAAGACAGAGCAATTTGTTCTTTAGGCCGTCCCCGACCCCACAAAGGCGAGGGCATCAACTCTTCTTCCGTCATCCATACTCACTGTTGACGTTTCATTGACACAATCTGAAGTGCTTTCACAGAACGAGAGGACAACCATGGAAGCAGTGGCGGACGTGGCCATTAGCAGACGCTCAGTGTCCCTTCTTCTCTGGCCGTGTCTCAACAGACAGGTGTCCATTTGCTTTGCCACAAGAACACAACACCTTCTGTTGTGCCTGCCTGAGTCAGGTGACTCTGAGTCACATGACATGAGCTACTTACTGGATTTGAACCGGGGGCTCATGTTCCTGACGCAAAGCCTGGTGGCCACCATTCCCAAAGAGCTCTCTGTGAGGCGACCAAATGCTTGATATAAGGAATGCTCTCTGAGCAACGTTCCCAGCAGCTGTCAAGACCGTTCCTGGCTGGGGAACTGGAGGGAAGCAGACAGAATCTTTCAGGAAGAATGGATCCCATCTGAAAACCTCACAGACAATTGTATCCACAATTGAGGGTTAGGATGTCAGAGAGGGGGCAGGAGTGTGAGCCTTTCTTAGAGCCAAACAAACACTTCTCGACAACCTCCTTGTCTAAGTTCCTGATCGTGTCAATCCCCACTTCTCCTTAAGAGGCTGGGGCATGCAGCTTCTTTCACAAACAGGCACAGGGTACTTGACTCCCTCAAGAAAAACCACACGACATGAAAATGCGCAGTGTGCTCAAAAAAAGCCGAGGCACATTTCCTGGCGGGGTTTCCAGTGTTTCTAGGGTAACCGGACCATGCATTTTGCAATTTTCAATTCAAAAAAGACGCGCTAGTCACATACTGTAAATCCAGTGGAGCTGGTAGTGGGGTGGTGAAAGCATTGGGCTGTAAATCAAAAGACTGGGAGTTTGAACCCTACACACACTAGCTGGTCTGAGGGACAATGATGTGCCAGGTGCCTCACTAGAGATTGAACAGCCTTGACAACCCTGCAGGGCATTCGACTCGGCACTGAAGTCACCCTGAGTCAGAAATGACCCAACAGCACTGGGCTTGGGTGTGCTTTTTCATTAAATGCAGAAAGGGCACTTTAGTGCCTAGAAGCAATGCCACAGTAGAAGGCAAATCTCAGGATAGGAAAGTCAGGTATTAAGAGCAGCCATGTCCCAGCTGCCCAACACCAGAGCAGTTCCTTAACTGCATTTTTCTTTCTCATCTATAAATGCATAAAAAAACAAGCGAACCCACTTCCGCTGATGTCCATTCCAACTCGTTCCAATCTTCCGTCAGGTTTCTGAGGAAGCTAGTGATCCCCACAGAAGCAGAAGGCCCCCTCTTTATCCCTGGGAGCAACTGCTGGATTTGAACTGCTGGGCTTCTAGTTAGCAGCCCAGCACGTAACAAGAAGTCACCAGGGCTCCCTCCATCCATGGAAGCCTCACTGTCATTGAGTCGGAACTGACGCATAGACCCTCCGCTGCGTTCCCAAGGCTGTAAACCATGTCGAAGGGGGCTGACTGCCTGTGTTGGTCTCCTGGAGCCACTGGGTTCAAACCCCAGAAACGAAGTCTGTGGGCCGGTGGTAGTGCCACGCAGACAATGCCACCATGGCTCCCGTTCACCTTTCTCTGTGTCACTGTCACTGACTCAGAACGGACTCAGAGCTGACCCTTCAGCCAGTTTCTGGAGACTGTAAATGGCTTGGGAAGAGTCTATCCATCTTCCATGAAGTGGCTGGTGGCCTTGAACCGCCAGAGAGGCGCCACGTCTGGGTTACTGCGGGTATAATTACTGAACTTCACAAAGATTTTGAAGCTCTGTCACATATACTTTGGGCATGTTCTCAGAAAGGGCCAGTCCTTGGAGGACATCATGCTTGGAAGGGTGGAGGGTCAGCCCAAGAGAGGAAGACCCGGGATGAGATGGACTGATACAGTGACTGTGCATTGGGATCAGGAGTGTCAGAGGTGGGGTGGCTGGCTCCGGACAGGGTTCAGAGACCTTGTTCTGAGTCATCATTGATCTGATGGCACGTAACAACAACTAGCAGTAGTAGATTATAAATACTTAAATAAACAAATTCATCCTTTCAGTTAATTAAATGAGTAATTGACTAGGCCTGGCATGTAGTTGTTGTTATAGGTACTATCAAGTCAAGTATGACCCATAGTGACCCTAAGAACAACAGGCCTGAGCCCTGACCTATCCTGTGCCATCCTCACAATCTCTGACACATTTGAGCCCTTTGCTGCCGTCACTGTGTCTGTCCACGTTGGTGTGGGTCTCCCTCTCTTATGCTGACCCAGCACCCTTCCAAGCATGATATCTTTCAAGGAATAGCCTCTCCTAGTCACATGTTCAAAGCTTGAGAGAAAAAACTCTGACCTCCTTGTCTCCAAGGAGCACTCTGGCTGTACTTTCTCCAAGACATATTTATTTGTTCTTTTGGTAGCCCATGGGATATTAGGTCCTCTTCTCCAATACCACAACTCAAAGGCATCAATTCTGTCATCCTGACTCAATGGCCAGCTCTCGGCAGCACAGCAAGTGACTGAAAAGATCATGGTCTGAATCAAGTGCACCTTAGTCTTCACACTAACATCATTGCTCCTCATAATTTGGAGAGCTCCCTGACTGCAGAGTTTCCCAGCGCAGGACGTGTTCTGATCTCCTGACTGCTGGTACCACGTGGATTGATTGTGGATCCACATAATGAACTCTCAAACATCATCCATTCAGTTGCTGCTGAGTTGATGCCAACTCCTGGTAACCCCGCGTGTGCCAGAGTAAAACTGGGCTGCACGGGGTTTCCAAGGATTATTTTTTTTCATGGGTGGGGGTGGAGGAAGATCTCCAGACTTTCTTCCAAGGCATCTCAAACCTCCATCCCTCCAGGGACAAGATAAATGTGTTAACAGTTGGCACCATGTGCTGTATTTATTACAGCCTTCCAAGAACTGTGAAAGGTCTTATAACTAAGGAATAAAGTTATCAGCACCTTGCCTCCCACCAGATAAATTCTGTAATTTGGGAGGAAATAAATACTATACAAGTATCATCCTATACTTGATGATTTTCTAGGGCAAACAGGTGGGAAGATTTATTCATCAACTTACACAGATGACATTTACTTATGAGAGATTTAATCTCTATAGAGGTTCAACTTAACCATTTGGAAAAAAACCAAGACAAAAACTACTGCCACCGAGCTGGTTCTGACTCACAGCAACCCTCCTTCAGTTTTTTTTTTAATTTTTCTTAATTTTATTTTTATTGTTTTTTGTGTGTGTACTGTCAAATCGGATCAGACTGGTACAGGAGGAGATTGTTCCTCCTTCTTCGGCAGAGCATCTGGTGGATTCAACCCTCCTTCAGTTTCTAAGGAAGGAAACGATTTGTCTTTTTCCCTTGAAACAGTTAGTGGACTTGAACTGCTGACTTTCTGGTTAACAGGCTAACATGTATAGCACTACATCACCAAGGCTCCTTACTCATTTGAAAAGACAGGAGAAAATGGCAAATAACAGAAGAGGTAAGGGCCTCCTATTAAGAATAAAATAAGGAAAGGTAGAGACAGGATCAGAGAAAAGGTATCAAGAGCCACCTTGAACTTGCCCCTCCATGTGCAGTTTTGACAAGGAGCTTGATGTCCCATCAACAGAGAACTGTCTAGGCAGTGACAGGACTCAGCAGTGGGCGGCTGATGACAAAATTCACGGGGGAAGTAAGAAACACAAAAAACAAGGAGAAAGAACACAGTCAGCCAGGCTTAAGACTAGAAAGGATGAGAACCGGGGTTGTAAGTGGCAACAGATCTTGAGAGAGAATTTTGGAAACGCAAACCCCACCACAGTGCACAGGATGAAAGGGAGACAATTAGGGTTCACTGATGTTGGGAAAGGTCTACAAGCAACCTTAGTTCACAATTTATAAGCCCAGTTTCGATAAACCCAAAACCCCAAAGCCATTATTACCAACTTATATTCCAACTTATAACAACCCGACATCTGGAACAGAGCAGAACTGACCATGAGGATGTCTAAGGCTGTAATCTTTTGGCAGCGACCACCAGGTCTTTCTGCTATGAAGGAGCTGATGGGTTTGAACTGCCAACCATTCAATGAGTAGCTGAGGATCTAATCATTGTACCACAAAGGTTCTCTACAATTATGCTGTCCAAGCTCATATTACCGCACACTTGCTGTGCCAAGGAGCACTGGTAGCATCGTCTGTAGGAAGCTGAGCTGCTACACACCTCTCCGGCAGTTCAAATCCACCAGTAGCTCCAAAAATAATCTCTTCCCAGGCAATGTAAAGGCTGTAAAGCCTCAGAAAACCCAGGGGAGGGTCAACTATGAGCCACACCAAACTTAACAGCTATTGTGAAAAAGCCAACACTCCAGCTCCTCTGTCAACCTTATCTCTAACTCTTTTAATAGCCACACAAGGTAATTAGGATTTCCATCTGCATGCAATCCAGTTAGCCCTGAAGGCCAGACCCCAGTGAGATCACACAAGGGGGAAGGGGGGAGCACACACTGATGGGGAGAAAAGGGGGTGTCCCCTAAACCCAGGTCTTTGCTCAGCTGAAAAAAGACACATGGCATGTTAAAGCAAGGGGAGAAAGAAGCTAAGCCTTGTAGAGACTTTCTTGGTGCTCGTTCTTGAAAGCTCTTTGCAAACAAATGACATTAAAAGGTTCCACACTGGTTAGTCTGAGTTCAAAGTGCCTGGGCCTTGAAACAGCTAAGCCATCCTAAGGCGGTTCGGATCTCACCAAAGGCACCTAGGAGAGAGATCCAGCAATGTACCTCTGTCTTTGAAACCCTACAGAGTGAGTAAAGTTCTACAGGGAAGTGACCAGACAGTGACACCACCTGAAATCTGGGTGCATATCCCCTCTCAGGTCTATTTGAGATAATACGGCATCCTCTGTGGACCAATCTCAGCAGAAGAGCAGCTCAAGGTCTGTGAGTTTTTAAAGGTGAGTTTTCTTACACAGCAAGTGTGGGAAGACAAACGCTTCCCCATGATCCTGGATAAACAAGGTCCTCTGGTGGTGATGCACAGGGTGTCAGACTACTAATCAAAAGGTCAGCAGTTTGAATCCAGGCTCGGGAGCTTGAAGGAGGGTTGCCATGAGATGGGACAGACTCGGCAGCAGGGGATTTTTATTCTCGGAAATCGGTGACCCTGATGGTTCGTGTCTATGACACAATGGAGTGAGCGTTAGGTTGGTATCTGAAGGGTCACCAGACTCCACGGGGGAAGGATGAGGCAGTCTGCCCCCCGCTAAGACGACAGCCTTGAAATCCCGTGGAGCAGTTCCACAGTGTCCCACAGGGCCGAATATGAGTCAGAACTGACCTACTGGCCACAGGTTAGGAGACACAGCATACCCCAGGGTGAGGGGTGTGGTCCTTTCCACTGGCTCCGCCCCCTCAGAGCCAGAGGAGCCCCAGTGAGTGGCCTGGTTTGAATGTAGTTACCAGGGGAGCTGCCTTATGATCTGGTGGCACCAGACAGTCCCCAGCTCTTCTCACATTTTTAGAGATAATGTAAAGGTGGGGAAATCAGAGAGAACCAGAGGAATGTCTATCTGTGTTTCATTGACTATGCAAAGGCATTTGACTGTGTGGATGACAACAAATTGTGGCTAACTAACCTTGAGAAGTATGGGAATCCCAAAACACTTGAATGTGCTCAAGTTAAACTTACACTAGGAGCAGGAAACATTAATCAGAACAGAGCAAGGAAACACTGCACAGTTCGGGATCAGGAAAGGTGTGCTCTAGGGATGCATCCTATCTCCATACCTTTTCAATCTATATGCAGAACAGATCATTCGGGAAGCAGGGTTTTGTGAGGAGGAAGGTGGTATCAGGATTAAAGGAAGACTGGACAACAACCTGTATTAGGGAGATGACACAACCCTGCTGCTGAAACGGAGGAGGACTGGAGGCATTTGCTGCAGAAGGTTGAGGACTGCAATCTTCAATATGGATTGAAGCTCAATATAAAGAAAACAAAGATTCTCACCACTGGGCTAACTGGCAGATTCATGATAGACAGAGAAGAGATTGAGATTGCCAACAACTTTAGCTTACTCGGTTCCACAATCAACACTCTTGGCACCAGCAGTCAGGAAATCAAAAGACGAATTGCGTTTGGAAAGTCGGCTATCAAGGACTGCTCCAGAGTACTGAAGAGCAGTGATGTCAATCTGGAGGCTAAGCAGGTGCCTGATCCAGGCCACGGACCTCTCAAGTATTTGCTATGCACCAGAGAGCTGGACAATGACTAAGGATGACGGAAGAAGGAGCAATGGCTTTGCACTGTGGTGCTGGAGAAGAGTACTGAACATATTGTGAAAAGCCAGGAGAACCAACAGGTCTGTCTTGGAGAGGGTGAAACCAAGTTGCTCCCTGGAGGCAAGGATTTTGAAGCTCTGTCTCACATACTTTGGGCATGTGGTCAGGAGGGAAAAGTCCTTGGAGAAAGATATCATGCTTGATGTCTGTATGGTGGAGGGACAGTGCAGGAGAGGAAGACTCAGGAAGAGAGAGACTGACACAGTGAATGGGGAAATGGGATTTGGTCTATTGGAGACGTTGAGATTGGCTCAGGACAGGACAGGATTCAGAGCTACTGTACACAGGGTCACTATGAGTTGTAGGCAACTCAAGGGCACATAACAACAACAAACAAAGGTGAGGAGTACTCCAGGCATTTTTCACTAAGAAAAGAAAATGCCAAGAGATCACAAGCAACCGTAACAACAGGAGAAAAAAAAATACCGATAGGGAACATCCTGAAGGATGGAGAAAAGATTTAAGCTGTCTACGATTTATGTGACCTGGATCCACAGTCAACACCCATGGTAGCAGCAGTCAAGAAATCAAAAGCCATGTTGCATTGGGGAACTCTGCTATCAAGTACTTCTCAGAAAAAGGCTCAGATAATAGGATTTTCAGGCTTCAAAAGTGGTCCGAAATTGAGGTAACAGCCAAAAACCAAGGTACCTAGGCACTTGGAAACAAAGTAGGTATTTCTACTTAAATCTTAGAGCTGGTCTTGTTTCAACAGAGTGAATCCAACAGTGACAGAGGTTTACTGACACCCCCCCACCCCCTGCCTCTGAGGCTATTCTTACTCATGTGGCCCTCCCTTGGGGCCTCTATAAATATTTATGGGGAAAGACTGCCCACCTTTCGCACTCAGCATGGTGCATTAGGCCCCCAGAGCTAATAAGAGAGCTACAACTGGCATATTTTCTAACAATGAATCCCCACCCTGCACGCCTGTAACTCAGAGCACCAGACTTGTGAACATCTTGTACATTATTCTGAAATACCAACATTCGTATGTCTCATTAACAACAGTTCTCAAAAGAGTTTCTGGGGAAAAAAAAACAAAAGAAAAGATCTTTTGGTGAGTAATCATTATGTCACACTTATTCCTAAACCAGAAACCAGAAAAGCTCAGCTCACAAGCGATGTCGGCTGGTTCTGACTGGCAGCATGTGAAAGGGCAACGCGCTTGGCCTGGGTCATGGGACATGGAAATGGGCAACAGTCTACTACTGGCCAAGCGTTTCTGCTGTTTAGGGTTTTTTAAAAATTGTTTGTGGTTACACACATACCTGAACTGCCAACCTGCCTTTCGGCCCAAAGGAAACAGTTTAACAACTTGCTTGTTAAAATGCTGAAAATGCTGAAAACACAAACTTCTCAGGAGTATTCATGTCGCTGACCAACAAAACTATCCAAATCTAAGAGAGGCTTTGAGGAATGCAGATAAAGGACTGTGGCTGGAGCAGGACATGGTGAAGGCAAGTCACTGTCAGCTGATGGGCACCAGCTGGCTGTGCGGTCCAAGCGACCAGCACAGATAAGCAGGCTTGGTGGCCAAAGGCTCAGTAGTTAACAGTGCTGGGCACGTGCCGATGAGTCAGCTCGAGGGTTTGAAAGATCTGTGCTCTCCTCCGTCTTCTGTACCCACCTGGGTACACTTGCAGATGCCTACAGGCACCTTTGCTCCACCACTTGGGAGGATGACAGAGGGTGGGTTGACAGAATGACGGTAACAAGGGATGCAAACACAGCAAAGAGCGTAGGCTGGCACGGACAGGGCAGTGCCTCGTTCTGCCAGGTCCTCGACGGCACCTAACAAGATCTGTAACGGGCACACAAGATGCTGCTACACCACCTACAACTCACATCCCAGAAACGAAGCTCACTGCCCTGGAGTCGGTCCTGTCTCAGAGTGACCAGGAGACCCGAACCGCCCAGACGGTTCCCCAGGCTGCGATCCTTACGGAGCAGGCTGACCATCTGCCTCTCCAAGAGCAGCTGGTGCATCCAAACCACTGACCTTTAGATTAAAATGCTAAGTTGTTCTGTACTGTCGAGTTGGAACCGACCCACAGCTGACCTTCCAGCAGATTTTCAAAGGCGGTAAATCGCATGGAATGTACTGTCCGTCTTTAGTCCATGGAAGAGCTAATGGATTCGAATCACGTACCTTTGGGCTGGTAGGATAATTCTTTACGCCTAAGCCACTGGAGAGCTTCCAATTAGTTATAAATGCTTTTACCACTCTACCACCAGAGATCCAAATACACAAGACTGTCCCCAAAATAAAGTATTATCTACCTTAAAACATCAACAATGTGACGTCTGAGAAATCCTGGCAGAGCTCTAAGATCCCGGCTGGGGGTGCAGCCCGCACTGAGTTGTGGGGTTAACTAAAGGGCTGCTTTCGCAGTAACTGTAATCCACCATCAGCTCTGCTAATATTTCCAGCCTCAGAAACCCCAGGGAGGGCTGTGATAAACTGGAACTCACTGAAAAGCCTTTAGTCTGAGCGTCACAGATAGCACCTCTTTCCTTATGATCTTATCTGCCGCTTGCAAATGCAACATCTCAGACTGTATCTGTTTGTTAGCATAACCTTCAAATTGTTCTACTACAAGCAACAAGTTATCTATAAATGATAGAGGGAAGCTTTACCCTGGAATGCAGGGGCCCCACTGTGAGACAAAGACATCTTACAGTTCAGCTGTCCCGGGAGGCCCATCAGAGCTCTAGGGAGCTGCAAAACAGCTGTGGCTGCTAAAAAAGTTAGAGGGCTCAATCTACTCATTAGCTCCACGGAAGAAAGTCCTGGTGAACGCCTTCTAAAGCACCAGCCATTGAAAACTGTGGCGTACACTCTGTGGCGTACAATTCTCTGACAGGCAGAGAGTCTTTCTAAGTCCGAATCAAGTTTCCCAGTATAGGAACACAGCACTTCCACTTGCTGCTTCTACTCTGACATGTTGTTGTGTTGCTGTTATGTGCCGTCGAGTCACCTGCGACTCATAGCGACCCTATGTACAACAGCCCTAAACTCCGCTCTGTCCTGTGCCAATCGCACCGTCTCTGACACTCCCATCCCAATTATCCCAGTCACTGAATCAATCCACCTCATAGAGGGCCTTCCTCTCCTGCGCCGTCCCTCCACCCTCCCAAGCATGATGTCCCTCTCCAAGGACCGGTCTCTCCTCACAACATGTCCAAAGTATGTTAGACGGAGCCTCAGAATACTTGCCTCCAAGGAGCCACCCGGTTTAACCCTTTCCAGGACAAATCTGTTCGTTTTCCTAGCAGTCCATGGTATTCTCAATACTCTTCTCCAGCACCACAGCTCAAAGGCATCAATTCTCCTTCTATCCTCCTTGGTCATCGTCCAACTCTCTGATGCATAACAAGTGATTGGGAAGACCAAAGCCTGTATCAGACACACCTTAGTCTCCAGAGAGACACCATTGCTCTTCAGTACTTTGGAGAGGTCCCTAACAGCAGACTTTCCCATGGCAATGCACCTTTTAATTTCCTGGCTGCTGGTGCCAAGACTGGTGACTATGGAGCCAAGCAAACTAAAGCTGTGTACAATCTCAATCTCTTCACCATCCATCCTGATGCTGCCAATTGGTCCAGTGGTGAGAATCTTTGTCTTCTTGACATTGAGCCTCAATCCATATTGTAGGCTGCAGTCCTTGACACTCTGCAGCAGGCGCTTCAGGTCCTCTTCAGTTTCAGCAAGCAGGGTTGTGTCATCCACATAATGCAGGTTTTTGATAAATCGTCCACCAATCTTGACCCCACATTTCTCCTCATAGAGCCCAGCCTCCCAGATAATCTGTTTTGCATATAGGTTGAAAAGGTATGGAGATAGGATGCATCCCTGGCGTACGCCCTTCCCAATTTTGAACCATGCAGTGTTCCCTTGCTCTGTTCTGACGACTGCCTCCTGGTCCAAGTATAAGTTTCGCATTAGAACGATCAAGTGTTCTGGGATTCCCATTCTTCTCAGAGTCAGCCGTAGTTTGTTTTCTTTACCAGACAACTGGACAAGATGTGTGATTATAAGACATAGTCATAAGAGAGTCAGGGTCTGTATTAGGAATGTAATGTTCACACTCAGATGGGCCCAGCTCGCTGCAGGTAGAACACTGATTCGAAACGAAGCTTGTAATGTAAATAAACCCCAAGAGGAAACGTTTGATTTGAAATAGAAGAAGAGTTCCCAGAAATCGCAAAGTTGCTATCAGCAAAGGGTGAGCACTCAGGATTCTGTAACAAGCGTGGCACATGCCTTCCGCCTTGGGTTTAAGGTTCTTCATCTATAAACGAAGGGGGAGGAATGAGGATCCTAGGGGATTGGCATTGCTCCCTAGTCAGAAACGACTCATAGCTCACCCTCCAGCAGGTTCTCAGAGCTTTCAAGATTACACAGGAAGAGACTGCCCATCTTTCTCCCAAGAAGCAAATGATGGATTCAAAGCGCCTGCCTTTGAGACGCCAGTCTAACACTTTAACGACTAGCTCACCAGAGCTCCCTAAAGGGTTCTACTAATCATGAAGAAATGGAGCCTGTCAAGCCTCGTTACACTAAATCAAGGTGTAATGTAAGGAGAGAAAGTATTCAAAAGAGCACTGGGGTGGGGGGGGCACACTAGATCAGGTGAGCTCAGGACTCACCAGCTGTCACATATTGTCCAGCAGTGTCTCCCACTTACACTAGGGGGCAGAGTTCTTCCCCAGGGGAAGCCAGGGTCCCCTCCTAAACACTGAAACAGTCCAGTCACAACCTAAATGCCAAATTTTATACTTTCATCAGATTTTCTAAGAGGGCCTGAAAACAACACACACACATACACACACACACACACACACACACACTCTCTCTTTCTCTCTGACACACACACAGAAACTGTGTGTGTGTGTGTGTGTGTGTGTGTGTGTGTCTCCCCCCCCCACCTTTATAGATGAAAGCAATTAAACCCATGCCCATTAACCTACAACTCTTGCAAAAAGTTCAGGTGAACTTCTTTCAGTTATGAAAACAAAGGGCTCTAGATCTGAAAAAAAAAAATACCAAAGTCTCAAAAATCACATGTATTTTATTCTTTTATTTTAAAGGAAGCTCTGGTGGCCAGAAAGCCAAAAAAAAAAAAAAATGGACTAATGACTAATTATCTTCCGGTGTGACTCTCATGATGCGACTATGGCATCTGAGACTCACTTGGTGAAGCTGAGATTACTATCAAAATCAAACCAAACAAAAACCCACTGATGAGTCAATTCCAGCTCAGTCCTATAGAGAGCAGCCTAGAACATGGGGTTTCTTGAAATTCTGAAGCTTTACCAGGTCAAACTGCCAGTGGGTTCGAACTACTGAACTGTCAAGTAGCAGCTCAGCACTTTATGTGTTACTACCATAACACGAGAACATATTTCTCACACTGAGCATGATAAACAGTTGCCTGAGAATTGTGGGCATCCAGACATGAATACTTGAAATACTATATCCAATTAAGTCGGATAAAGAACTGCCACAGAGACAAGCTCTGGGACTCAGCTAACAAAAAAATCCTTGGCTTTCCCTTAAAATACTCACATCAGACTCCCTTCAAGTCAACTCCGTTTACTTTGAGCCACTTCAAACCCCAAACTTAAAACAGAATTTATTAAATAAACACGACCAAGAAAGGAAAGCAGGCCAAGAAAGCACAGCGACTCTCAATCCCAGGAAGAAGAAGAAAAAAAAAGAACTAAGTCAACTTTCAAGTTAACTGCGGTGTCCTGCCTACCAGTTTTAAGACTCAGAGACACCCCCCCCAAAAAAGAGCATGGAGTTCCATTAAAAATATCCAGATTTAAATCAACTGTACCCTTTCAGTAGATGACTTGTATGGAATGTGCAACGTAACTCAAGAAAGCTGCTACAGAGAAAAAGAAAACTCCACCGTTTGCCCTAAGTGAATTTTCCTTAAATGTGAATTGTAAAAAATCTGCCAGAGGCAGCCGGCACGAACACATGACCTTTTGATCCCGCCTTCTGGAAGAATCCCAAACCCATGGAAGCGCCCGCCTGGGTGAACGAGAACCAAAGGTCCGGCGACAGGGCGCACGGTGACTGATTAACCGCCGGCTTCCCTCACTTCATTAACTGCCCCCTCCCGAGGGTCTGCGCCCTCCGCGCAGGAAGGCGGCGCGCGCCTTGCAAAGGAAATGCCAGAGCAGACCTTTCTGGGAGCGAGGCACGTCCTTGGAAAGTACTTCCGAGCTGCACGCACCCCAGCATGGAGCAGATCGTCTGGGACGCGGGGACCGGGCCACCGCTCCAAGGGGACTCACCTAGGCGGCCTCGCGCAGGACCGAACCAAACCTGCCCGGCTTACTCATCGGAAGACTCCCAGGAAGTCGCGCCCTCCCGGGCTTGGGAAAGGTGCCTCCCCGCAGAGCGCCCGGGGCCCGTGGGGGCGAAGGGGACCCGGTGCCCAGGGCGCAGCCCAGTGCGCCCCGCGCCGCCCCCGCGCGAGCGCAGAACTCACCTCGGGGAAGAAGTTGTCCATTGTTCCCGGAGTCCCCAACTTGCCGGCGTCCGGCTCGAGGAAGTCGGCTCGCAGCAGGTCCCGGGCACCATGTGTCAAGGCGCGGCCCCCGACCACTCGCGCCCGCGGGGCTGCCCAGCTGCCATCGCTCCGGCCCTTCTTGGTCAGCGTCTGCACCTTTTGTTTGCCCAACCCAAGTGCCCAACTCCTCTGTCCCACCGCAGCCTTTGTCTCCACTGCTCCACTTTGCTCACTTTGGGGCGCAGCGCTCGCCAGCGGAGAACAGCTGGTGGCACATTCCTCCCCGGGGCCCGGGGACCGCGGCGGGGGCTGAGCGGCGAATCCTTGCCCTCTGCGCTCCGGCCGGCTGGGGCTCCAGGTGCGGCCAGGGACTGTGGTCACAAGGAGAGCCCAGGGCAGGCGTCCCAGCGCGAGCGCAGCCGCCGGGAGAGTTCGGACGCAGCCGAACTCACCGCTCACCGCGGCACCGACCGGCGCGCACGCCCCGCCCCGCCCCGGCCCCGCCCCTCCAGGAGCCGGGCTCCCGCTCGCCAGGCCACGCCCCTTTACAGGCCCCGCCCCTCCAGGAACCTGATATCCTGCTCGTCAGGCCCCGCCCCCTGGCGCAGGCCCCGCCCCTCCAGGAGCCTGGCGCTCTCCGACCAAACCCGCCCCCTTTGCCGGCCCCCGCCCTTATAACAGCCCCGGCGCGCCCTCTCTGTCCCCGCCCCTGATCCAGCCCCGCCCCTTTCCGACCCCGCCTTTCCAGGAGCCTCCCTTCTGCTCTTCCGGCCCCGCCCGCTCAGGAACCGAGCTCCCATGAGCCCAACCCCACAGGCCACGCCCCGCCCCGTGAGTCCAGCCATGCACCCTACCAGGTGCTGACCTCCGGCTACCTGCCCCATGATGAGGTTGGCCCCACTCTGTGTCCCTCACTTTTCCGCCAGGACACAAACTTCCTAGCCCCGCCCTGTAGCGGAGGCATTCCTCCCGGCCACGCCCCTTTGGCTCCGCCACGCCCCTCCAGGGTCGCCCGCCTACTTTTCCTCTGGTCTGGCCTCTCCCCAACTGAGCCGAGGCCCCGCCCACCTCGTGCTCCGGGCGGCTTCTGGCTCGGCTGGTAGAGGGGCGTGGCCAGGCAGGGGGATTTACCCTCGGAGGAACACACATTCGGTGCGGTCGCTGGGTGAAGTGGCGCTGCGGGTCCTCCCAGGTCTTTGATCTGTAGCTGACCCTGGAAGGACGCAGCAAGGGGCTCATTAGCGCAGCCCCCGGATGAGCGATCCAGGGGAGAAAGTGCGCTCCGCCGCGCAGTGCAGGCTGCTGGCCAGATCAAAGTCAGAACGGAGGCTAAGCAGAATTTCGAGAAGCTGTCGTTGGAGTTGAGTTTCCCTCCTGCAGTCAGGTTAAAAGGTTTCTTCTTAGCAGCAGGGAAATATCTTTTTGTATAATGGAAGAGAATGAGGCTAACGGGATCTTTAAAAAGGCAATATTTTGCTGGCCATAAAAGGAAACAAACATGGGCAGATGGGAGGTGACAAGAGTTCAAGCTGGAGGAACACTCCAGGTAACTCAGGCACTTCTTTAACCTGTGCAGTTAACCTGGGTGGCCTATTGAAATGCAGAGTCAAGTCGGTGGGCGTGGCCTGGGAATCTGCATTTCTAACGCCTTGCAGGTGAGACCTCTCCTGCAGCACCTTGAATAGCCCTAGGGCGGGCACCCTCTATGAGGTCGGCCTCCCAGGCGTTTGTAGATTTTGTAGGCTGGAAATTTTCAGACCCTTAAACCAATGCTGCTGCTGCAAGCACACAAGCACACGATGAGCGGAGTCTTTGAACCCAAGAGTGTAGAACAGTTCGGGTGTTGTAAACCTCGAGGTGATTCACATCTGGCACAAGAGCCCTGGCAGGTTGAACATAAATAGGGCCAGTCCTCCAGCACAGGTGGTTTGAGAATCACCTCAGGGCAGTTGATATCCTTTAAGGAGCCCTGGTGGTGAAGTGAGCTAAGCGTTAGGCTGCCCTAGAGGTGAACTTGCTCCCAGCCGCTGTGAAGAAAGGTGAGGCAGCTCTGTCCTGGAAGGTCACTGTGGTTCATCTCTGCTCAGCAGCCAAGATGGTTATTAATCACATTTTGACAGAGCCCTTTAAAAAAAAAAAAGTTACTGTGCTCTGACATACTTTTGACATGTTGCAAGGCAGGATCAAGTGTGTGGAGAGGGACCTCACGCTTGGGAAGACCCACGATAAGATGGATTGATTCAGTGACGGGTAACGGGGGTAGGTGTATCAAAGGCATTAAGATTGGCCAGGGATAGAGCATGGTTTAGGACCGTTGTACATACATGGTCGCTATAAGTCGCAGGAAATTCAACCGCACATAACAATAACATGAGCTATATCAATCATTTTCTTTTCAGACTCATTTCTATCACCAAGCCCATATTTTCCAACTACTATCCCTTGTTCAATATGGATTGAGGCTCAATGTCAAGAAGACAAAGATTCTCACCACTGGGCCAATTGTCAGCATCAGGATGGATGGTGAAGAGACTGAGATTGTTCACAGCTTTAGTCGGCTTGGCTCCACAGTCAACACTCTTGGCACCAGTAGCCAGGAAATAAAAAAACGTATTGCGGCGGGAAAGTCTGCTGTTAGGGACCTCTCCAGGGTACTGAAGAGCAATGGTGTCACTCTGGAGACTAAGGTGTGTCTGATACAGGCTATGGTCTTTGCAATCACTTGTTATGCATCAGAGAGTTGGACAATGACTAGGAAGGTTAGAAGGAGAATTGGTGCCTTTGAGCTGTGGTGCTGGACAAGAGTACTGAGAATACCATGGACTGCTAGGAAAACAAACAGATTCGTCCTGGAAAGGGTTAAACTGGGTGGCTCCTTGGAGGCAAGGATTCTGAGGCTCCATCTAACATACTTTGGACATGTTGTGAGGAGAGATCGGTCCTTGGAGAAGGATATCATGCTTGGGAGGGTGGAGGGACAGCGCAGGAGGGAAAGGTCCTCTATGAGGTGGATTGATTCAGTGACTGGGGTAATCGGGATGGGAGTGTCAGAGACAGTGAGATTGGCACAGGACAGAGCAGAGTTTAGGGCTGTTGTACATAGGGTCGCTATGAGTCGCAAGTGACTCGACGGCACATAACAACAACAACATGCCTTTTTCCAATCACCTATTATCATTATTGCATCTCAATTGCATGTTTCATCGATTTCTGACTGCAAAAGTTGGTAGAAATCTTTGATTTCCTCCTTTTTGGCTCTAGTTTTTGGTTCATGTGTGTGAATGATAGTAGAATCAATAGACTTCAGTGTGAGCATACGAACATTATCCTGTCACTCACAACATTGAATTTCAAGATGGATCTAGAAATGACTTTTTTTAACTATGAAAGCAAACCCCATTTTTCCTCACCTTTTCATCTCAAGCAGAGCCAATCATGTGATCATCTGATTGAAAACTTCCCATGCCAGTCCATCTCATTTCACCAATACCTAGTATTTCAATATTTATGCATTTCATTTTTTTCTTAAAAATCTCCAATTTTCCTACCTTCATGCTTCTCACATCCTTCAGTCGTATTACTAGTGTCAGCTTATTTGCCTTTCTGCTCTAAGTGCTCTGTGGTACATAGGGTTTTCAAAGACTTGTTATTTCATTGACAAAGTCTGCTGTCAGGGACCTCGTCAGAGTACTGAGGAGCAACGATATCAGTCTGGAGACTAAGGTGTGCCTGATCCAGGCCATGGTTTTCACAAGTACTGACTAGGGAAGGTAGAAGGAGAATTGAAGTCTTTGAGCTGTGGTGCTGGAGAAGAGTATATACTGTGGACTGCTAGGAGAACAAACAGGTTTGTCCTAGAAGGGGTGAAACCAGGCTGCTTCTTGGAAGCAAGGATTCTGAAGCTTGTCTGACATATTTTTGGAATGTTGCAAAGAGGAACAAGTCCTTGGAAAGGGACATCATGCTTGAGAGGGTAGAGGGACAGCACAAGAGAAGAAGACCCTCAATAGGATGGATGGACTCAGTGACTGGAGTAGTAGGTGTAGAGGTGAGAAGGTTGGTTCAGGATAGAGCAGGATTTAGGGCTGTTGTGTATAAGGTCGCTCTGAGTTGCAAGTGACTTGATGGCACATAACAACAACAATCCCTTCTTCACTTTTTCTCACTTTTGCATTACAGTCACCAATTATCATTAATGCATCTTGATTGTATGTTCAGGCTCCATGATTTGGTAAAAATCCTCAGTTTTGTCCTCTTTGGCTCCAAATGTAGGAGCATATATCTGAAAAATTGTGTTAATGGGTCTTCCTTGTATGCGTATGGATATTATCCTATCACTCATAACACTGTATTTCAGGATAGCACTTGAAATTTACTTTTTAACTATGAATAACAACACCATTCTTCTTCAATTTTTCATTCCCTGTATAGTATACCTCAAAGTGGTCAAAGCTGGTCCATATCTCACTAATTCCTAGTATGTCAATATTCATGCATTCTATTTCATTTTTAACAATTTGCAGTTTTCCAACAATCAAACTATATACATTCCATGTTCCAATTATTAAATTATATTTGTCATTGTTTTTCCTCATTTCAGTTGACTTCCAATCTGGGCTCTACCCAATCTGTACTACTGTAACTATCTTCATTTCTCTAGTGTGCATAGGGTTTTTAAAGGTCTGTTATTTAAGAAGTGGTTGACAATCCCGCTCCTAGTCTGTCTTAATCTGGAAGCTCTACCAAACCCTGTCCACCATGGATAACCATTATAGCATTAGACACACCAGTGGCACAGCTTTTAGTATCACTGCAACCCCAAGTTATCTCAGTACAGTACACTGACAGATAAGTGCTGTACAACTTGTACCCATGGACTGCCAAAACAACAAACAAGTATGTCTTGGAGATGGTGCAGCCAGAGTGCTCTTTGGAGGCTAGAATGATGAAGCTTCACCTCACATACTTTGGGCCTGCTGCTGGGTGGGAATAGTCCTTGGAGAAGAACATGATGTTGGGAAGGGTGGAGCATCAGTGAAGGAGAGAAAGACCCTCAACCAGGAAGACTGATACAGTGACTACTGCAATGGGCTCTTGTATGTCAGGAAATGTGAGTATGGCACAGGATAGAACAGGCTTTAGATCTTTTGTTTATAGGGTTGCTATGAGTCATACTTGACTCCAGGACACCTAACAACAAGAACAATGGGCTATCAGCAAAGAATATAGCAGTCTTTTTTCATAAAAGATTCAAGCTTTGGAAACTCTATAGGGAAATTCTACACTATAAGTCTCTGTGATTCTGAATTGACTCAATCATAGCAGTGTTTTTTGTTGTTGTTTTCATTACTTTTTAATTTAATTGTTATTTGTGTGTGTGTTCCATCAAATCGGATCTGACTGGTACAGGAGGAGATTGCCCCTCCTACGCCAGCAGAGCATCTGGTGGATTCGAACTGCGTACCTCTGGGATTGCAGTGCAGCTTCTTGCCACTTGTTTTCATTATTTTTAAGTGGTCCTTGATGGTACTGGTTAAAGTACTCTGCTACTAACTGAATGGTGGCAGGATTGAACCCATCAGCTGCTCAGCAGGAAGAAAATAAGGGAATATTCTTGAATGTAGATTTACAACCTTGAAAAACTTCTGTCTTATAGATAGGGTCAATTCCTTATTCATTGTTTAACTTTCAAACACATACAGTGCAATTGAAAATACTATGGTTTATATCAGGCACAGTTTAGTCTTTAAATGGATATCCTTATCCTATAGCATTTTAGAGGAGGCTCTTGACAGCAGGGGTTTTTTATTATTATTATTTCTTGAGTGTTGCAACCATGGATGTTGATTGTGGACCCAAGTAAAATGAAATCACACCTAACAATAATAAATTATTATGTTCACTAAAAGTTAGAATCTCTAAGAGTCTCTCTGTTACGGTTGTTGAGTCAGACTCAACTCATAGCTGACCCTTCACTGAGTTTCAGGGGCTGTAAAGGAGATTGTCCACCTTTCCAACTCGTCCTTTCAAATAAAGCTCAAATAATCACAGCCTCTGGGGGAAGCTTCCCACAGATGCCTGGGTCTCTCATTCACCCTATTTCCAGGAGCAGCCCAGGGTAGGCCCCCACTCTTAAGAGGCTGTTCCCAAAACTGTTGAAGAAATCTATATCATGGTGTTACAGTCCTTTTCTTGGTCTCTCATCCAACAAGAGGGTGCTTGGGTGGCATAAATGATCATCAGCTGTCAACAGGTACCTGGGTCCTGGAACCCCATTCAGAGGCACCTTGGAAGAAAGGCCTGGCTATCCACACCTGAGAAGGGGGAAGACCAGCCTTTGGAAACCTGTGAAGCACTGTTCAAATCTACACCTGGGGCGGGGGGGGGGGTCACCATGAGTGAACATCAACTCAGCAGCACCTGATTTTTTTTTGCCCTGTTTCTGTTGAGACCAATTGGAGTTTAGAGAGCAGAATCTCCTTGAGATCGGCAATAGTGCTTTTGTTTGTTTGTTTAAATTTTATTTTAATAATTTTGATGAACATTCACAGAGATTTTGGATTTTCATTCATTCATTGTTGCACTTTTCTCTCTGCCCAGCCCTCCCCCCCACCCCAGTTTGCTCCTCTCTTTG